>NC_142147.1:37015000-37390000 GCF_024610735.1 Ursus americanus
TGTCCCGGGACAGGGGGCTTGAAACTCCGTGGCTCCCCGTTTGCTCCTTCTCCCTCTCTCATCACTGCCCTTCCCGCTGAGAACTCTTTGAAATTTGATCAAGGTTGTGAGTGCATGTTTCGGCATTTCTGGATGCAATTTGGTATCATAGCAAAGAATCAAAGGATATTTGCTATCACTTTAAAGTATGTTTCTCTCCCTCTTCCTCTGAGCACCTGACCCCACAATCATCACTGGCTTTGAAATAATAGACCCATCATAATTATGGGAATGAGTCTGGAGGCTTCTGCCTTATTTGCTCAACCGAGGTTACTGAGGCCGTCTTTAGGGGTGGAAAGGGTGTCTGCCAACTGCAGGGTGGGGGCAGCCAGGTAGCTGGGAAGAGGGAGGGCCCTGGGGGGGGGATCCCCCCCCATCCCTCCGCCCAGCCCAGCCCAGCGGCCACGGCTCCTGGGGACTGCGGCGGACCCAGTTTCCCAGGAGAAGCTCCCACCAGCCTGCAGGTGAGATGCCTCCCATTTGTAAACGCTGAAACCAAATGTAGCAAGTGGACCCTCTGTGCGATGAACGTTTGTCACCTGCACGAGAGTGCTGTCCCCACATTTCGCAGAGGCAGACACGGAGGCCCAGGCACCGATAAGGACGTGGGCTAGGGCATGAAGACGGTGGGCACTGCGTGCCGTCTGTCTCCCGGTCCAAGTCCCCGGCTCTGGTGTCCACAATTGTCAGACGCTTCCATCAGCATGCCGCCCACACTGCCTGCCGCTTTCCAGAGGCTTCTGCGTGCCCTTGGCCAAGGATGGCTGGCAGCCTCACTGTGGCTTTGAACCCGTGGTGCACAGCCTGATTCAGTCGCTGCTCCGAGCACACAGGACTGAGTGCCACCGTCACCTGGCAGCTGGCGCTGTAACCTCCCCTTCCGGACTGCGGGGCAGTGGCAGTTCTTACAGAGGGCGGCTTCGCTGTTCTTAGAGGGTTTTAAGGGAATAGAGCGAGAGTTAATGCAGAACTCTTTCTTTGACTTAATTTATTATAATATATGTGGCTAAAATGTAGATCACATTGCTGTTTGGGTCTACGTTTTGATTCCCAAAATTGCAATCATGATAGGTGGATTATAACCGTGCTTTAACATACAGATGAGGAAATGTATTCCTGTGCAATTTTCCCCTAAGGAGAAGTCAGAGGATAAGGGGCAGGAGTTTTGAATAACCTTGCAACACTTAGTTGTCTCTCTCGGTTATGGGATAGAAATTAGCATTACAGGACAATATGTGTTGTGAATGCAGCAGTGCTTGGAATATTGCTGTGAAAGAACCTCCAAAGGGAACACGGAAAGTGATTTTCCACACTGAAGAAAAAGTCACCAGAATCCGATCTAGCAAAGTGGCATGGCCCTTGTCAAATTGTTGTTATTTGTCCAAAAAATATTACGTGCCTACTATGTGCCAGGCACCTGGCTAGAGGCCGGAGATTCTAAGAGAAACCAGAGGGACCAAAGATTTGCTGGGGGAGGTGAGCATAGCAGTAATACTGAGTAGTGCCCACCGAGGGGTGAGCCGGGAGGGGGACAGGTGAGGGGGTGGGAGGCTCTGAGCACCTGGAGGGTCCGGGTTCCAGGCTGAGGGAAAGGAACATCCAGGGAGCATGCCACAGATGGGAAAGCAGAGCCTTCTTCCCTGGTCAGGTACTGCGTGCAGAGCCCCCCAAGAACATATGTCTGGGCAGACTTTTTCCTCGGGCCCCGACACTCAGCAAAAGTGCAGAGGCAGAACGGACGGCCTGGTGCGCTGCCCCGGGGCTCGGCCTCTGCTCTCCCAGCAGCAGCAGCAGCAGCAGCAGCAGCCGTCCGGGGCCAGCACCTGCCAAGCTTCTTGCGTGCACCCCAAGGCTCTGTTCTCCTGGATCACACCCCGCTGTGCTGCCTGCCTCCAGCATCTAGGGCTCCTGGAGCTGCCAGTCTTTCTGCAAAACTGTACCCAGTGTCTGATGTCTGTGTGGACAGGTGTTGGGCCTTGGCCGGGGCAAGGTGTGGACAAAGCAGGCCTTGGGGCAAGGGAACTTGTGAACAGTCTTGAACAGCAAGTGGGGCGGGTGAGGGTCCGGTGAGCAAGCTCTATTCTCTTCGGAGGGAGTCAGGCTCTGGCGCTAGGAACCTTGCAGCGTCTCAAGGAGAGGCTAGAGGAACAGCCCAGCGTGCAGGACAATTGGCCGTGCTGACAGGGGACAAGGGAGTGGGGACTCAGGCTCTACAGAGGCCAGACTTTCAGCGTCTCCCCTCCCCCCGGGGGAGAGCCCGCTGCAGCCCGTCCCTCACAGAGCAGGCCACCTGACCTGTACGAGTGTGGGGCAGGTCCGAGGAGGCCAGCATAGAACTTAAAAGAAAAAGATGGCTTCCTTTATTTACACATTGCTCAGTATTTCCTGAGCACCTATTCCGTGCTGGGAAGCTTTAGAGACACAGAGGTGAGAAAAACAGACTCCATCCCAGCCTTTAAAGAGTAGACAGTCTAGTGGGAGAGTCGGAAATTAGGCAGGCGTCACGCACATGGACCCTGGTTGGTATCGTGAGCCTCATGTTCTGGGCTGATCGGGAAGTCAGAGAACGTCTACCAAAGGGAATGACCTTGGAGCTGAACCCTCAAGGATGAGTGGGATTAACCAGACAAGAAGGAGGTGGTGGTGGGCCTGGGGTTTGGGGTTTGTGTTTCAGAAAGTGGGACCAGCGTGTGGTGAGCTTCCGGGTCCGTCAGGAAAAAGGTTCTTGCTTTCTCCAGAGCCAGGAGAGCTGGCTGGGGATTCTCATGATGTGCTGGGGCTACCCTGGACAGATCCGGAGCAGGCCAGGGTAGGGCTGGCATCTCCAAGGCCCCCTAAGCATTGTCGAGGGACGTTTCCAGCTCCCTCAACATACCCCCAGTCCCGGGTCACTGCCCTGTGCCCAAAGGACAGTGCACGGGCTGGTCAAAGGTCTGTGGCCGTAGTCTCCTTGCTGCTGCCCATTGCCCTTAATGCTGGCCATCTCGTGGATGGACAGAGCACAGGATGGGGAACCCTGAGCCGCCCAAACCACGGTGTGCTCCTCTCTCTCCCTGTCATCCCAGGCCTCCACCTTTCTCCTGCCCCCACTGCTCCCCTCAAAGGCACATTGGGAATAAGTCTGTCATGTCTAGGCAGCGGCTTGAGGACAGGCGCCACATAAACTATAACATAGGGACTAGAAAATGTAGGCGTGATAGGGCCTCGTTCACCACCCAGGGCCTGGTGGCACTTGGCACGTGGGAAATGGTCTTCCCAGTTTGGCAGTGTGAATCCTCCTGGGAATTCCCGGCGGAAGGGCTGGCCATTTGAAGGGCTCCCATGGTGATCCCATTAGATGAATCATTACCTGCTGGTTTCTTCTGGTTTTCTGTGTTGTGAGTATTTGGGACCTGGGTGGGGGAGGGGACTGTTGGTTGAGAACCTACCCCATGACTTTCCCTCATATTATCTCATTTGGTTTTCCAAATAGATTGCAAAGTAGGTGTCATTATTCCCGCTTTACAAACAGGGTTTGGAGGCTGGGCAAGGCTAGGAAACATTTACAAACGCAAAGCCCGGAGTAGCAGGGCCAGACTAGAAGCCCGAGCCGGCTATGTCGAAGCCAGTGACTGTCGTACCCTGCCGGAGTGCCTCTGGGATTTAAGGTGCATTAAGGCCTTGCAAACCCCCTATTTTGCGACTCGCTTCGATTCCTTTGTGAGAAGTACCATTATCCAATGATTATCTAGTTTTACAAACAAGGGAACTAAAACTCATAAAGGTTTAGCCGTTTGCTCGGGAAACACAGAATTGAGAACTGAACTCAGATCTTGGAGTCAAACAGATGTCAGTGTTGGGAGGTGCTGCACTGCCCGGGAGCTGGTCCCTTCAGGCCGGGCAGTGTCTACATAGGCCTGAGTGCCTTGCAGACACCCTGCTCTGGCCTGCTGTCCCCCTCCTCCCCAAGCAAGGCTGCTTGTTGCTGCCCCTCCTTCCTGGGAGCTCCTTGAAGGACACCCTCAACTTGCTTAGTCTGTTCCTTGTCCCTGGTCAAGATTCCTTTGGACTCGTCTGTAGGATTCGCAGAGTCTGGAAAGTTCCCTTTGAGAAATTTGCCAACACTTGATACTTTTATCTGTGATCAAAGGAAGAAGGAGCAGACTTGACCTTCCTGTTAGAGGCTGCTGCCCAGGAAGCTAGTTCTGCCTGGAGCTAGGGTCAGTTCGTTTATTCACGTATCATTCATTCCTGCACGCATGTGTCGGGTGAAGCGTCGTGTGTCACCTACTATGTGCCAGATGTGGAGGGGGGGGACCGCAGCCTTGCTTTCTGCAAGCCAGGGGCTGGAAGGAAAGCTGGTATCAGAGAAGCACAAAATCCAGACTCTTCCCCAGCCAGAAAAGCAATGAAGGCCCGCTCAGGGTGTGACTGGTTGCTATCCGAGGTTTGTAACACGGCCCGGTATGTAATTGGGTAAGGTCACCCATGCAGATGTCAAGAACTGTCAGGCTCTTCCCAATTCCAACAAAGAGGGAAACAGTGAAAACTTTGCTGGAAGTGCCCTAGCCATATTTGCAACAGCCCTTCCAGGGGACTCGCCACCGGGACAGGGATGCGGGACAGGGAAGGCCATTCCCCAGGGCATCCGCTCTGGCTTTGTTTTGCCTGCGGGCACCAAGACAATGGACAGCGGGGCAGTCTCGGCTGCATCTTTGGCTCCTCTGCTCTGTGGCCTGAGCCAAGGCCAAAGGTTTTGCCCTTTGGAGATGCACCAGCTGGACAACAGATCTCCAGAAAGATCTATGCACTGTGATGAGCAGAACTGGAGAGATGATGATTTTTTTTTTTTTTGGCTAATTGTTATATGCCATCCAATGTAATTATTACTACAGGGTTTTGAAAGGTTTAGCATTTATTCAAAAAATTTTTAATTTTGATTCAATGATAGTGTTTTTCTGATAAAGGTTCTCAAATTAAAAGGGCTAGAGAAGTCAGTACGGCTCAAAAATGGCAGTAACTTCAGAGCTGGCAATTGACACTTGTTTTCTGCCACTGTTTACTCTTCAATAAAAAATGCATATTTACCATAGCAACCTCCTGATCACGTGACACCCTATCTTACCCGCTACCCTCTAAAACAGAATAGCTTCTTAAAGAAACACACACATTCTAATATGCATGCTTTTCAGATGCAAAAACGTGTTCTTTATAAGGAAGCCTTCTTCCCTGGGATTTAATGCTAATAAACACGTCATCTTTATAGAAATCATTTTGGTCCCGTGTCTTAAATTTCAGGGCGTTCATTCCGGAAATCAAAATAAAATTACTCTTCGAAGCCCTTTTGATTATCTTGAGAATTTGCTGATTATTTATTTTAATACAGTTCTAAAAATATATATATGTATTTGCGTTTCTACATACACACACACACATATATATATAGTTTTTTTTTTTTTTCAAACAGCAGCCATTAGTATCGTTTGGAAGGGAGTCTGGTGTAGGTTCTAATGACCTGCTGCTTCATCTGTGATTAAAGATCGTCCTCTATGCGAAGCTCAACTGCAGCCTCAATTGCTTTTCACTGTTAACTTGGGAGCATTGCCTGGGTCTTCAGAGCTTTGGAGAAACTGCTCCACCCTGGACTTTTCTGGAAAGGAACATTGCCCTTCATTCGGGACCTTGGGCATGTGTCTGCTTCCATAGCTTTGGGCTAGGGGGGAGGGGAGAGCCGTAAAGCCACAGGCCCCCGCTGTCCCCACCATGCCATCCTGGCACAGGACAGGGCCCTTTGGCAAGATTCCTATTAAAAGCTACCATTAATTGGCACATATTCTGCACCAGGCACCATGCTATGAATGGTTATGTCTACCCCCGTTTTGCAGATAAGGAAACCAAACCTCAGAGAGGTTTCATGCAATTTGCCCAGAATCGCACTTCTGAGAATTGGTGGAGCTTGGTTTTGACCTGAGGCTTTGGACTGGGGATGGTTTCTGCCTAATGTGGCTGGAACCCTTCTGTCAGGCTTAGGCCTGGAAGGACGAGCAGGGAGGAGGCGGAGAAGGGGACAATGTGAGGCACCCTTCTACTCAGAATGTTCCTCTGGAGAGCTGCATGGCCGTGCCCTGTCCCGGTTTTTTGGAGAACCCTCTACCCTCTGGTTTTCGCACAGGCCTGGCAGCCACGTACCCTCTTGGATGCCACGGCCCTGGGGCTGGGCAGCGTGGAGCCTGTGGGACCGGAGCCGTGGCCACTTCAGGAGGCTCAGGACAGGAGGGGTACCTTTGAAGCAGGCCTGGCGGATTTTTAAAATTCCTTTCCGCTGCGTGCGGACCGTATTGTGACTCTGTGATGCTTGGTGGCTTTGCGGGGAAAAGCCCAGTGCGAAGGGAGGCAGGGGCTCTCTGCGGTGAAGTGGCATTGTGACCCGGACCTCGGAGGAGGAGAATCGCCCAGACCCCAAGCCCTGGCCAGCCAATCCGACGGCAGCGTGTCCACGGGCCATTTCATAATTATCCATCATGAATGCCTCCATGCTGCCTTAATAGATTATTTAAAATGGTACATGTGCGTCCTAAGCAACCTCCAGTCAGCCCGCGCGGTACGTACATACAAGCCAGGAAAGGCAATTGCTTATCATGTATCTCTTTGTTCCAGACACTTTTATAAAAGAGTATGTATTATGTATGGTGTGACCTTCAAATGTCAGGAATGTGTTGTGCAATAAACTGTCAATATTTGTGGTTATAAGGTACTAGATGACTTTTACAATAATTGGAACGGCTATATTAAAAGCTTGGATCACTCAGCTGGTTAAAGAGAAAGACACAGGCCAGCGTTCATCAGGGACTTGCCTTCTGCCAATGATTAAATGAAAGATATTGCAAGGTGCTTAAGATGTCTTCTTTGTTTAAAAAAGAATATGGCAAAACATGTCTCCGGGGGAGACGTTATCTCCAAATCATGCCTTTCTCCTTTCCGTGTGCTCGATTCCCAAGAGAAAACTCAGCCCCACAAGTTATGGCGACTGACCAAGTACATTTTAAAAAAGATCAGTCCAGCCTGCGCTCGGTGTCGTTTAGGTAAGAATTCCCCGAAACCCTCCCGGCAGTCAAAGACATCTCCTCCGGTCTTCTCCCTACCCCCAACCCCCCCCCATAAATAAACGAGGGGGCTGTAAATTATCTTAAGAGGATCTTAAAAGCTATAGTTTTTTTTTAAGAAAATAAATTATGTAGAAATCTTTTGGGAATTTATGCTTTACTGAAAGTAGAGGCTTCTATAGTTTTTTTTTTTTTTTTGAGAAAGGAGTACTTCATTTAAATGATGGAAAAATGAAGGTGTAACAAATATTTTGCAATAATTACAATAGTAATTGGGGCATGGATTACTTTTAAAAATATCTGTTTCCCTGTACTCTTCTACTGATTAAGTTCTCTTTATGCGTAGGGATGGCTGGTTCTTCTCATGCCAGCAAGATCTTCCTTTAAAAGCCAGAAAGTGGGCGAGTGAAATAGTGGATGGTACCTCAGCAACATGTCCCCATCTTCTAGAAAGCCCACTTGTGGCCTTGCTGATTCTAAGTGTGTGTTCGTGTTTCATTCCACCTGAATGGAGAAGGAGCTAAGAGATCCCCCCCAGGTCACCTCCTCCAGGAAGCCTTCTGGCATGCCCCTGACCTCCTGCGCACCCTGTTGGCATCACACTCCAGCCCCTGAAGGTGCTGAGCCCTTGGGGGTATTTCTGGTATTTTGCTGGTGCCCTGGGCTGGTTCCTCCCAGGCTATTCAAAGCAGCTTCCCTCTTGTAGTCAGGAGCTGACCTTGGCCTCTGAATTTCAATGTGTCTGCCTCCTCCAATTCTTTTATTTATTGAAAAACGTATAATTTTTTTTAAAGTATGTATTGAGCTCCTGCTATGAGCTGAATACCTACCCCGTGTGGAGACAGAAGGCCACACAGCAGTAAATGGCCCGTGTTGGTGTGGCACTCACGCTCTGGGGAGGGGACAGGTGGTAAGCAGACAATGCATGGGTCAGTTCGAGTCTGCACAGGGTGATAGGTACAAACCAGAGAAAGAGTGTGCGGGGGGCTGGGAAGCATGCAGTCCTTTGCATGCCATGGTCAGAGACACCTCTCCAAGGAGGTGCCTTGGGACCAAGGCCCAAATGCGAGTGTCCCTGTGAATTCTGGGGAAAGAGAATCCCAGGTGGAGGGACAGCAGGGCCAAAATTCTGTGTTGGGTACCAGCTGGGAGGGCTTGAGGAGAAAAGAAAATGGGGGGGCTGGAGTATAGTCGGGAGTCTGATGAGGTCAGAGCGGTCGTGGGGGGCACTTAGGAAGGGGATTGCAGGCCATAAGAAGGAGTTGGGGGTAGAGCCAGTGGCCTGCCCTTCTGCTCATAATCTGGCTTTTCCCCAGAGGTGGCGGCTCCCTGGGCTGTCCCTCTCCAGACTTAGTCTCCTGCCTGGTTCTCCCCACCCAGGCCGGTTCACCCTCACCGTCTCTGGGATGGGTCCCAGCACACCAGCACAGGGCTGGTGTACAGAGCCCAAAGAGACCCATCACACTGGATGTCTTGTCCTAGGTCGCTTCTATGAGGCCCACATCCTGCCTGCTGCATCCTCGGTCACAGTCCCCAGGTTGGGGACGAAAAGGGCCTGCCCACCGCTGGCCCTGAGGGCCTCGGGAGAGCTGGCAACGTGGTCACAGAGGACGTTGTCAACAGCAGCGTCACACAGTGCCAAAGGGAAGAGACCCCATGGGTGGCCCAATCACCAGTGGGGGTGTTCCGCACACTCCCCTGTCAGACATTTAAGAAAAGGCTCTGGGCTTGGTAAAACCAGAAACACATTTGGCCCACAGTGCTTGATTTTGAAGCCCTTGTGTATTTTAAGGGAAATTTAATCCATGTGTTTCTGATTCATTTTCACTTAACTCATCAAAATGTTGCTTTAGAGAAGCTATTTGAGATCCTAGTATCTTATATTTTTTTCTCTCTCCAAATTTTAGCCCTTTTAATGACCTATTTCCCCAATTCCAGAAATGCTATCTTGCCAAAAGCAAATGGAGCTCTGCACAGTTTTGAGCTTGGGTCCAAGGTGAGAAAAGGAAGCAGGAGAGAACATTCCACCGCTCCCCCTCTCCACCTCTATGCACAGAGTTCAGCTCATGCGTGCTGGGCTTGCCAGTGAGCCCAGCCTGGGCCCTGGTCCTAAGACCCCACAGGGAACTGGCCTTCTACAAGTGGACATCCTTTTCTAAAATAGCTCTCTATTTAAACAAATACTTTGGCCAATCCATACTAATGCCCAACTGTTTAACATGACTATATATGGCATCATAACAGAGAACTCTGATGAACCAGAGACACCAGATTAATACTGACTCTTTACGTGAGTTTCGTCTCCCAAGAGTTAAGTCGAATTGTTTACAGGAATGTTACAATTTTTCTGCATACCACCAATTTAAAATCATTTTTTAAAAGATTTTATTTATTTATTTGACAGAGAGAGGGACAGCCAGCAAGAGAGGGAACACAAGCAGGGGGAGTGGGAGAGGAAGAAGCAGGCTCCCAGCGGAGGAGCCTGATGTGGGGCTTGATCCCAGGACCCTGGAATCACGCCCTGAGCCGAAGGCAGGCGCTTAACGACTGAGCTACCCAGGCACCCCTAAAATCATTTTTTAAACTAAAAGGAAGTCTTCACCGAACCAGGCGTGTTCACCACAGTCATCACGGTTTTATTCGGGTCTGTTAATTTCAAAGTTTTCAAAATAAGGGAAAGTGTTAAGCTTTTGAGAGGAAGTATACATTCCCTCGGACCTTCTCCAAGGTGTTAGTTGTTTCCCGGAAAGATTTTAAAGCACCGATATCTGCGGGCAAAGAAATTAAGAAGGATGCAATTTTTCGGTGTTCTGCTCGCCCCTCCGGCTCCCCAAATAGTTTTCTTCTTCATTAATGAAGCGAGAGCTGTGCGTTTGAGATGCTCTTTGCACAAGGCAGACACTCAGAATGAACTGCACAACTCACCTGGGAAAATGCATTTTCTGTTACACAAGAAGTTCCCTAGAAATTAAAATGCCATGGCATTTTGTGTCATAAAATAGTAAGCGCTCAGCTATCCAGACAGCTTCCCGACCCGCACGCGGTCGCTGGCATAACCCTCCCGTCACCGCGTGGACTTCGCACCAGCAGCAGCAGCATTAGAATTTCTATTCACGGAGATCTTCCCAAGATACACTTGTGGGCATGGGAAGGGTGGAGTGAGAACGGGCACACATGCACACTTTGAGAGGAACCTTCTCTTTGTTTTTCATTTTTCTGCCTCACTCTCTCCCTTTTGGTCTTGCTGGTTCTTGTTCCGGCCTCATTCCGTGAGTCAGTGGGACTGTCTGTGGGACGGGGACTAAGCCCGGGGCACCCAGCCAGGAGAGGTGAACTCCCTGGGCAGTTCCCGGTGGCCTACGACGACGACGGCTCTCCAGGTCTCTGCGGCTTTTTCTCATGCACGTAAAGCCTGGCGTGGGGCGGCTGCCGGCCCCCTGGAGACTCGGCGCCCCAAGGTCCTCTAGGTTTGTGATTCTTGCCACCCCAGCCCTGGTGTTGCAAGGCCACCGTGGCAGGGGGAGAGAGGGAGGAGGCGGTGTCGCCTCCAGCCATTGGCCAGGACTTGTCACTTGATCTGAGCTTACTGCAAAGGAGGTTGGGGAAAGTAGGAGCACGTGGACTATTTAGAAGCACTTACTGTCTCTTTCATTGCTTTTCCTTCCCGGCTCTCTAAGACCCATCTCTGGTTTCTCATTTGGTTTAGGAGGAGGCTAGGCTGGGTAGCAGGTATAGACAGCCTAGAAGACGGTGCTGCAGGATTACAGGCAGCCGGAGGGGAAGGGACGGGAGGTTCGGTCCTCTGGGCCAGACGGAACCAGGGCGGACGGTGGGTGAAGGGATTTACCTAAGGACAACCAGGCATTAGGAACCCGGAAGGAAAAGATGCCACCTCCTGACTCCTAAGTCAGCCTTCTCGGCAAACACGCTTATTTTAAATATGTACCAAGGACGCTCGGTGTTTAAAGATAACCTGGGGGGGCAATCTACCCTTAAAATATGAATTTATTTCATTAACTAAGTTTTTACATTGCAGACATATATATATAAGGTTAAGCGTATAATGAGGCCCCCGCAAATTCAAACCATATTCATGTCCAGCAGGATAGCCAGCTTCGAGCATGGATTCAGGCAGCGGCTGGTAGTACTTTGTGTGTGTTTAGGCTTTAACTTTTGGAAAGTTGTTTGTCTTCCTAAGCATTTGATTCTTTGTCTATCCAGGCTGCCGGTTTATGGCTCAGCTGAGGATGAGGATTCTAACAGGCTCCGTGCCATGCTTGATGCCCCTGGGTCCTCCTTTCTCCCACCCGTCCTCTGTGAATGCTGGGGGGAGGTAGTTCACCTGAATGTCACCTTGATCTCGGCCAACCTGGCTGTACACTTGGGAGGATTAAGACAAGCAAATGGAAATGTGGGAGGCATGGTGTCTGACCTGAGATGACAAAATTAGGAAGGTCTTGTCTTATGTCCCCTCGCCCCCCAAATAACGTATACTTGAAACATAGCTTGCAGTGATTAGGTCCCTCTTCTCTTCTTTGGCAAGCCAATCTTAGGTTGTAGGAACAGGAGAAAGCTTGCGGGGTTTTTGATACAACTGGACAATTCACTTGTTTCAAGCCAAAACTCCGGAAGGGTTACGCATACAGCCTGTGTCCCTCTGGAGTATCCTTTGCTGTGCCCATGTAAGACATCCATTTCTGAAGAATAGATCTCGTATTTAAAGGGGTCAAGAAAAGAAACAGGAGTCCTCAGGGTTCTTTCTCTGCCATTTCCCTGTCTCATGAGGTTCAGAACCCACCCAGATGGAAGCTGACCCTCCAGCCTGCAGCCAGATGCCCCGCTCCCAGGGACAACCCGGCGGCGAGGAGCCAGCAGGATGGAGTGGCCTTTCTCTCAGGAGTGGCAAGGAGGAGCAGACGACAGGTCTGGGGCTCACATCTATGTACACATCCCAACATACTTAGAGCAAGTGTCTGATCAGGGAGAAGAAATGCTGCAGGTTTTAGAGAAAGAACATTTTTAAAAAAGCTAAAACCAGTCCACAAACTGTCTGGGGGAAGATGACGCATGTGGCTTGTATGATGTTTCTTCCTTTCTACCGCCTGTTTCCTGGAGAGGACGGGAAGGCCGGCCGTCTGTAAGCAGGCCCGGTGATGGCTTCACTGGCCAGCTCTGTGGGGCCACAGGAAAAGCCTGGGGACTCCCGTCCTGGGGAGTCTTGCCGAAGGACAGTCATTGGTGTTTTTATATTCTGGGTAGAGACGGCGTCCTCTTGGGTTCCTGGTGGGGCTTGACCGAATTTGGCATACTGTTTTCTGTGCTACCCATCCGGGCTTGGGTGTCCACTCACACGCAGGCCCTTCGAGGGTGTGGCGTGGCCCAGCTTCCTCAGCCGTGGCTGTCCTTGGCGTTTAGCCGCTCGGACACTTCCTGGGACCACCCACAATTCTCCTTCATCATAGCTCAGAGTTTGTTTTTTCTAGTTGGATTAGTCTAAGAGTAAATGCCATAGGCCTTTTGGCCCTCCAAAAAAACAAAACAAAACAAAAAAATAAAACAACACCATTTCTGTGTAAAGTGAAAATTAGACTCTTAAATCTGCAAAGAAAGCTGTTTATCTTACAAATTTATTCTTTTATTGGGCCACACATGTCCAAGATAGAAAGATAAAAGGAAAACAGATACAGGCCATCACTTAGACTGATATATAGCGAGGCCCTTCTCATCCTCAGCTTCCATAGAACCTTCCAGAGTGGTACGTGCGTCTTATCTATGTATTTATCATGGGCCCTGGACAAGGACTCACCAAAAGCTACAGTAGAAGTATGTCCTCCACGCTCTCTCCCTCCTACCCATTGGGCAGCTCCACCTTTCCACTGCTCACAAATGGGCTCGGTTGGAGGAAGGTTCTGGGGAAGGGACTCACGTACAGATCGTGAAACATGGGCTTTGCAGGAATTTAACGTCAAAAGTCCACGCCTGCCTACTACCTCTGTCCTGAAGCCAACATCCGGGGCACTTAGTTCTGCTTATAATTCAAACTGACAGCTGTTGGCCTCCTCACTTAAATAGGGTATCTTAACTCTGTTGCAGGGAGCACTTGGCAGAATTTCAATCAGGCTCTTTGTCATTTTAAGCTGACCTCAGGATCCCACAAAAGGAAAGCTGAAGAATGCGAGGGGGACAGAGGGGGACAAATGCAACACCTTTGGGGTTGGGGTGGCTGGGGGCGGGAGGGTGGGTAGATGGCATTCCAGCTATTTAAACCTAGGATGTGGTTGACTTGAAATTGGCATCTGGCCATTGTTCTCCTGGGCAGCAGCCCCCGGTGGGCTCAACCTGTGGGCCGTGGGGCACCCCACCATGACAGTAGTGGGGTGTTTGCACAAAACAAATGGTTTTGTGCCCGCCGTCCCCACCCCCATTCAATAGCCACCTTAACACATTCATGTGGTTGACCAGAAAGCTGGTGCTGGGTGGGTTGGGTTCTAGATGCCAGTGAACCCGGTCCCGCTACCTGTGCAAAATTATGAGGGCAAAAAATGCTGGGCAGATAGACCCTTTGAACGGCTCTCCCAAGGCTGGTTGGAGGGGTTGGAGAGCATGGGATCAGAAGTGAGCCTTCAAAGAACTTTTCCAGGGTGACGGTATCACTGTGCATTAGCCCAAACGCAGAGAGGGTGCTTGAAGCCAAGGGTTTCCACGGTTGCTTGGAGCAAACATCCAAATAAGAATTAAATGTGATTGCCTTCATCTTGTGCAAGGCCTATAAGTCTGTCCCTTTTGGCTGTTAGCGGAGAACACCAGGAACGGATGTTGTGGAATAAAAGCAATTTGCATTTTCCATTGCTTGGAAGGTACAAATCTTGTTTATTCTGCTTCTCTGCAGAACTCACAGGTCTGCTTATTATCTCGGAAGGTCCCCTTGTTCTCCTAGTGGATCTACCACGGGGCCTGGAGGGTGGGCTGGGAGCCGCATCGAGGACCCCGCCAGCCCCAGGAGCTTGCGTTCCGTGCCAGGGGGTGAGCCTCCAGCTCTGCAGGGAGGCCAGAGGAGAGGGCTCTGGTGCCCCCCCTCCCTGAGAGCCGGAGATTCCCAGCTCCTGCCCTGCTCCCCGGACGTCGCCGCTCTGGCAGTGTGAAGTCGGGCCTCGGGTGTTGCAATAACATATCCTCCAACCACTAGATCTTTTCACGGTTTTATTTACTATTATGTCCCATCATTTCTGTGCAGAAGGCAGCCGTATGTAAATTTTATTCCATTTTCTAATGGTTTGGGTTACATAACAAATAACAGCAGGAAGGAAAATTTGTATTGATACTTTACAGAGGAAGTTCTCAAGTCACTGCACAAAGATTTAACTGCTCTGCTCGAAGTTTATGGGAGTTTTGCAGCTGAGTTTCTGCACATGACTTTGAACATGTCACTATATGTTTATCACGGGCTAATTGTGGAATCGCATTTCCATACTTTTTCTTCTCCCTTTCATAAGATTACAGCAGCCAGCGATGGATACCAGGCTCTACAAGGAAGAAATGATCAGTTGTGGATAATTGTCTTTCCTGTCCCAAAATAGCTGTATGTCTGCGTGTCTTCGGGACTCGGCCGAGACACATTTTTTTTTTCCCATTTGTTGCTAGATATAATGCAAATGTGATTTCGATCCTAGAGCGAGCTCTCCAGCTAGTCCATATTACAAATTAATCCGATTCAACAAACACCAACATTTTTAAACTTTTGAAAAAAAAATATTTAATAGGAGCTAAGCAAAAGAAGAAATCAAACCAGCTGCTGACACAGCTGTTTCTTTTCTTGTTTAATTCAGTTCAATATAAAGGTACCATATGCTGCTTAAAATGATGATGGGAAAGATGAAATAATTTAAGAGAATAACAAGAAAATACATGAATTGTCAGCATTCTGTCAGATTTAAAGAATGAAATAGACAGGTGTAGTATTGACATGTTTAACTTTGTGTGGTGTTAGCAGTTTTGGTGCGAACAGCTTCTGACGTGCTGAAGTGATGTGAGAACGTTTCTCGTCCGCTGCAGACATCGGCGAGGAGGCTGGGAGAGCTGCCGGCGTCCAGCAGCCCACGCTGCTTCGCGACAGGAGCCTGGGCTCGGCCATGAAGGACTGCCCGTACTGTGGGAAGACCTTCCGGACATCCCATCACCTAAAGGTCCACCTGCGGATACACACAGGTGAGAGGCGCGTGCGCGCCCGGCGGCGCAGTGTCCAGCAGGGGCCACGCTCCCGGGCCCAGGTCACCACTGTGCTGCCACCAGCACCGCCGCGCTCTCCAGGGGCCTATCCGGCTGGGAAGGGTCCAGCTGGGACCCTTCCGCCCCGGTTCGTGGCTCCACAGCCAGCCTCCCTCCCAAAGGGCACTGGGGCCCGTAGACGCGGCCCCGCTGTGGCCCAGGTCTGGGAGGAGGAGGCCAGGACGTTTTGCTGAGGGTGTGTAATGAAGCGGGACCCCTCGCGCCCTCGCACTGACCAGGGGCCCTGCATGTGCAAAGCACGGGAGAGCCTGGCTCCGACTCAGAGTGTGAAAGGGAACAGGGCAGCTCCCAGCTGGGGTTCCGTGCCCATGCCTGGGGCTGGGCTGGTGGCAGCAGGGAAGCCCACTACCCGGGATGGAGGACTGGTGGCTGTCCGTGGGGTCCGCTCAAAAGAAGAATGGAGGTGCTCTTAACCAAACAGGGAAAGTGGCTGCTGGACCGCCGTGGTCATGTCTCCTGTTTCCGTATCTTCCTACCCCCTTGATATGAGGATGTTTTGGGGGTCTGTCTCCCTTGTCCTTGGTCATTTTTTTCTTTTTTAGCTTTTCTGCTAGTTGTTTGCACATTGCCAATACAAAAAAAAAATCTATGTGAGATATGGACACCTCCATTTTCTTTGATTTTTCTCCTGACACTTTATCTATTGGAATATGAGCTGCTTCAGAGGATAGACAAATATGCCATCTATTTTCAAAAATAATTGTGGTCTATTTCCCAAGGAATCAATAACGCTCAGGGTTGTGCAGGATATTTAGTGCATGCGGGCCTCGTGTGCAGCGTGTGGTTAAAGAGAAGGAGGCCCTCACCTGGAACCTCACCTGGCGCCCGCAAATCTCCCTGACACTGAGTGGCGAGCCCTGAGAACAGGTGGCAGTGGGCCCTGGGCTGCCATCTTTATTCATGGCCGAGGGCAGAGTTGAGCGTCACCATCGTCCGTCCCTCCCAGCCCCGGAGCACGTCTCTCCTAGAGTCATCAGGGCAAAGAGGGATCTTCTCGAACGATGATGCCCCTGTTCTGTCCCTCCCCCAGGCCCTATGGGATCTGCCCCGTCTTGCACCGGTCTTCATCCTCCTCATCTCTCTCCATCCCCATGGCCTTCTTCCGGCTCCCCCGTGCAGAGTGACAATTCCTACCACAGGGCCTTTGTACCTACATGCTTTCACCTGGAATGCTCTTCCTCCAGGTAGTCACTGGGACCTTAGCTTCCATGTGAGCTCTTCAGAGAGACCATGTCTGATGACCCCCTCTATAATATCTCTCGTGCCCCTTGTTCAGTTTTCTTCCTAAACTTAGCACTTCCTGAAATCGTCTTGTTCAGTTCATTGTTCATTTCCTTATGCACTCTTTGTCTCCCACCAAGTCGAATGTGAGGGTAGCAATATTGTCCATGTTTTTAATTGCTGTAATTTCTAGAACCCTAAGGCCTACCAGAGCACCTTACATGTAGTAGGGACGCAACAAATTTATTTGAAAGCTTGAATGTCAGAACAAATTTGCAAATAAGTGACGTTTTTCCTGTAGCCTCTAGACTGTGCCAGGTGGCACGGAGGGGACAAGGGCAATGAGGACCATGGACCCTTCCCCAGGGAACTTGCTGTCCTTTTAGAAAAGCAAGCTGCACACACGAACCCACTGGAAGCCACAATATGGCAGCCGGGCTGCGGTTTCAGATAGAAGACCCTCTCCCTGTGAGCTCAGTGAGGGGTTCCTGAGTTCCTGCCTCAGGGCCTTTGAACTTCTCTGCCAGACAGGTGCATTGGTCTGCTCCTTCATTTCCAGAGTTTGGCACCAAAGTCCCCTTCTCAGTGAGGTCTTCCCAGGGATCGGGCTCAGGACCAGCATTTCAGGTATCTGGCTTTCTGAGATCATGCCGACGTCCACTTTCTTCCCCAGGTTGGGTTGTGGTGGTACTTGGGAAAGGAGGGAGCACAGAAGCCAGGAGGTGGGAGGCAATCCACCAGGGCATCCGCTGTTGGGGTCTCCAGGAGTGTGGACACCTGGCCAGGCAGGTCCTGTGATACAGCCCTTATATTAGCGGTAGACACAGGCCCCTGGGCCAAGCTTACCATGTGGCTGGTGGCTCAGCACAGCTGAAGTCTGCCTTGCCAGGCAGTGTGGGTCGGGAAAGAAAAGGCAGTGCCTCCCAACCAGGAGCTCCACTGACCCCGCGGGGCCCAGCTCCCATCAGCTGGCCCATCAGTAATAGTAGACATTCCACAGAGTATTTCCGGTAAATTAGGACCAAACCTGGTGGGAGTCCTGCTGACCATGGGATACTGCTTTTTGAAGTTTTAAAGCTTGAGAAAGGTTATTTTTTCCCCACATTTCCGCTTCCTCTGTTTCACAAACTTCTGACGTTTGTGACCAGTAGTCTTTGGAGACACTGAGAGAAGCAAGACAAGGCTGTGGACAGAGGCATTCTGGAAACTTCCCGGAATAAGGGAGAAAATGAAAGAAGCCATGGAAACATCACACCACCAGCCCCCCTCAGAAACAGCGTTTGCTGTGTTTAAAAGGCAGAATGGTAACCAGATAAAGATCAATTTCCTTTTTATCAAAGAACAAAGAAGTTGGAAAATGCTTATACTCGTGCATTTGAATAGAACAGAAAGTGTTACATGTTCTAAATCACCCAAATAAACATCCATTATGACAATGTTGAAGTGTAGATTACACGAGTAATTAAAAATCAAAATCAAGTTATTTGTTAACAAACCAGGGGCTCCGGGGCTCCGGTTCTGGGGACGTCCTCTACTGGCTCGCCCCCTCCTCTCTGTGTTGTTGGATTCCGAAGCGACATGGTCAGTGGGCAGCAGTCTACGAGAGCGAATCCAGGTTTTCCAAAATACCATCTTCTGAAGTTTTTCTGTAATGGACCCATATGAGCACATTTAAAAATCCAGTGTGTAATAAATATATTTTAATTGGTCGGGAGATGAGGTGGTACATTCGCTGTGTTTTCCTGTCCGACTCAATCTTTATGAGCCGTCTTGATCATATAACATCTACTGATAAAAACCACTTTCCTTTTTTAACTCCACTCCACATTAACTCAATTACTGCCCTCCTCCTCCCGACACCTGTTTATTAGGGAGGTGCTGAGAAGATGCTGCATGCAGGTTGCTCGGAACACCTGGAGGCTGGGGGGAGAGCCTGCAGGAGCTAGACCGTCTCTGCGGTGGCCAGATCCATGCGGGGCGGACGGAGGCACGCGGAGGATCCCAGGGGTCCCCAGGAACCCTCACGTCTGAGAGACCACCCCGCTCTGGCTCTCTCAGGGCGGATGCTGATTCCTGCCCACCCAGGGGCGGCTGAACGGCTTTCCAGTTTCACACAGTATCTGGGGCAGATGAAGGTCCAATCACTGGATGTGTGTCATCGGTCTTCTCGAGTACATGCTTGTGATTTGAATTCAGAGCCCATCAGCGCAGGCTCAGAAAGGAGGTGGTAGCAGGGTTCTCCAGAAAAATGGTGTATATAATATTTATGATGTATTCTAAGTATATGTAATATATGGTATAATCAAATAATAGATTATATATAGAGAGGGATTTCTTATAAAGCATTGGCTCAGTCAGTTATGGAGGCTGAGACAAGCATTCAGTCTTAACAGGCAACAGGAGGCAGGGATGTCCCCTAGGCTGCCCCCGACCAAGGCTGGCCAGTCATCTCATGATGGGCTGACTGAAAATGCACTTCCTTCTTTCCCTCACTGCCCTCTCCTCCAGCCCCATCTCAGGGAGGCCCTCCAGGGCTCCGTGTGTCTATTTTGTGTACAGGAGGTAGGCCTGTGCTGATCAGTGAGTCTGTGTAAGGCTGGAGGGGGGTGCGTCTCCCTCCATGAGCCCCAGACGGGTGTGACACCCCACGTGTTGGCTGCGGGACCCCAGGCCGGGTCCCCTCTGGCAGCTCACCTGTGTGTTGGGCTCCCCAGGAGGCTCCTGCTGTCTCAGGAATGACCACTGTAGAGAAATGTAATAAGCAACCTCACTCATGAAAACTTGGAGGCACGAAAGTTCAGGGACTAATTAAAAATAAATCTCATTAGTTTTTTTTTTTTCCCTCTCAAATTATGCGAGTGGTTTATTAATCTGGTTTTGATGGGCTGCATGCACTGGTCCGGCCCTGAGTTGAGAACCTCTTTATGAAAATGGATTTGCACAGGGAAGCCAGAGGTGGTTTTCAAGGGCTCTTGGCTGTGGTCAGGGTGGGCTGGTGGGCACGCCCGGCTCTGCTCACCCCTGCCGGGTGGGTGGCTCCATGGTGCGGCCACTGGACAGGGTGCCTTTCTTGGCTCTCGCTTGCATGCTTGTTCCCAAGCAAGGCTTTCCTGGCCTGATAGAACCACCTATATGTCCTATAGTACCCTCCAAGGGATGTGTGCCTAGCTGGGGGTGGGGGCCGAGAATTCTCTTGCCTCTTGACCGAGGCTCTGTCTACACAGCATGGTAGCCACTGGCTGGCGGCAGAAAAACGCAGCCAGTAGGGACAGGGTAACAAGAAAAATGATAGTAACGATGGCCAGCACTGCCTGGGCGCTCGCGTGTGCAGGCACTGTGCCGAGCCCTGCACGCGACTGCAATCCTTCACCTTCACAGCACCCTGGTGACCAGGGGCCACCCAGAGATGTGAAGTGACCCTCTCCAAGTCACCCAGCATCGACCGCAGGGTGCAACCCACATCTGTCTCCTAACCGCTGCGCTGTATTGATTTTTTTTTTTTTTTTTTACTTTTCTGGGTGGATTTTTGGGCTTGTTATAGGGAATTAATGCAACATTTCTTTGACAGTGTGTGTCCACACCATAACCAGCGGGAGGAAAGGAAGTGACTTGTACCCACAAGGTGTGTTGATGCAGCCTCCCGGCGATGTATAAGGGAAGTACTGTGCACCCTGGCTCCTCTTTTACCCCTAATGCAGAATGGCCTGTGGCTGGGCCTCCTTGACCCTATGTGCCTCAGTTTCCCCATCAGCACAGAGAGATTAGGGAGGCGGTGAGGCAGGGAAGCGGCCTCTGTGACACCTGGAGGTGTGGAAGATGGGGTGGAATGACTTGGCGCATCAGGAGATAATAAATGACGTATGTGGTTTTGGAAACTGCCTTTCATCTTCAAAGAGCTTCCCAGGCACCGACTAGTCCCTAGATGTGGGTGGAAATGAGAGTTCAGTGGGCCTAACCCAGGTGCCTAACGCCTGATGTCCACATCCCTTACCTTTGATGCGTCTCTGTTTCCTCTTCTGGGTAAGTTAACCAGGCTGTTTTAAACGTTCATGAAAGCACACGGAATAACTATTCAAAAATAGGTTGGTTAAAATGGGTGTTTTTCCCATTTTTTTTTCCTGAAAGGAGAGCATGTGCTGTTGTCATTAGTGGGGGACGGCCACCTGAATCATGATGGGGAAAAAAAAAAAAAAAAAGGTCTGCTTGCCCCAAAGATGATTCTTTTTTTTCTTTTTGTTTTGAATTAAAATCCTATCATTTTTTTTTATTTCTTAGATGAACTAAAAGCGTCCGTAGTCCCCCAACCTTACTGTTCCTGCCTTAATGACATCCCCAACTTTTGCTGAAAATAATTGATTGAATTTAAATTTCCTTAAAAGTTTAAGAGGTAATGTTACAGTATAAATTTCCTACCAAACACTAAGTAGGGAAATATCCATTAGTGAAATTAACTACAGTTTCTAGGTAGCTAACAATGTGCCGTATACAGTAGGGCATGGCTAATGAACACTGCAGTGGGTGATATTTCATTATACAAATTAATGCTCACATTTTAATGGGAAAGTCACATAATGAATCTCGGCTTCAGTGACAGCAATTAGAGACACAGATTGTCCCCTTCTGGACAAGGCACTGTTTAGCAATAAGCAGCTGTGTGAAAAGTCTTCAGGTTTACAACATATATATGCTTTGGGGGAATTAGTGTACAATTTATATTAATGTACTGAAGGTTTGCTGCAAAGGCACCACCATATTTATCTCTCCTGGTATTAACTAAGTAAAGACATGGAGAAAGACTAAATAAATATCAAATAGAGGATGCAAATACGGGGAAATATTCAGTTACTCCACTTAAAAGTTAAAACACTGTTGGAGATTTATCACACACACACACACACACACACACACACACACACGTTAGAAGCATGAAGCCCTCCTGAAAAGCTCGCTGAAGGGATTTCCGAAGAGGATAATGTGAATCCACCTGTTATTTTTGGAGAAGTGCTATCGGGTATTTGCTCCGTGGAGGAGAACCAAAATAACTCCCCAGAACAGTGAGGGTTCCCGTGGCTGATCGAGTGCAAAGTAGAGGCTCAGAATGATGAAAGACGTGCTCATGTAAAAATAGGTACAATGAACTAATTAAATCACTTGGTCATATATTTCTAAAAATTTATGGTCCAGAGACCGGGAGAAGTTACCAATGTTATCCCAAAGTTGAATACACATCTTGCACCGTGTGGCAGTGGGTAGCTGCTTTCATGTAAGATGTTTCCAGTAATTCATTAGTCTGTTGGAATGATGAACTGATGATTTCTTGTTTCAGGATGCCTTCTCTAGCAAAACTCTCCTTTCTCGGAATGTACTGTTGGTGCCCATATCTTATTCCTTTAAGATATTGGAAGAGGTTTCCCCAGAGAAGGCCACCAGTGTCCTCACCTGCTTCCTCCAGTGGGCGAATGGCTCTGTACTGGGCATTCTTTTCCCAGATCCAGGTTTCAAACGGGCTGCCCTGTCTAGACCCGCGCTGCGGACCAGGGTGCTGTGGCTCTTGCGGTGTTTGAAGTCTTAAAGCAGGTGCCAATATTGAAAAACCGGGATATTGTATGTAGAAATCTGGATGTGTCGGGGCGCCTGGGTGGCTCAGTCGGTTAAGCGTCTGCCTTCGGCTCAGGTCCTGATCCCAGGGTCCTGGGATCAAGGCCCACATCGGGCTCCCTGCTTAGTGGGGAGTCTGCTTCTCCCTCTCCCTCTGCCTGCTGCTCCCCCTGCTTGTGCTCTGTCTCTCTCCGTCAATAAATAAATAAAATCTTAAAAAAAAAAAAAAAAAAGAAATCTAGATGTGGGGCTTTTCTTAGAAGATGTCAGAGGTCCTCATGTCCCCAGCTGCTTGGTGTCAGTGGTGGCTGCCCTCTAGGACAGCCATCTCCCCCTTACCCTGCTGTTTTGCACACCCCTGTGATCTGCCTGGCTCTGAAGGCATCCGAGTGTCTGGTTCCAACCACAGGCAGACGAAAAGATAGCAGATTCCAAACATCTCGGAGGTGGCTAGAGGACTCAGGACCACCTGCAAAGCTTAGGGCAGTCTCAGTGATCCTCCCAGTAGATTTGGGCCAATTTATGGCCTAAGTGGCCAATCATTCAACTAGACAGAGCTGCTGGCAGGGTCTGGGTCTGCCTGGGCCGCGCGGCTGTGTGGAGAATGCTGGGTGGCCCTCTGACTCGTTCCTTGGCAGAAGCCTGGGGCTTTGTCAGAGTTAGCCGGCATGCTGGGGGTGAAGCACATGGCCGGACATGGACACCCTGACTACGAAGCAGCTCTCGGTGCGGGGAGACTCGGCATCCGTCGGTCACCAAACACGAGAGAGGGACTTAGCCACACCTCAAAGCCTGCTAAAGGTGCTGACAGGTTCCTCCCCGCCTAGTCGAGGCGGCGTTGGGAGTTTGCCACTGCAGCGCTCTGAAATGTGCCCTTGGGGAGGGCATGTCTGGGTAAGCACTGGGATGTTTCCAGTGGACAGTGAGACCCTCGGGCTGCCTGGGGTTATCCAGGAGACGCCTGTCCCAGACGACTCCATGCTGGGTTTGCCTGGCCAGGAACGCACCCACGTGGGGGCCGGCTGTAGTCTGAAGCGCCCCCTCTACCCTCTCAGGGATGAAGCCTGGGAAGGTGAAGGAGGGCTTCAAGGAGACGGCAGTAGTGGTATCGTTTCAGGGTTATAAAGACAATAAAATCGAGGATTATGCTCTTTTTTTTTTTTTTTTTTTGATAGAGATAGAGACAGCCAGCGAGAGAGGGAACACAAGCAGGGGAAGTGGGAGAGGAAGAAGCAGGCTCCTAGCGGAGGAGCCTGATGTGGGGCTCGATCCCAGAACGCTGGATCACGCCCTGAGCCGAAGGCAGACGCTTAACGACTGCGCCACCCAGGCGCCCCTGTTCTTTGGTTTTTTTAAAAACACACATCCGAAGGCGTGGATTTATGCCCTGGAACTTCACTCTGGAGCATTTCTCTGGGGAACTGGGGTGATAGGAAGCATCACCCAAACAAAGCCTTTAGGAACGAGGCAGGAGGTGGACCCATGCAGAGGGGATCTTCCGACAGTGCGAGCGGGAGGTAGAGAAAGGCCAGTGGAGGGCTTTCTAGAGCCTGTGTGTATCACATGCAGCCTAATAACCCTCGAAAACTCGCAAAGTAGCCCTTAATCTAGCAGGGCCTGGACCCTTGGAGACTCAGGTGCTAAGAGTGAACTCTTCTTGCTTCTCAGCTATGGCCTGCTTTCCCTGGAGCGGTGGAGGCCAAGGCCTATTCTGAACTTCATTATTTTTTTTAAAGATTTATTTATTTATTTGAGAGAGAGAGAGAGAGCTTGAGCGTAGGGGGGAGGAGCAGAGGGAGAGAGAGAATCTCCAGCAGATCCCCCTCCCCCACCGGGCGTGCAGCCTGACATGGGGCTCGTTCTCATGACCCTGAGATCATGACCTGAGCCAAAATCAAAAGTCGGACGTTTAACCGACAGAGCCACCCAGGCGCCCCTATTCTGAACTTTAAAAGAGCAGAGGGTTGAAGGAAGAGTTTTTCTTCTTGTGCTGTGTGTGTTATGTATGAGTGTGGGCCGTGTGTGTGTGTGGGGGGGGTAGGTATATGTGTGTGTGGAGTGTACGTGTGATGGGTGTGTGGTATGTGTATGTGTGTGTGTGTGTGTGTACGATTGCTGTGAGTGATGGGTTGTGATGTGTGTGTGAGTGTGTGTGTGTGGTGTGTATGTGTGTGAACTCTACTCGCTTTAGTAAACTGTATGATCTGTCTCCCTTGAAAGCAATGGGAGCTGGGGCCTTATCTCTTCGGTCTTCATTTAATTGCCCTCTCTACTTGGGGGTAGAAGGTTCATTCATGCAATCAAAATATTGTGTGTTGGGGTGCCCGGGTGGCTCAGTAGGGTTAAGTGCCTGCCTTCGGCTCAGGTCATGATCTCAGGTCGTGGGATCGAGCCCTGTGTCGGGCTCCCCTCTCAGTGGGGAGCCAGCTTCTCCCTCTCTCTCTATCCCTCCCCCTACTCATGTTCTCGCTCTCAAATACATAAAATCTTTTTTTAAAAAACCATTGGGTGTGAATGGATGTGCACATTTCTGGGTGTGCGAGGGCACCCATGTACGTACACATGTGTCTCTGACCCCATTCAGGAGACTTGGTTTTGCTCTTGATGTGGGTTTTAGAGCTGACAGGAGCCTTAGGGAATACCGGGTACATCACCTTCCTATGTTTATAGGTTGAGAAAGCAAAGTTCCCAGGATGGGCCCTGGGGAGGGCAAAATAGCATGGGGGCTCTGGTCCCTAGTGCACTCTCCAGACACTTCCTGGGTCCAGAGCAGACCACCTTCCCTGCTAAGCCATTCCACAGTGTCCACCTATAGGGGCACTTCCGGGGGTGCTCCCCCCAGTGCTTGTCCACCCAGGCTCCGCAGAAGCCCACACGCGGGCCTCCACGAGACCCAAATCCCAGGCTTCACCCTGGGCCGGTGAACTCAGAATTTCTGGAGGTGGAGGTGGGACCAGGTATCCGCATTTTTAAAGGCTCCCAAGCAGTTTCACCTTGGCTTTTTCAAAGTGTAATCTTCACCCTGCATCAGAATCACCAGGGACACTTGCCCCAGACCGCGAGAATCAGAACTGTGCATGGGGTTCTAGAAGTAATGTCTTAAAATCCCCTGTTGATTCCAAAGCACAATTGAGTTTGAGAACCACTGCTCTGGTGTGCATTTCAAACGTGTGTCCTTTGGAAATACACACACATCCCTGTGCATCCCTGCACTTCCCACTAAGTCAGACCGCCCCTCACCCCACTGAGGCCTGGAGGCAAAAGTCCACATCCTCTGTAGCTCCCGCTAATGAATGCCCGTGCGTTCGTTCTCTGCAAACCCTTTGCCAGATGCATTTAATCATTTCCAGGTGCATATCTGAAATGCAACTTGAGTCTCACCCAGTACCCTCACCTCTGCCAGCTCTCAGTGCGGGGCCCTCCCTAGGTTCCCACTGACCTGGGGAGCCAAGATTCTGAGTCCCTAGTTAGGCTCTCCTGTCACAAGCCCGGCTACTACCCCCTCAGCTCCAGGCCCTGCTCCCGCTCCAACTGGCCACCAGAATTCCAGGTCAGCACCTGTCCCTCCGAGGGTTCCGTAGCCTCTGACGAGATGTCCAAATAGCATGGCTGGAGTGAATCTGAGCCTGACACAGGGATTGACTCCAAGAAGTGGGAAAATGGTGCCCGAGGCCATTTATGCCTTTAGCTCAACGGGGTTAGAGTCTTCCTGCTCAATCCATCTCATCGGTCTAGCCAGAGACAGTTGGGACCTTTCCATTTAGAGAAATACCTTCCCAGCTGGGCCCCTTTCCCATCTCTGATGTGTCCAAGGGAGACCTTCTGAAGCCCGCAGGAGTGAATGAGGAGCACGGAGCCACCATTTTGGAGAGGCAGGCATGGTTTCTCCAAGGTTCCAACAGGAAATCTGAAGATGACGTGGAGTCCGTTGCTCAGAACCTGGGCTGATGGGCTTCTTATTTGCAGTAGCCAGGAATCCTTCTTCCCTCCTCTTAAGTGTGTTACCCCCAAACGCCCTACTCCTTGGAGATTGGAAGTCGGAATCTTCACTGGGGCACAGTAAGATGTCTTTGAGATGCACCACTCACCAATGATTTGCTGTTGCTTTTTACATCAGTCTGGTTTAGACTAGCAATGGAAGAAGGGGTGGGGGGTACGCTGAGTTTCTTGGGAGGAGTAATTGTGGATATCGACAGGGCGCCATTGAGAATCAGCTAGCGGACCGCCACAGCCGCGTTTCTTCCAGAGAGCTTTTCGATTCCAAAGTCTAGAAAAGACCCTGGATTGCAAACGAATTCCTGGAATATATTTAAATCCACATCTGTTTATTCTCCTCCCCTTCCTCTATCCCACAACGCGGGCAGGTCCAGGCTGTACGTTATGGTATCTTTTCCATGGTGGAAAGAACAACAGAAGTTGGGTGTTGAATTTAAATAAATATTTAATTCATGAAAATGATCTTATATGTTTTAAAACACTCTTTAAAGCTATTTTTATTCTCTAGAAAGCGCTTATTATAGGTAAATTACACATTTTACTACCGGAGCGTTAGGTTTGCCATTAGTACAAATTTAAGGCACTACAAAGACCAGTAGATAATGTTAATTTCAAATACAGAAACTAAATATATTTTGTACCTTTTTATTACTCATTTTCTTTTAAGTTTTATTGACTGCTTTTTATCTTAACTATATGTCTTTACATGCTGCAATCATAATGCACTGTAATGGTATTAATATTTTATAGAATCGGTATTTATAGTTCTTTATTTAGAAACAATGCAGTAGGTCTGCAGATATCTGAGCTCGTCTGGAATGGTGCCCTCCAAATAATGATAAATTACTTGTGCAGTATGCCATTTGCTAATTATATCCATGATTTACTGCAGAGCAAGACTTAAATCATTCATTTCAGTCTTGCGTAACAGTGCCATAAAATTTTTAGGTTTAAAAATGGTTTCCATGTGTATAATTTAAACAAATTTTAGAGCTATTGTATACACAAAATATTGCAACCAGCCATTTGTTACATACTTTGTCTTTTTAAACTTCTACTTTTAATGATCACTGTGGTTGAAATTATTATGCTTAATTTTCATAATCATAGCTTTTAAATCTACAGCCGTTTTCACATGTTAGATAAAGAAAAAAGATAGCTAATTGTGTGTAGATAGTATGTCATTCCTGAATAGTCCCAAATGGTACAAAATCATTAAAAAAGCTTAAGAGTACGAATTATTCTTCTATTAAAAAACAGTTGTTCTCTAACTAATTATTAGTTTGAGCTGCTTTGTTTCCAAGAACAAATGTTGATCCTTCTAGCCTTGTTCAGCACACCAAAATGAGATAAACACTTTTTTTTTTCTTTCTCCTTATACCGAAATCTTGCAGGTGAGAAACCCTACAAATGTCCCCACTGTGATTATGCCGGCACCCAGTCAGCGTCCTTAAAATACCACTTAGAGCGGCACCATCGGGAGCGGCAGAATGGAGCCGGGCCACTGTCTGGACAGCCCCCAAACCAAGACCACAGGGACGAGCTGTCCAACAAAGCTGCTCTGTTTATCAGGCCAGACATCCTGCGGGGGGCCTTTAAAGGTCTCCCCGGAATCGACTTCAGAGGCGGCCCTGCCTCCCAGCAGTGGACAGCAGGGGTGCTCTCGCCCGCAGATCACTCGGGGCAGGCCGCCGGCATGACTTCCGAGGCCCCTTCGGACACCCTGAAAGGCGCCGACCTCCCTTCCAAAAGCACCCACTTCTCCGAGATCGGAAGAGCCTATCAGAGTATTGTGAGCAACGGTGTGAATTTCCAAGGGTCCTTGCAAGCGTTCATGGACAGCTTTGTCCTAAGCTCCTTGAAGAAGGAGAAGGACATGAAGGACAAAGGCCTGTCTGACCCTCCGTCCATGAAGGTGCACGGGCCGGACGGGGGCGAGGACAAAGCCGGCGGGAAGGCGGTGCCGAGGAAGTCGGAGAAATCGCAGTACGAGCCTCTAGACTTGTCTGTGCGGCCGGACGCCGCCTCGCTGCCAGGCTCGTCGGTGACCGTGCAAGACAGCATCGCGTGGCACGGATGCTTGTTTTGTGCTTTCACAACCTCGTCGATGGAGCTGATGGCTCTTCACCTGCAGGCCAACCACCTGGGCAAAGCGAAACGCAAAGACAGCGCCGTCGGGGTCACGGTCAATTGCAAAGACCAGGCCCGGGAGGCGGGGAAGGTGGCCCTCCTGCCCTCGGCACAATCAAACAAAGACATGGCGCTTTCCAGCATGATCGGGCCTCTCGAGGCCGCTTCGGAGAAGACGGCCCCGGGGCCCGTCAAGGAGACTCTGGGGGAGCAGAAGAGCGGCGCGTGGCCCGGCCTGGTGGACCCCGCGTTTTGTAACTTCCCGTCAGACTTCTACAAGCAGTTTGGCGTCTACCCGGGCATGGTGGGCTCGGGGGCCTCCAGCTCCTGCCCCAGCCAGGATCCTGACGGGAAGGCTCACGCCGAAGATGACGCCCCGATCCTGATCCCCGAGACCGCCAACAAGAACGCGACCGATGACCTCTCCGACATTGCCTCCTCGGAGGACATGGACTCCTCCAAGGGAGAGAACAACGACGAAGAGGATCTGGAGACGGAACCGGAGATGTTGAGCAAGCCCCAGTCCGCCCTCAGCAAGGACCCCGGCGGTGGAGACGGCGGCGACAGCCTGCTGCCCGCGGGCACCCCTCAGCCGGTCCAGGGACTCGTCTCGACGGTGCCCCAGGCGCCCGAGAAGCAGTGGCACGGCCCGGGCCTGCTTCCAGCCCAGGACCCCTCGGCGGGCCTGCCCAAGCCAGAGCGGGGCCCTCCGGGCCTGGAGAAGCCGCTGAACATGCTGTCGGTCCTCAGGGCCTACAGTTCTGATGGCTTAGCCGCCTTTAACGGACTTGCGAGTAGCACAGCAAATTCTGGATGTATCAAGAGGCCAGACTTGTGTGGTAAGTTTTAGAATCCTCTTCCTTTAGTTCATTTCCCAAAACATCAGTGCTGAATCGTGCATTTTTAAAAAATGAGGTAGACTCCTCCGTTAGCACATTTCGAACTAACCATGAAAACACCCCAGCGATGCTGTAATTTGCAGTGTAGACAATCACGAGAGTCGATTTCCTTTGGAAGTTCTAGCGCTCACGCTTTTGTGCTCAGGATCGCACCCCGGTGACCCGAAATGCCTGTAGGGAAGGCGCGGAGGGGGGCGGGGGTGGGGTCTCACAGTGCGGACTGCTCCTGTTTTTAACCTCTAACTCGAGGGGGAGAATATTTTTAAAAACGGAAAACAAAAACAGAAAGACATGGTAACTTGCAAACCCTTCAGTATTTTCAACTTCTGCGTAAGACAGCTAAAGACAGTTGCTTCCTTCTTCGCTAAGCCAAACTTCCTTCCTTACACTTTTCTTTGTATTGACTTAGAGGGTACTAAAAATCATATCGCACTAACCACACTGTAGAAATAAAGCGATCCTCTCTCCAACCAGGGAGATTGTTTCGGGGTGTTTGTGACTCATCTTTAGACATTCCAAACGGCAGTTACTGTGACTTTGGCCTTCTCCGATCGCCTTCTGTCCCTCTGTACCTTCACCTGTCTGTCCGTTGTTCTGACAAGAAATGGACATTGTGAAACCCCTGGTTAGCGGTGCTGTGATCCCGTGTATTTTGGACTTACGCCTGCCTGACCTTGTTAGCAAGTTGGCACTTCTTTACTTCCCTCAAGAATATGGTTACCCCAAAGTAATTCCAGATCTTCAAATGTAGTAATAAACTTGAAGCCTAGAATTGGATCAAATGAATGTTGGGGTGGGCAGGGAGGATCAGAGATATTCTCTTGGCACCCAGATATCCGTATCTGAAAGCCTTTCTCCGAATAGAAGCCCAGTGTATTATTGCCAGCCCCCGGATATTCTCACCAGAGAGAAATGATGGTGGGACCTTTCCACGTTCAATCTATGAATGGATGTCTATGACTTTACTGCGCCTGTTGAAGAAAGGAAAGGAGAGAAGGAAGAAAGGAATGGAGGGAGGGAGGGAAGAGTGCCGGAGGGTAGGAAAGAAGGGAGGGAGGAAGGGAAGGAAAATGGAGCGGGGTATTTCTTAAGCTCTGAATTCTGATGTTACTTTGAGCACAGAGCAGAATTCAAGAAGCTGGGCTTGGTTCATAATTTAAATTGATATATTTCTTTTCCCCTCTCCTTCCCTAATTCACTAAGAACTGGATCAAGCCGTCAGAAATATTTTTTTTTGAATTGTCAAAAATCACTAAATGGATTTCTGACAGCTCAAAAAAATATTGACAGTTCCTTATGCTGAATGATTCACAAGGCCCCATTAACCAGCACCCCCAGATCTATTTTTATCCACATACAATTCATTACTTTCGAAGCAGTTAAAAACAATGTTTAAAAGAAGGAGAAAAGGGTTTATGTCTGTCCAAATTTCCCCCCTTTTTTTCTAGGGGAGCAACGTTTAAGTCTTTTTTTTTTTTTTTCAATTTCATTGTTGTTTTAAGTTTGTGACTTTTCTTCTTCTATTGTTGTTTGGGGATTTTTTAAAAGTCTATTTTCAGTTCTTTCAAATACCTGTGTAGGACCACAGCTCCTGCCAGGAATCCATGCATCAGAAAAGATCAAAACCTGGCATGTTCATAAGCTCATTCTTATTGAAATGAGCTCCTGTTACCCCTATTAATTTTCCCATCTTCCTATCAATGCTGAAGGGAGGCTTTCCTGCCTTGGGGGAGCTTGTCCACTGGTGTCCTTTTGCACAGGAGAGGGTGGAGGGGAAGGCAGCATCAGAGAGCCTGCTGTCTAGTGAGCCCTTGTCCTCTGAAAGTCAGCAGTTAGGCACTTTTTGCCCCCTCCCAAAATAGCAGCTCACGGCACTCCCCTGACAGCTTTGGGGTATGTGCAAAAATCTTAGCTTAGTTAACCTTTCAGCCATTGGGCAATAGATCCTGGAGTATGTGTGCGGCCCCTCGCTGGAAAGGGGAATGAGGACCCTCAGGCCAGCCAGGCAAAAACCAGGCATCGTTGTTGCCCCTCCAGGTCAGGGTCCAGACCCTCCTGCTCCCCTTCGCACTCATGGGGAGACACCAAAACAAACTCGGGCCATAAACTGCCTATTTTTAGAGAGCACAAGTTTTGCCTTTCATTTGGGCCTCGTTGCTTCTGTATCCTCTAGCTTGAGCTTGGAAGCAGGCAGGGAAGGCCTTTCCCTGGCTCTTGAGTCTACCTGGGGTGGGGTGGAGGCACCATCCTCTTGCCTCCGGGACGAGCCTGACCCTGTGCAGTGTTCACTCCTGGACTCCCATACCCAGCCCGCCATAATCAAAATCCTCTTCTGATTTTCTTACTGGCTGCTATGTGTCCCGGGACGCAGGAGGACCAGGCATGTTCATCCTTCCTAAGAGACTATATCTGGGGGCAGGGGGGAATGGAAGCCCCACTGGGTACAGAATGGGCATTTGGGGGCATTTTTCTCACAGTCCAGCTCAATGTCTTTCTAGCATTGCCAGAAGCACAAAGGATAGCTGAACACTTCAAACCCCCCTTGGCTTGACTTGGCAAGAGTGGAAATGATATTGGCACAAGGAATCAAATATTCCTGACTTTTTCCCTCTCTTCTCTGCTCCATGCAAAGTGGATGTGGATTTCCAAACGGAACCACCAGCTTGATATCTGGTTTTCTCCAGAAGCTGGGCTTGGCCCAACTAAAGAATTATTCCGTTATTTCTCATCTCAGGAGAGTTTGGGGTCTGATTTTGTCTAGTTAGTAAATCCCCACTTTGATGGCCCTAGAAACAGGCTTGTAGGAGGAGCTAATGTCCGTCTGTTTCTATTCTCGTGGGATGTAAAAGTGTTTGAAGAAGCATCGGTAAAAATCTTGCTCGGATCACGCAGACTCCCCGCAGAGCTCAGCAGCAACTCTGACACATGCTGGGGAGTTGGAGGAGGGGGCTCCTATCGCTAAAGTCTGTGGGTGATACGCCTGTTGTAGGCTTGACTTCAGGCTCTGCTTCCCTAGGTCTGCATGCCTGCTTCCTAACTGTTAAGATTCTGGTCTTACGTTCCTTGGCGTCCTGGCCAGTGAGCGCTGCCCATTCGTGGCCAGTGCGTTCAGAAGAGAGAGTTGAAGAGAGGGGCCAACCCAGCCCATTGGGCAGGATTGCCCTGTTGCACTTGCCAATGTTCGGAGCCTTTCAGAAGGTCCTTCTGTAGACAGCAGAGCATTCGCCTGTCAGAGATGTATCAGAGAAGATCCCAAGGAGGAGCCATCTTGGATTAAGCTGGAGGACAGACACTGTTGCTTCTAGAGTAAGTCAGATCCCGCGATGGGCCTGATTTCATTAGGTGAAATCCCACTCCAATTAAAGCTTCCATTTCTTGAGGTGTCTTTCAGACTCCAGGCATAGCCCACATTTCTTTATTCTGCTGAAAAACATGACATACAAGGGCATTCAGTGCCATTAAAGAACTTGGATGTGCCCTCGGGTTGGTTGGAATGGATTTGACCTTGGTCCTGTAATGGGACAGGAGCCACATGAGTATTTAATTAGGGAGTAAGGGCAGACCGGAGCAGTGCTCATAGCCACTGATAGGACAAAGCTGGCAATCCCCTGGTCCGGCCTGAAAAACTTTGATGAACTGGTGGGTCAGCCGGCAGCTCGGAGGTCGGAGAGCATGGGAGGCATGGGTTTCTGCGTGCCCCAGACAGCACAAAGGCCATTCTGCACAGCACCTGAAGGGCTGGCTGCGTGGCAGGGTGACAGAGCGTGTTCACGCCAGTTTGTGGATTTGGAAAGCAACCAGATCGCCCTTACTCTTCGCCTTTCAAACCTGAGACAGATGGCTGGGGGCCATTGTGTGTTGAGTCTTGCAAGCAGAGTTTGCTGTGTCTTTTGGTGACCCTGGGGGTAAGGTTGGTGGGAAGCATTAAAGAGAAAGGCAGTGAGAGGAGCATGACCCCCTCTGCCCTTCGAAGCTCTGGAGTGACCAGCACGCAGGGAAGCCAGGCTGAGCCAGGAGATTCCGCCAGCGCGTCTATCATGGGCACGAGCCCTTGCACATTAGCTCCCAGAGCAAGGCACCTTCTGGGCCCCAGGGGAAGCCAGTGGAAAGACAGGGTCATTAGCATCAAAGGTCCCAGTAGTCCCCATTTATTCTACACAGTTTGCTAGGAAACTGGCTTCCCTAACTCAAATTATGCTTGAGATTAAAGGGTTCCTTAGGCTTCCATAGCAATAAGAGAATTAGGACCCCTCCTTAAAAAAAGAACACAGGGTCCATTGAAACCTCTTCACATCATCTATTCTAAGATGTGTGATAAAAGGAACCAGGACATCCGAGCTGAACGCTCTTAAAATGTGATTTCTGTCCTCCAAAAACTTCTCTGATTTCCAGCCTAGAATGTCTGAAAACATTCACCATTTACCGGCTATATAGTCCAAGGCAGGGGTTGGCAACTGTTTTCTTCGAGGGCCAGAGAGGAAATAAGTTAGGATTGTAGGCAGTGCGGTCTCGGTCACGGCCACTCGACCCTGCCCTGCAGTGCCGGAGGGGCCATAAATGATCATTACACAAATAGGCATGGCTGTGTTCCAACAAAACTTTATTTACTAAAGCAGGTGATGGGCTGGATTTGGCCCACGTGTCGGCCTGCCCAGGCCACCCCCAGCTCTAGTGTAAAGAAGGATGTGCTGCTGTGTGGTCCCTAGAGGGGACAGGCAGGACCCTGTCTGCCGTGGCTCTGCTGGCGAGGGAGATGATGCAGGGAAGGCCCAGGACTGCAGATGCAGGACTCCGCCTAGTGCCCCGAGATGTAAAGACAGAGACACGAGACACTTTCCCAAGAGAGAGGGCTTGTAGACCCAGATGGCCCGGTGCACCTGTTCCTGGAAGGCCCCTCTCTGCTTGTTGAACTGAAGACTTGCAGGAGAAGACCCCACTGCAGCTCATGGCAGGTCCAGAGTCTCCCCGGTCCTGGCCAGCGTAGGCAGACAAGGAGGAGGCAGGAGCTCTGTCTTGGCTCGGACGTGAGTGTGCTTGGTGGGGGCCTCTGTTTCCACACTGGTGGACAGAAGTGGAAGGGTGAAAAAGAGGACGATGGATGTAAAAGAGCTTGGATAAATGGTTCTCAGTTGAGGGCGTTTTATAGTGGAAATGAATGTCCACATGGGGTTGTTGCAAGGGAATGGTGCCAATGTCCAAATGACTTTTTTAAAAAAAGATGTATCTATTTATTTGAGAGAGAGAGAGAACGAGCACAGAGGGGTGGGGCAGAGGGAGAGGGACTCAGACTCCGTGCTGAGTGTGGACCGAATCGCGGGGCTCGATTCTACGACCCTGAGATCGCGACCTGGGCCGAAAGAAACCAAGAGTCGGACGCTTAACCAACTGCACCACTCAGGTGCCCCAATGTCCAAATGACTTTGGTTGCAGTGGTCCCTTTGGCACAAAGCAAGTACCAATCTCACTTTCCATCAAGGTTTTAGAGACGTGTTTTACTTCCTCACATCTGCCATGACAGGTTACGGATGGCTCTTTCTCAGTATGGGGGAAATTCAGCTTTCAAGGCAATTCTGGTGACTTTGTGGTGACATCTGTCACAGTGGCCCTACCATTTCAGTCTCTACCCAATTCTGTTCCTTCCTGGTAGAAGGCAAGTGCTTAGGGTAGGAAGTAAGTCCCTCCTGCTCAGTGTTGGACCCCAAAATGGCTAAAGTCTGTGGTCAGTTAGGGAAGTCCAAGGAGGCCGTGACCGCAGTGTGTGGAAACAACGTGAGAACTCCCCGTGTGCGTGTGTGTGTGTGTGTGTGTACGCCCAAGCGTAGGCTACGGGTGCACAGCCCGGGCATTTGGCCCGTTTTTGGTCTTGTGGATGATTCTAAGTTTGAAGGTGTGGCCTAGCAGCCAGCAAGTTCTAATGAAGAAAGGAGGTTAGCTTGGGAAATTGGCACAGGAAGGGAACCACAAAATCCAAGTCCACCGCGTGTACGGGAGCCCACATGCAGTCAACGCCAAGGAGGGCAGTTATTCTGGAAGACCCAGGGGATCTCCGCAGTAGGGCCTTGTTGTCTCTGGAGCTGTCGTGCTTTATTTAAAGCCATATGAGCCGTCTCCTCCTGCTTGTCTTCTTTATGAGCTGGTTCTGGAAGGGCTTGGCTTGCAGAGACTGTCGAAGAAGCACGACTTTGTACTCGTTTTCTTTGCCTGACTTTATCACTTGCAGATTGTTCTTTGACTTCCCGAGCCCAGCCTGCTCGCAGTGACAGTGTGTGTCTAGGGTCTGATGTGAGACCGGTAGGGAGGACCATTTGGCTTGTGCTGAAGTCCAAGGGCAGATCGTTGACGTTAACGCAGATCACCACCCCATCCTGCCTGCCCCGCTCCCGCTGGCTGCCTCACAGCCCTTGTCCCTTGGACTCTGGTGGGACAGAGGGTCGGTGCCGTCCCCTGAGATCTCCCGCAGAAACCAGCACCCATGGACGGGCTCTCCTCTTCTCTCGTCCAAAGCGTACATCCTAAGGGCACTGTGTTGACGAAGAGGCAGCCTCTTTGGATGGCAGCCTCTCCAAACTCTTTGGCCATTCTCCTCCTCCTCCCCTTCCCTCTTTTTAAATTAAATGGGAATGCCACTGACGTGATGTCGTTTGCACTGCAGGATGACAGAACTGTTGTGTGAATACCATTGTATTTGCCAAATGGTCCACTCGTCATTTCAGAACAAACAAATGGATGGTGTCTGTAAGTCGGCAAACACTGGTGACATTTAGCCTTGTTTATGTTCCTTTCCTTTTGCTGCATATTTTTGGCTCCGAAAGCTACTGTCTGAATCGACAGTGCCTCCGAAGCAGGGGAAAAGTCTGGTCGCTTTCATTTGCGTTTCTACGTGCATATTCTTTTTCGATTGTTCGATACCTCCTGCCCAGGACCAAACCTAGGGTGAGAGAAGACAGCCACCGAGCTCTTTGGCTCAAAAAAAAAAACAAAAAACAAAAACAAAAACAAAAAACGCACACAGACACACGCACACACATTGTTTTCTCCCCAGTAATGACTTAAGACCGGGAGGGAGGAAGAGAAAGCTGAGAGAGGAGAGTGTTGTCAGAACAGACACCCACGTACGTCCCTGGGGACGTGCAAAGTCCCCGAGCCCCCCCGGCCACCACCGTGGGTTGTAGCAGCAGTGTGACCCCCTCGCTGTCTCGCGCCAAGTGCAGGTATCCCCAGCTTCAGCTGAGGCTTCTCCCTTCTCCGGCTGCTGACCCCGAGTGATGGTTGGCACCGACAGCCACGTAGCAATAGGCCACATCTTAGCTGTTGAAGGAATCAGGTTCTTTCTTTTTTACATTCAGATGTTGTGTGCAAAGCCCAGGTTTCAAATAAGTAGTAATTATCTTCTATTACTTAGCGCTGATCAACAGCACCTCTACGCCTAATTGCCAACCTGCTCTAATCACGTAGACTCTTCTTGCTTTAGCCAGAGACGGAAGGACCAAATTTTATAAATATTGCTTTATTGTCACTACTCCATTAAACAATTAGGGAGTGTGGCCCTGTCCTTGCTTTCAAATGCCTCTCGCCTCCATGGCTTCTGGATTGTTTAATGAATCTGCACGTTTTCTTGCAGGTAAGTGACACCCCCTGTTCTAGTCGGTCTAGCCGGACTTGCCCTTGTCTGTTCGTGCTCCTTGGTGGCTATCTGCAGCTTGTTAATCGTGTAAAGTCAAGAGAAGAATGTATACACATATGTGTGTTGAATAAATAATTACTACTGGCATAGGTATGTGTATACATACGGCACACCAACCTACAGCATATCTAGGAGAGAGTCAGGGAGGCTAAAAATACTGCCCCATATGTTCCTCTGTTAGTCACGGATCGCGAAGGCTTAGTAACGTGAACGAGAGAGAAAATGCCCTCAAAGTCATGAACCCTGAGTGACAAATGCTGGTGGGTTGGAGGTCCCTTCACCTGTGAAAAATCTGACTGCGGGGGGGAGGTCTGCTACGCCAGCTCGCCAAGCTTCTAGAGGCGGGCCCCGTGGGTCTCGTTGGCATTACTGCTTGTGTCCGATTGTCCTGTATTTTGTAACACTTTAGAAGAATACAGAAAAGTGCAGTCATTATCTTTCTCCATAGTATTTAAGCAGTACGGTTGCTAGTTTAATATTGTGTCAGGTCGCCCTATTAACCGGGAACAGAGGACAGTGACATTCCAGTGAACAGCGCCTTGGCACCCACAACTTCAAACGTGGTGATGGAAGCAGAAATGTGGAAATTTGTGCTGGGTTATCGTGTGCTTTGGACTAGAGTATTGTTGAAGTACCGAGAAGATTATATTAAGGTGTTCCTGGTAATGAAGGCATGTAAGTTCTAATAATTGTAGCTTTCTGAATACGTGTCAAACTATATCTTTAAGTGTGCTGTATGCTGAGTTACAAGTTAGGTCATTTATGAATGGAATGTAAAACAATACTAAAAATGCTTCAATAACTTATCTTGGTATTGCTAATAAAACAAAAGCTGTGAAACATTAGTGCACTTCGAGTCATTATGTTAATTCCTTCCACACCCCCCCTCCCCCTCCCCCCTGGGGGCTCCTCCCTGTTGGAAGCCTCAGCAGGACATTCAGGGAGTACTAGTGGGCTGCCCACCCCGTCCCCCAACCCAGGGCTGCTTGCTGGGCAGTTTGTTGCATTTTTCCGCCCACCTTGAGGCGGACCCCACAAGTAACGACCCCTAAACGTGCAAATGTCCAGGCACCTCCCGGTCTGAGGCAGGTGCCGTGGTGGGTGGGCCAGAGCCCGGCGACAGGTGTGCGAGTCTCTGTATGGGTGACTCCGGGCACCCCCACGACCGGCCCCAGGCCCCGTGTGTAGGGAGAACAGAGGCACGGAGCGCGCAGGCTGCCGTCCCCATCCCGGGTGTGGAAGAGACCGCCCGCGCCCGGCCTCCGTGCAGCAAAACTTGACGTTCTCTTTTACATCCCGTGAAGGGTAGTTTTCAATGGAAAGGGACTCAGAATCGTTGGAGTTGGGATATATTTGTCCGCAGAGATTTTCCGGTTGAGCTGGACCTCAGGCCCCTGCCACTTCTGCAGTGTTTCCAAGCTTCCCCTGTTAGGGTCTGTTTTGGAAACCGTCGAATTCCGTGCACGCCCCAGCTCCCCGTTTAAAGGGTCCTGTGGGGGAAAAGGTATTCTCATCATCTGACAGAATCCCCACACTCTCAAATAAATCAAGTGTCCCCTGTGGGAGAGGATGGAAGCTCAGGAATGTCCCCCTGAACAACCCTGGCCTTCGAGACAGGACAGTCATAGCACCTTAAGTGTTGGGGACATTCCCTCCAGTAGGTCTCCTGCCAGCTGTTCAAGTCATCTCCACCCCAAAGGCCACAGTACAGTCTCTCATTTGGGAGAAAAGGAGAGAAGGGAGAGATTCTGAGTCTTAGGATACATGACGAAAGCCCACGGGAAAATCGTAGATCTCGAAGAAGGTTGCCAGCTCCCCATGCCCACAGCTGCCTCCTGATTCTGTTCGCAGGGAACAGAGAACACGCACTGTGGGTTCTGCTGGAAAACAGGGTGGATCCCAAAATGCCCGGCCAAGGGAAAGAGAAGTGACCGCAGCCACACGGCCCACGCCCACGTGGCCACCCCGAACCCGGACAGAAAGAAGGACTCCAGGAGGGTGTCGTCTTCATTTTCAGTGCCCCCTGAGCCTTTTCCCTGAGTTCTCGCCTCCTGAGGGCTCCAGGAGGCCTGTGTCACCTCGACAGGCACACTGCGTCTCTGTGCAGAGGTGCTGGGTTCCCTCCTGGTAATTTAAGAAGCCACAAGTGCAGCTCCCAGGATGGGGCTCACCACCATCCACTCTGTGTAGGCTAGGGGCACCTGCGGGGCCTCTCTGGACCAGTGCCTCAGGCCTGGGGACATGGGTGGGAGCAGGGGGCCCTGTGGAAGCCTCCGTGCCTCCGCTCAGGGTTGAGCACGTTTCCCCGGGCATTGTTCACCGTTTACCATCGCTCTGCACACTCCGGGACCCCTTGCTGACCCCGTAGCCCCGGGCTGCCCAGCAGCAGGGACGCAGGGACCCGGGGAGTGGCTGGGCGGCCTTGGGTACAGATGGAGTACCGCTGAAGGGGACAGATCGTCATGCTGACGGGGAGGGCTCCTCGGGCGGCTCATCCCTGCGTCTGCTGTCTTCTCTCCCTCCCCGGGCCCATTCCCTAACGGGGTCTCTACCCATCTCCGCCTCTAAGGCAGGGGGTCTTTCCTGAGTCTCTCCCCAGTGGTGACATCTCAAGCTTAGAGGGGACCTTTGTGGATTCTCATCCTCCCGCTTTTATGAACCGAGTTCCAGCCTCCTCCCACCTCTCATTTCACGGCACTCCTATTTCCCACTCACCTCCCGCTCCTTCCTGCCTGGGGGAAGAACTCCCTTCCCACCCGTTGAGCGTTCTTGGGAGCGCCCTGTGTGCTGTGAGCGAGCTGGGGGGGATTCGGGCCTCAGGCGCCAGCTGACTTCATTTCAGAGCGCTGCGTGGGGGCGCGATTCTGTCTCCTGCTGCTACCCCCCGTCCCCACACGGGCTTATAATAAACTCCACTTGTTTGGTCTCCAGTGGGGGCAATCACATGCATCACCTATTGGGTCTGCCCTTGACCCTTCCCAAGCAGGGCCGGCCCACTGATCTGAGGTGGACCGGAGACCTGCCCTGGGAGGTGAGACTGGAGTTTGAAGGAGGAAATGGGCTTAGGGTGGGGCAGCCCAGGAAGGGAAAGGTGCTCGACACCTTATGGTAGGACGAGTCCTCGGGTCCCCTGCTTCATCTACACATGTTGGGAAATATGTTTGCTTTGATGACATTCAGATATTCTGGTGGGGGCGGGGGAGGCCTGAACTTTGGGAGATGATTATCGCTCTTTCCCAGAGACGTCACGATGATTGAATTACATTCCGAAGTACGCAGCCGCATATGGGCAGCCTTGTCTGCAAGAGCGGATTCTGCCTCTCGAGCAAACAGTGTGCATTTTCAAGGTTAAAGTTGGGGAGCTCTGCAAAGCTGTTTCATTAGCAAAACCACCCATTTGTGCGCCCAGCCCCCGGCTGGCTCTCTGACGAGTTGATCTCTCGTGCTTGTTGCGGATTGTCCAGACACACCCATCCAATCGTAACCCGCTGCTCACAAGGTTAAGTTTTCTTTTTGAACTTCTCTTGTTGTCAAATTAATATAATATGCTCTCAATTATCCACATAAAAGGAGAAAGGCAACCAAGCAGGGAAAGTAAATTTGCAATTAATTTCCTAAATTATTGCTCTTTTTATAGGATGGACAAGTCGCTTTTCTCTGACTTGGACTCGAGTGTTCTGTGTGTCCTGGGAGGAGTGCTGGGTCAGGCCCCGAGGACAGGCTACTCCGAGGTGTTCTCCACACCTGGGACAGGGCTGGAGGAGGTGTTTTGTGGGCAGGTGGAGTGGCCTCAGGGGGTACTTAGGGGTTAGGAGTATGTTGGGCTTTTGTCAAGGAGCAAGTCCATTCATTTTCTCGGTCTTCCGAGATCCCATTGGAGACCTAGTTGGGCGTCTCCCAGAAGCAGACGTTAAGAACAGAACGTGGGTGGAGGTCATGTATATGGGAGGAGCTCCCAGGAGCCATGGGTGAGGGAGCCTCAAAGGAGGAAGGGAGGACCGTCCAGGTGTGTTAATGAGAGGGTCGCCACTGCTCGGGGACTGCGTGCAGTCCCCCTGGCGATCGTCTAGGATATCACGCAGAGCTCATCTCAGAACTGCCCCACAGAGGGCTGACGGAGTTAGGGCATGTATCCCAGCTGGGGTTTTAGTTAAGGGTCACTGCAGCCCGCTCAATGACCGAGCAGTCTTCCCATGTGTGGAGAGAAACATGAGCCCGTTGGCATGGCAAGGAACTGCTTCTCTTAAGCCGTTGGGCACCTACGACGTCTGCCACAAGTGGGATCCCCTTGGCCCGAAAGTTTTTCCACCCTCGGTGCAAAGGTCACCAAAGACGAGGACAGATACTCATTCCACGATTCCCTGTGGGAAGCAAACTGTGGGTTTTCAATATTGAAAAGTGCACGGTCTCTCCGCTTAGACACAAGCTTACTGGAGGCCAGATGGGAGGGCTGGTCTGGTGGTCAGGAGACCAGGTGTCTAACCAGCAATCAAGCTCCAAGGAGCTTCGACAACTCATCCTTTTCTTTGGACACCATTTACCCATGGGTGAAAGGAAGGGTGCCTGCCAGTCCCCTCGGTAGCGTCCTGGGTCTCAAACTCCGGCTTTCCTGATCCTTTCTAGCCCTGACTTCTCAGGTGACCCTGTAGGACCCTGTCAGCCCCAGAGTCTCCGCGAACGCTCGCTTCAGCAGGCCCCCAGATGGGGGAGCCCAGCTGGTATTCCCACAGGTGCGTGAACATGTGGGATTTCTGGCCCAGACCATTTATTGTTTGAGGGCGTGGGGCATGGGAGTACTAGCCTCCTCGTGAAGCCATTTTTCTTAAATCATAAAAAGACATGGAGGAATTTCTCATTTACGTATTTTTTCAAAGAAAGAGTCAATACAACTGGATTTTTGAGCTGATGGTAGTGCAAGAAAAACTGATTATCTGACTTCTTTTCCTTTTCAATTTTCAACCTCTTGTGTTCACGGCAGAGCTTGAGAGGGTAGTATTTTTCATGATTAAGTTTTCCTCAAGCACATTCCAGATACCAATTTGATAATCCAGTGTGTCCCTCCTAGGACAGTAGTCCCTCTTGGGAGCCCCAACTCCCACCCAACACGCAGAGGGAGAGAAAACAGGTACCAAGAGACGGGTGCATGTCGGACTCGGTTGTGTGTGCATGGGGCACGGGGCACGGGGACAGTGTGCATCTTCACTCCGTGTCTGGGGTCTCATCTGCTCTTCCATCCTCAGAATTCTCTTGGCCACTCAGAGTCGCTGCTGGCTAGCAAGCCCCCCCAATGGGCCAGTATATGCTATCTCCAAGTGGGAAGCCCTTGGGTCCTCAGGTTTTAATATTTAACGGGTTATAACTTGATGGCCTCAGTTTCGTCTTCCACCACATGGCACACATACGCACCCTCAAGAGGATAAAATGCATATGAATAACTTCGAGGTTGGCAAGTCACCCACATTTCAATTATTTTAGGACTTCTGCTGCCATGCAGGACCCAGGCAGAGCTCCCCTGGAAACTCAGAACTCGCTACGACCTTGGCAAGTGGGGAGAGAATCTGGGTAGGGGAATGCAAGGTATGGTATCCCCATCCTTGCCGTCTATACTCACCACTGTCTAAACAGCTGAGCTGGGAGGCCTCCTGTCCCAGAATGGACACGTCCCGGGAGGAGCCTGTGTGAAGAGGCAGTGATCCCATGTGTGAAGACTCAGATCCCATTCCCAGCGTGTGCAGAAATCACCCCTGTTGGCGCCAGTGGAACTATCTTTCCTGTTTTCTAATGCTACAGAGCATTCACAATTCGATTTTTTAAAAAAGTATCTAGTGGTCAGCCAGTGGGAACAGGGCTGTTCCACCCATGGTTCTTGCTTTACATGAAAGCTTGGGCCTTGATGTATTTCCTCTAAATCACATTCGGGGCAATTCATTTTAAATCACAAGGGGGATTTTCTTGAGGACTTTGGGGTAAATGCCCTTGCAAAGTGGATAGTGCCTGGGTCTCCCTAGCATTGGGCTGGGTTCTTGAACTCATATGCTCTTTCTCATGGCTGGAGATGCAAGAGCTGGGTAATGAGGCATGGGCGTGGGAGAGGGTCTTCTGATTTGGGGCGAGGCATGAGGGACCTGCCAGTGGTGGGGAGAGGGACTCTCGTGGGCCCAGGGCTTCCAGCACCTCCCCAGACCTGAGAGCCCCCAAGAGCCAGAGAGCAGCTCGGGGCGAGCGGGCCTCTGCGCCCCCTGACTGGACACTACTCCCACTCTGTCAGACATCCATGGGAGAGTCTGGAGGGACGGAGGAGCCCCAGGGGCCTGGGCTCTGAGGAAAGGTGGAGAGAGAGCCACTGAGGGACTGGGAGCTGGAAGGGCCAGATGATGAGACAGGGTACAAAGAACCAGAAGAGAAATGGGGCCTGGTAGAAGCGAAGGAAGGCCGAAGCTAAGAGAGAACAGAAGTACAGACAGAGTAGAAGGAAAAGACAGAGAAAGCACCTGGAGGGGAGGGCAGAGGGAGGAAAGCCATGAGGAAGGGGGGAGAGGACCCAGTAGAAAGGAGAGGGTCCGGGCTAGGAGAAACCCCTGGAGAGCCACCTCGGCTCCCGGGAGTCTTCCTGCCCATCTGAGGGGCCTGGCTGCAGGACGCGGGGTGCTCACGGCTCCTGCGGGAACACTGAGGGGGCTGAGGGGCTGGTGGAGGCCTGGCGTTCCAGCACTCCCTCCTCCCCGTGCTCCCCGCCACCAGTTTCAGGAGGAAATGCTGCAGCTTAATCAGAATTATTTACAAGATAATGGTCCATTGTTTGCACTAAGACAGATGTTGTCTGTGGGAACTTTGTGTTTTATGCTCCTTCCCCTGTTCTGCCTTTGCTGGGTGCAGATGGGATCGAAGTCATGTGAGCTATTATTCCAGGGACTGCAAATTCGAGGTGCCTTCATCTCAGCCTGGGCTCGGCCGGGCAAGTGAGCCGGGCTGGCCGTGGGCAGTGGCGAGGACGGTCCCTGCAGGCTGCGGGCCGGGCGGGGCTTCTGGTCCTCCTCACTGCCCCTCCGGGCAGCCTGTGATTAAGAAGGGCTTGTTTCCTTGAGGGGCGGGCCGGTGCAATTGCGTTGTCTGGTGGACAGGAAGGCCGCGCTCTGATTAAGACGCACTTGCTCTTTCTTGAGTCGAGAGGTCATCACTGACATCGCAAATGAGGGTGGCCATCTGGCCCTCTGCTTGCCAAAAGGAAAGAGCGGGCCCTCTGGGGTGGGGGCTTGGAGCCTCCCTACCTCTTCTTTTTTTTTTTCTTTTTTTTAACTTACAAGAGGGCTTGCCCTTGGTCATCTGGGAGGACTTAATTTAGGGGCCAGCTCTGGACTTGGGACTCCGTCCTTCCTCCAAGTGAATGCCGGTTTCACCGCCCCGGCGAGGTGCTCGTTCCAAACAAGGAAAGATGGGGCAGGCTCTCCCTGGTCCAGACTGGCTCCCAGCCTTGCCCTCGAGGCAGGTGGGCCATCCCGGTGTTGCCCCCTTCATGTGAAGCCCCTGGAGCCGGCTGGTCCTTCTGTGACCCTGTCCGGCCACCCGCCTCACCGGCCACCTCTGCAGACCCTAGTTCAGCTGGTCATCAGAAACCGAGACTAAAGGATGTGGGGCGACTTGCCCATTTTCTACTCAATGGAGAAGCCTCCCAGCGCCTCAAGTTGGAACTCTGCCCCCCTTCTAGGAGGCTCTGAACCTCAGCGTGGCCAGCTGTGGCCAGGGCACGAGGGGAGCTGCCCCACAGCAGCGGGGTTGGGGGGGCGGTGTGCAGTGAGAGGCACGTGTCCCAGGCTGAGCGCTGGTCCTGGCAAATAGCACACGTCCACTACCCAATAGCAGTTAGTAGTACCAGCTGCAAGATACCGCCTTTACCCTGCATGGCATTTCCAATACCAGACTGTGACCAAAACTCCAATAGAATAACCACATTTGGGTGCTAAACCACCCAGCGGTAGAAAAGAGAAGGGCACTTTCATGCGAGCCCAGCAGAATCAGACCTGGGAGTTGGACAGCATAGAGGGGGACAGTCCGAGGGCCATCGCTCCTAACCCTGCCCCCAGCCCCTGGACGCCTTCGAGAAGTTTCCCCGAAATGGGTTACCACCCTGAGGGTTCGTCTCATTCAAGACCCAGCATGTTGGCTCTAGTGTTGAAGAGAGATGGCTCTTCCCCTGTAATCTCCCCGCGCCCAGGGGACGACCCCCTTATCTCTAGCAGCAGGATCTGACCCTCCAGGCCATCTCTCCATCTGCAAGTTTATTTTTAAATAATAATTACGTACTATGTGCCAGGGTCAACTCCCGTTCTAAGTACCTGATAGAGGGGGAATACAGATGATATGCCTTCATTTAATTCTCATAAAGCCCCCACGAGGCAGATGATAGTTCTTGCTCTTCCCATCTTACATGCGGGGAGGTGGAGGCACAGAGAGGCTGCTGCGCTCACCCAGGGTGGCCCAGCAAGCATGTCAGGATGCTGAGACGCAAGGCGGGGCGTGACCTGCGTGCAGCCTCCCCTTGCCGGTGGCTGGTGCTTAACCATGCCTGTCCTCCTGGTTGGAGATGCATCGAAAAGGAAAACGCAACCAGGAAATAGACAAAAATAGCTCGTTCTTGCCAACCGCAGCTCTGGGTCCTGGGAGAGGATGGGGGCGATTGTAAGCAGAGACTCCAGTCACAGACAGAACCTGGGGCTTGTCCCCCAAGCACAGCCAGCACAGGGCCCTGGGGGTGGGCAAGTTCTGAAACTTGCCTCGTGACCCTGAGCACCTCTCTTTCCATTCTGCCCCCCCCCCGGTGTCCTCCCCTCCCCATAAGTGACAGAGTAGCATGGCTCACCCCCAGATTCCTTCCATCTCCTAGCCTGAGAATCAATTATTCTTGGAACTCTGTTTATTCCATCCCATTCAGCTTCAGGAAAATACCGTCATCCCCACCGCAGCCCCTGCAAGTGAGAGGGGCTCAGCGAAACCTGACCCCTCACCTTGCAATGGTTCCCTGGGGTCTAGGTGGGGGGGAGCGGAGAGTGGGTGGCCCAGGGCACCAGCGGGCCCTCCTGCTGGTGCTGCCTCAGGCCCAGCCCCCAGCTGTGAAAGCAGCACAGGTCAGACTAGAATAATATTTATCAACCTTATTCTCACTGTGTCAGGCTCTGCCCCAAACCCGGCGTCACTGGAGATCACAGATCATGTCTTTTAAGGTCCCGCAGAGCCGCCTCACATGTGACCAATTACCTCTGTCAAGCCTGGGGAAGGAGGTCCCGCCTCGGTGGGTGGGATCTGAACTTGAGCTTCCAGAGGTCGACGACTGGGATCTTAGGCCTTTGAGCCTGTCACTCCCCTATAGCCAGACCTTTTCTGTTAAAACTGTTTAAATTACAAACCAGTAATAAAAGGATCATATGTGTTTCCCACCGAACAGGTTCTTTAGGGCTATTATGATAATTAAAAACATATGGTGTCTGTGCCAGTCAGAGGGAAACCACAGATGTACAAATTAGGTATTATATAAGGGTTTTCTGCTTTTGCCCTTTTAAAAACGTCAGGCTGGAGAAGTTTAAAGAGATAAAATGGCAATTGTGCAGATAGTAGGTAGCATTTTGGTTTTAGAATCATTAAATATATAAACCCTTCTCTTTATGCTTAATAGGAATAAACAGGTCCTGATACTGGAGGTGAGGGGGGGGCAGCACACCGGGGGCCCCAAGGTGACAGGGCAGAGGCAACATTTTCCACCTCACGGGGTCTCGGATACCATGAAATCTTCTGCATTTTTTATGACATTGTTCTGCACAAAGAGGATTATATTTACTAAATATTGAATTATATTAAAATTGGATCGAGAGGAACAAAGATAAGGATTTCTTTACATTAAATTTTTACTTTTTTTAAAAAGCAAAGATGCACGTATTGATTAGTCTAGAAATAGTCATTTGTTTTAATTTAAAATATGCAATTGATTTTGAGAAGGTGATAAATACTGCTAATAAAAAAAAAATTGGGAGGATTTCCATGGCTCGCCGTCGATGGCTTTCCAGTAGAGAGAGACAGCGCAAGTCGAGTCCCACCTCGTCACTCATACTGGAAAGGATGTCGGGCTGGCTGGCGGACCCTGGCCACATCCAGCCGTGCTCCGGGGCAGCTGAGATGACAGGCCCTCGGTCCCGATGCCTTGGGACCCGGCCTAAGCAGCCAAGGATTGAGCACTCGGCTGCTGTATGTCTCTGCTACAGAAACCCAACCGGCCTGCCCTAAAGAAGGAGGTGATGGGTGAACAGGTCACAGGGGCATGGCCCCTGCTCTGCTCCCCTGGAAAACAATTTCAGGTCCTCCCGGAGACACTCCTAGCCAGAACCAGGATGACCTCATCTCAGTCCTGTCTCCCTTCCTCCATGGGACATGGTGGTGTCTCCATAGGAAAGTTAAGCAGAGAGCCAAACAGGAATAAATGAGCAGAAAGGAGGTTCTGTTTTTCCAGAAGCCCGGCCATCAGAGCACTCCAACAGAGTTTGCTTATGACCAGAAAATGCTCCTTCTTGATAACCCTGGCTAAAGGGAGTCTGGGCTCCCGAGGAAAAGCATCCTTGGAAGTGGGCCGTGTGGCCACAGCCCTGCTTGGGTCTCCAGCTCCTCTCCTTTGCCCACACCCTCTGGGTGGCACCAAAGGTCCACCGTCCTCCTGCGCCCTTTCCTCTGGGCAGTTCTGACCTGGCCTGCCTCTCGTTAAACACAGGGCAAGCCAGAGCAGGGTTCTTGGGCCGTCTATCTCCTGACAGCAAACAGCGGGTGCGTGTCCGGCAGTGGCTCTCAGGCAAGCCTGATTTTCTTCCCCAGGCGACATTTGGCAATGTCTGGGGACACTGGGGGGAGTCCTACTGGCATCTAGTGGGGGGGGGGACCGGGGACACTGCCAAACATCCTACAACCCATAGGCCAGGCCAAGAATTATCTAGCCCAAGATGTCAGGTTAGTGCCAGGTTGCAAAATCCTGGTGTGCAGGTAGGAGAATCAGGCCTTCAAGTGTAAGTCCAAGCTGGACACATTCCAAGCCAAGTGTCAAGGCTGACCACCCAGCCCACGTTGTGGCATCCGGCTTGCTCGGGGGACACCTTCCCGCCAAGTCCCATCCCCTGGGCACCTCATGCCTTTATGAGAATCTCTGCAAGAAAGAGAGTTTCCGGGTGGCAGAAACTTCCAGCCAAGGAAGTTTCCAGCACATGCCTCCCAACTCAAACTCGCGCGGGGGCTGCGGGGAGGGTGGCAGTTGAGCAGACAGCCGGAAGTCAGCCTTTTCTTCTCCGCGGTGAGTGATAGCAGGCCTGCCGTGTCGGTGTGCGTGTAGGTATTACCACTTTAACTTTTACTGCGGTAAAATAACACCTTGTCACTCAGTGCAAGTACCAATCACAAAATGAATTAATTGTAATAACTGTTGTCAACAGAACAAAGGACTTGTTGCTTTCCTAAGCAGATTTCAGCGCCACTGAGAACCGTATACAAATGCTCCCATTGGGCAGGCCGGCGGAAACGAGTCAGAACATAATTGTATCTGTCTATCTCTTTACTTTGTTTTTAAGGGTGAAGGAATCGAGTTAAAAACCTATATTTTAAACATATCAATAAATATACCCCTTTTTGTGCTTGTGACGTCTCCTCAAAAACATGGAGTCTTTAATAAATTGGCCTTGAAAAGAGCGTTTGCTGCTGATGGCACGAAATAAGGGCCAGCTAAGGAGGCTGCCTGTTGACTCGAAGTCATGAAGGGAATTATGCCCAATTACCCTCCCATAAAACACCCTCTCATTTCTCGGAGTTATCAAAACACATCCCATGGACAAGCGGTCAGCTGTCCCCCTGCTCCTCAAAAGAAGACAAGTGGGCCTCATGCTGGGCCCGCAGAGCTCCTAACTGCCTCCACGTCGACACCAGAGGGCTTGTTTGCAGTCGAGCTCTTTTGATGGTGGCCTTCCTTTTTTTTTTTTTTTTTTTGGTCCTTGCCTTTTCACATCTTAGCACATTTCCATCTTGAAGAAGCCCTGTAGGTGCTCTTCTCAGCAAAGAGTCCCTCCCGGAGAGGAGGTGGGCATGAGTGGGCCGGGGGCTGGGTCTCTCGGAGGTCCGCTTCGAGCCGTGGGCCCGGCAGAGCTGAGTTCCCTCCCACCGGGGTGCGCGTCGGGGCCCTGGGGGGACCAACAAGCTGTGGGTGGTGTGTCTTTGTCGTCTGCTCGGGGCTTTGATGAGGTCAAAAGTTGGGAGCTTCCCAAAGAAGGACCCAAGGGACACATAGGTGAAGGTTGAGTGGGTCAAGCTTTAGCCAGGGAGGGTCTCAAACGACTGTGCCCGCACCGCGCATCCCAGGGCCACTCCCGGGGGCTCTCTCCAGTCCAAGCCACCTGACTGGTGCGGGCCCCACACTCCTCCCTGTCCTCCCACACCTGCCTTCTCCCGCTGCTCCTCCGTGTTCCTTGGCCAGTGTGGGCCCGGCCTCGGGCTTCTCAGAGTCTCAGGCCTGTCCCATCGGATACACATGTCACACCATTGGGCAGACTGCTTTATTTTTAGAGCTCATGGAGGCTTAAACTGGTTCCTCCATAATGAAATTAAAGATTCCTAGACTATCAGAGCTACAGGTGGTCTTAGAGGTCATCTTTGAGATGTAAAATCGGGGAAGAATCTGCCCTTGGTTGTTGAATGAGAGACAAGGGTGAGTGCTGTTTCCGGGTGTCCAGGCAGGTCTATGTACTTGGCCATCATTCTGCTTTCCGGGGCGGCCCTAGGCAGCCGTGCCTTCATAGGGATCTCTATCCAGGCAGGGGAAGGGTTCCTGTGGCTTGTCCTTGCAGCTTTGGGGCAAAATTTACCCCTTTATAATGTCCCCTGCTTGGCCACTTCAGAAGCACGGGTGAGAGAAGGTTTCTTTTAATGCAGCCCTGGCTCAAATGGGCTATGCTTTCAGATTTAAATAATCATCTCTGGCTAGAACCAGGCACCACTTGCAAAAATGCTGAGTTGAGCCCCCCTCTGGAAACACAAATCTCCCCCCTGCTTCCTAAGGCTGCTGTGCTCTGCTGGGGACCCAGCTATGCAGCCGGCCCTGGCAAGGCAGGTTCAGGGGACACACGCCTGGGAGGGGCAAGTTCCCGTCATGCGAAGGTGCCAGGTCCCTGTCCTGGGAGCCGGCTGCAAAGCACGAAGCAGCAGCACAAAAGGGGAAACAGATGCGGGGTCTGGGGGGAAGATGGAAGGGGGCAGAGACCCTGGGGGTTCCCTTGCCCTCCAGCCCCAGACCTCGCCCTCCACGCTCCACCGGCGGTGTTCTAGAGAATGAAGAAACAGTGTTTTCCCAGACCTTTTGGAAGGAGAAGATCCCGTGACAAGGAATGAGTGCGAGCTTGCATTCATTTAATTAGCACATGTTGAGTTGTTCCAGAGAGTGAGGAGCTGGCCATCAACAAGTTAGCCAAGAGGATGGCCCTTGTGGGGCACATTCTATGGGGGAACACTGACAATGGGCAAGAACAAAGTTCAGCTTCTGATGAGTGAGTACCAAGATAACAAAGAGTTAGTGAGTTCCGCGTCATACCCTGTGAAGGTCGGGGGGACCTCTCTGAGAAGGTGACATTGGAGGGGGTCCTGGGTGATGGGAAGGAGCCAGTCGTGCAAAGATGAGGGGATGCATGTTCTGAGGACAGGACGGCAAAGACAAAGACCCAGAGATGGAGAAGGGATGGAGAAGGCCCCCACCGCAGGGGCCTCTTGGATCTCAGGGCTCGTGCACCTGTGTATTGGATGAACATTTCCCAAGGCTTTCCCAGACACTGAGATTTCATTCAGGCTTCTGCATGGCCTTGACCAGTCATCAGAGTTGGGACTGGGGCTTTTCCCTCCATTTTCCCCATTTGGAGAAACTGGAGTTCAAAGAGCAAGTGATGGGGGCACAGCGGTTAAGCGTCTGCCTTCGGCTCAGGGCGTGATCCCGGCATTAAGGGATCGAGCCCCACATCAGGCTCCTCCGCTATGAGCCTGCTTCTTCCTCCCCCACTCCCCGTGCTAGTGTTCCCTCTCTCACTGGCTGTCTCTCTCTCTGTCAAATAAATAAATAAAATCTTTAAAAAAAAAAAAAAAGCAAGTGATGACTTGCTCCGTCAGCCGCAGCAAAAGGCTGAGCTAAATGCCCGCGTCTCTGGACTCCCAGCTGAAATGCAGAGCACTGGTCACAGACCTTGGGAACATGGTGCGATGAATAAAAGAGCCATCCCACAACTCCCCCAAGAGGAGGGCCTCTCATCGCCACAGACCAAGAGGGCCCACGGCAGAGTCCTTTCTTTTGGCTACAGCCTGCCCAGTTTCCTTTCAGGTATCCCACAGACAGGAAGCTGGTGCTAAGTCGAGACTCTTAATGGCCAAGCCCTACAACGTCACCTGGAAAACATGGGCCAACCCCTTGGGAATCTGAGTCAAGCTTCCTTGGAGAAAGGCAGATGAATTTCCACAAATGCTTACTGCTCAGACCAGCCTGCAACTGTGAAGTTCAGCCCATCCCGACCTTGGCCGGGACCAGGTTCAACCTCTCCTTGACACCTTCCCACACAGGGACGGTGACGGTCATGCTGTTCCCCAGAGGTGCAGGGAGAATCATTGCCAAGACAGTCCGCTCCCTTGTCTTTTCAGGATCCCTGCTCTTGTCTGGGCAAACTGCTTTCAAATGAATCGCTATTTCTGGATGATTTTTTTTTAGTGTTTCTTCTCCCAGCTGGTTGCTATATTATCTGCATCTCATGCCGTTCTGGCCTCCATGGGAGACAAGAAGTAGCCCACCTTCCGTATTAGTGGCAACGCTATCTGTTTCCGAATAGTAAAAGGTGAAATTAGGAACAATAGCAACCTTAAGACACCCTATCTGCTCTCAAAGTGAGAAGGTAAGTGGAAAAGCAGCTTTTTCCCCCCTGGCATTATCTGTGATGTTCTCTACACAAAAGGTGGGTTTGCAGCTGGGCCAGAGGACCGGGATGAGCATGAACAAAGACTGGGGGAAAGACCCTTTGGGGAAAGGTGCAAAGCTCCTGGGTGGGTTCCCCTATGGAGAATGGCCCAGAAGTACGACTCCTAAGCCCACTGCCTTTTGCTGTTCAGCCACACCTTGCCTTGGGGAGGCTGGTCTGGGGAGTGCAGGACTAGTGCCCGTGGTTGGTCCCCATAGCAGGGACCTGTTCCCTTCACTGCTGCCAAAGGTCAACCCAAAGACAATGGGCCGGAATGGCAGCAGGAAGGTTCAGGTTAGAGAGGCGTCATTGCCAGGCCTTTCTGGACTCTGTCGAACTGGTCTTACGTGGGTGCTCACGTGGAAGTAAGTCATTCAGCTCTAAGCCCCTTCGGTGTCACGCTGGGGAGAACTTAGAGCAGGCCAGGCCATAGTTTATGAACACGTGTGAGTGTGGACACTCGACAAGGATCAAGTGTATGTGTATATATTAACATACATACACTGTAATCAATAAATACAGAAATAATACAGATATTCAATCAATGTACTTGATTCCTTGGCTTGGGCTGAATCCGACTGGATTTATTTTACAGGTGGGAAATGGAGATACAACCTGGCTTGAATTTAGTCAAGGGCGGCCCTCCATTGAAAAGTGGTAGCAGGAAGGTGATGGGCTGTGGTGTGTCATCCAGAGTTGGCGCTGGAGGGACGTGTGTATACGGGCCCAGGTCTACACTGGCTTGCCTCCTCGTGTGCAGCCCCAGCCCCGCCCCCCTTGCCGTCTGCTCAGAGGGTGACTGAGTTTGCAGGAAATAGTCAGGAGGTGCTCGCAGCAGTCAGTCATTCATGGACTCATCCGTTCTTTCATCACTCCATGTGGCCAATGTCTACTGAGCGTCTCCCAGATGTGGGTCGCTCCCTTAGGCATTAGACCAAATGGCCATAGTCCCTAGCCTTGGGAATCCAATTCCACTTTGCTCTGCCGGTTGGGCGTGGACCTCCTCCAGGAGCCCTTCCCATGGGATAAGACCTCTCTGGCATGGCTTGGAGGGGTGCCCTGAGTCCTCCGTGGACAATTCAGGGAGTGGCCGCTGTCCTCCCGTCAGAAGCCAGCTCTGGCTGTGCCCCCGAGTGGTTGCTGTCAGCCCCAGTGTGAGTCATGTATGAGAGAGAAGCACGACCGAGGAAGCAGCCACATTTCCCTGCGTTCATCCCTTTAGCAGATATTTCCTGAGGGCACCAGCGTGCCAGATCCCTCCTTAGGCGCCGGGCATCCAGCCGTCAAGAGGAGAGACACCCCTGGCCTTCAGGGAGCTCACGTGCTAGGGGGTGGGGTGGTGGGTAATCCACACATTAAATAACTAGTTAAAGGGGATAAGACTCTAGAGGAAAAAAAATAAGGTAAATAGCAATTTGGGGGGGGGGGGTGCCAGGCGGGGTTGCTAATTTACATGGGGTGCCTAAGGGTGCCATTCAAGCAAAGACAGGAAGGAGAGCCATGGGTTAGCTGGAAGATCTGGGGGGCACCTGCCAGGCAGGCAATAGAGAGGGCCAGCACCCTGAGGCGGTGAGCTTGCTTGTGCACTTGGGGGGATGCCAGAGGGAAGACAGAGCAGAGGGGACAGGGAAGGGCCAAGGGCCTTCAGAGCCCTCCAGACCCTGCAGTCCCGCGGCCCTGAGCTCAGAAGGGCGCCTGGTGTCATGCGCCGGGCTCACTGTCCTGAAATCTTCACCCATGTTTGAAGCGGGGGCTCTGCATTTTCCTTTCGTCTGAATGTAGTAGTTCTGACCCCCCAGCTTTACACCTGGAGGGTGTGAACAGCAGCGAGGCACAGCCTGGACTGCGCTGGCTGCTGGGCGGGCTGGGGGGCAAGTGTGGGAAGCTGGGGGCCAGAGAGGAGGCGCCGCGGGGATCTGGTGAGTGGGGGCAGCTCCTCTGAGGTGGGTGCTAGTGGTGCCTCTCTCCGCCCCTGTGTGTGTGGGCCCCCGCTTCTTCCCCGCCCTTTCCTCTGCCTCCTCTCCGTCCACCATGGTCTTAGACCCCACCCGGTCCTCCTGCTGCCAACCCCACCCTTGGTCTTGCCCTACCTGGGACTCCCAGTGCCACCCTTTAACTTCAACCTCTTTCCTCCGTCTCCTCTGCTTGTCTCCTCTTCCTTACCTCGTGGGGACTGGAGAGCTGCCCCGTACGTGTGGGCAGGTCCTGCTCTCGTCTCAGAAGGCCACATCTACACCGGCCACTTTCATTCCTGACCCTGTGGGCTAGAGACCCAGGTTCTGCTCACCGCAGTGGGGACCTGCAGTCCTGCCCAGTCCACACTGTCCCCTTGGCTCCCCTTGGTGGCCCACCGTGTACCTGCCTGGGGCTGGCTGCATGGCCAGATCCACCTGTGGGCTTTGCTTCTTGCCAAAGTGCCCGGTCTGCAAGGGGGGTGGACCTGTGTTTTGTCCCAGGCAATGCTCGGTCCAATCCCGCCGCCTTCCTAGGCCAGCAGTGGGAGGAAAGACCTGGCCCGGTCCGGAGGGGTGCGGTTCTTTAGCAAAGTGCACCCTGAGCCCGCGTCTCCCGGTCTCGGTCTCCTTGACCACACGCTCCTCCGAGCTGCGCTTGAAACATGCCTCTGTGACCTGCTTTTATTATTGGGTTGCGAAGCCTGTTTATTTCATAAATACCTTGATATGCTTTGCAGAAGAGTATCTTGAAAAAGAGCCTTTTGATTTAAATAAGAAATGAAAAAAAATCACCAACTCTTCGACTTTTATTTATTGTTTTTTTTTTCCCGCTTTCATTTCAATACCCCATCTCTTCCATACCAAAATATCCGACATAGAGAGGCTTCAAAAATTAGATGGGGGTGGAGTGGTGATGGTCGCGTAAATTTGCTTCCTGGCTGAGGCCTTGTATGCCAAGTTTTAGTCTGAATTCCATATTTACAGCTGAGTTATAAACCCCTGAAACACGGGATTTATCATGGAAACAGTGACACCACCTCACCCAGTCTGGTGTTCTTGGGGCCGGTGGTAATGTACTGTGTGGAGAAATCAGTTCATTAGTTAGTTATAAACAACGGACAGAGATAGTAAATTTGAGTAGGTATTTCCGTGGTTTTCCATGTATTTATGACACCAAAATATGCAGCTGCATTTTATTCCTTGAGATAGTGTTTAAGCATCTCAGATTTAAAGCGCGTTTTTAGATATGGCCGTGGAGCGTTTTTAGACCCGGCCGCTCTTGCTCTTCTGTAGTTTTATTCGTGGTATTTTCTTCCTTCTCTGTTGCTCATTAGAAAAATGTTAAAAATCCATTTTCGTCTGATTAATAATAAAGCTGATCACATGTAACCTAATTTTCATTCTGTGCTGCCCCTTTCTGTGGAGTCATATACAAAGTGACCTTTGAATCGCCAGTGGGCTCATAAAGTACAATAAGCACCATTGTCCTGTCAAAAATTGAAGATGTTTTACATCATTACAAAATTTAATGTTCCATCTTTTCAAATGCACTACTTTTCAAAGGCCACATTCCAAGCTCATTAAAATGAGACTCAAGTTTCCTGTGGTGGGGATGAAGAGAGTTTCGCAGGCAATGGGAGGAAAATGAATCACTCTTTTAAAACAGATATGGTTACATATTAGTTTTGAAAGGTACGGGGACGGCAGAGCCTCCGCTCCGGCCACAGTGCTGCTTTTGTGCTGATGGATCCGCTAACTGCCTCCTGGTTCCTTTGACTTCACCCACGCTGTATCCTATTTACTTACGAATAAATCAGCTCTCTAAATAAAATTGTTGTTTTACAGTTCAGAGGTGGACTCTGAAGGGGTTTCTGGAGGAAAGCCGTAGTCTACTCACAAATCTGATGGCAGATTTGTTAAAAAAAAAACAAAACCAAACAAACAAAAAACCCCACAAAAAACGTTCATCGGACTCAGAGACCTGATAGTTTAGAAACTGAGTCCCTCGAAGGGGTCTCCTGCGTCCGTGGGGAGAGCGGGCCAGGCCAAATGCTGAGCCAGAGCCAGAAATGGGGATGCCCCGCTTGACCGAAGACTCGGCTCAGTCACGTATGAGGGACATGTCACACGACGGGACCCGGAATTCTGAGCCAGAGCCAAGTGCCTGGCTTGGCAAAGAAAATGTCTTTGGGATCTTCCCGTTCAAATTCTTCCTCGGTTGTAGTCTGGGCTTCTCGCCTGTTTCTTGGCCACAGCGGAATGTTGAAGGTATAGCCAGGTCCTACTTGGGTTTTTCCGCCTGATCCCACTGATAGGAAGGTGCTGGATGGCATGACACAAGAAAAGAGCTCTCTTCCCATCAGTCTTTGCCAAAGCAATAGATTTGTTTCGAAGTCCCAATTGCACAGAATACTAATGCACATCCCGTCTTCGCCTTGTGAAATAGTGGTCTCCTCCTCCTCCTCCTCCTCCTCCAGGACCACCTAGGTAGGAAAGGCGTCCACGTCCCAGCAAAGGAAGGATGCCTGGAGGCTGACACCGTTCACCTACAGTGGCTCTCAGGAGGCTTCTCTTACCAGAGTATTCTTAAAGCAGGGCTTAGTTCATTGGTTTTTTTTTTTTGTTGTTGTTGTTTTTTAAGATTTTATTTATTTGTTTGACAGAGACAGCCAGCGAGAGAGGGAACACAAGCAGGGGGAGTGGGAGAGGAAGAAGCAGGCTTCCAGCAGAGGAGTCTGATGTGGGGCTCGATCCCATAACGCTGGGATCACGCCCTGAGCCGAAGGCAGATGCTTAACGACTGCGCCACCCAGGTGCCCCTAGTTCATTGTTTATTAGGATTTGGCGTTGAATCGAATGAGGGTAATCCAGACTCTGGGCAGGCTCAACTTGTCCCTGCGTGCCTCATTTACGAGGGCAAGCTCTTGCACCCATCAGAGCGGAGTTCGTGTCCTGGTTTTGCCACTTGTAGCTGTGTGACCTTGGTCGGGTTGCTTCACATTCCTCGTGGGGAAAATACTAGTGTCTACCTGACTCGAGTGTATCAAAGGCCTTAGCACCGTGCCTGGGGCTTAGATAGCGATCATTAGGTGTGAGCTACGGGCTATAAAGGTGGTCCTATTAGTTGCTTTAATTATATCCAGGAAATCCCTTGCTAAGTTCCATCCTTGGAATATAAGGCAGCTGAAGGAGTGAAAACAAAGAGAAACGATGTGTTTTGCCCCGATCCCATGACCAGTAAGTGTACCTTTACCACTAGTAAGCTACTGCCGTGCAACCAACCACACCAAAACTTCGTGGTGAAAATGACAACGCGTGTTTTCTCGCAGGTCTTTGGGTGAGCTGGCTGATTCTGCTGAGCCAGCCCAGGCTCTGCTGATCCGGGCCGGATTTGCTCAGGCCCCCCTGGCTGGCTGGCAGATCGGCTAGGGACTGGCTGGTCGAGGGTGAACTTGGCTGGGGTCACATGGTTCTGTCCCATGTGTCTCATCCTCTAGCAGGCTGGCCTGGGCTGGTTTTCACGTCAGGGGCAGAGGTCCAAGAGAGCAAACAGAAATGCACAAGGGCTTTGACAGGACTGCTTGCGGTCGGCTCCTCTTTTCCCATTGGCCAGAGCGTGCCACGTGGCCCGGCTGAGCCAGTGCGGGAGGAGGCTGGCGAAGGGCGTGGCCGCGCAGCCAGTGAGCAATCAATCAATCAATTTCTGTCCCCAGATCCCCAAGGGGCACATCAAGTGGTGTGGACAGTGATGTGGATGGGATGGAATCAAAAGCCTTAGAAGATATTTTAATTCCTTCGATCCCCGGACACCACTATGGTGAGCTGTTTTCTCCAGTGTGTTCTGAGGTCCTTCCCGCAATGCCTGCTTTGCCACCATTGGACACATCCTTTCCATGAAAGAAACGTCCTTCCTTCTATCTGTTGGTAGCCACTCTCTTTTTAAAAAGACAGCTTGGGAAGATTTTGCGGTTTCTTGACTTCCAAAGGCACATGGTTGGAATGGGGCAGGTGCAGCCCCGGAGTCTGAAGCTCACGGCCTCTCGCCTCCTGCCCCCTGGCGGCTGCCCCCTTTCCTTCTGGTAACTCCCCTCCTGCCTTGACCTTGGGAGGACCCACTTTCACCCAGCGGCTCTTGGGTTGAGCATGCATTCTAGCTCTTGTGGTGATCAACATTCAGACAGGCCACAGAGAACCCCTCCCTGCTACACTCTCATCTGACCTCTGATTCTACTTTTATTTTGGGGTTTGACTTGTAATAAAGGGCCAGCTCCGAAGAGACCTAGAGTCTCTGCAGCGAGTCCCTAGAATGTTCCTCCTGTCCCTGATGGGTAGGAAATGGTGTCTTCCAGGGTCCTGGCATCAGGAGTCTGACCCCAGTGAGTGTGGGCTCGCCCAAGGCAACTGGGGGCCGACCCCCGAGGAGCAGTGATTAGGGAGGTGTCCCTGTGCGTGCAGGAGCCAGAGCTTAGTTTGTAGAGTGGGGGCATGCTCTGAACATCTGGACCTGCGGGGAAGAGCGGGAAACCAGACCCCTCATTTACTTCTCCAAGGAATGGCTGGGATGGGCCTGGCCACTGATGGCCGCCATCTTTTAGCCAACAGATGCGCAGGCCAGGAAATAGGCATCACAGAGTCTTCTGTGTTCTGGTTCTTAGGGCCCTGTGAGAGGCTGTGGAACAGTGGGGACTCAAGGAAACCCCAGTTCATCCCCAGGCCTCAGACTAGGCTTTGTGTCCTTTCTTTCCTCCCCTGAAGACTCTTTCTCACCTGGGCATCCATGGCATCCATGGCAGTCAGGACAATCCCAGTCCCTTTTTGCTGCCCTCCCCGGAGGCCTGGGCTGTAGGTCTCCGCAGATGAGACAGAAGGCAGAGATTGTGCCCTTAGCAAGTGGTGGCCGTGGTCACAGGTGGGCTCAGCATTTTCCGAGACCCATGTGGGCCCATCAGTCCTCATTTAACTTAGAAATGGTTTACCCTGGATAATTTATTTCAGCTTCTGGAACTGTGAGCTTGACAGTTTGCTTTGGAACCTCCAAAGTCTGGGATTCTACCTGAATTTAGAAAAGCAGATCTTTACGGGCACACTACAGGTGAGATTAGTTCTTTAGGAACAGAAATCATAACCAACTGATAAGTTCAGCTTACTTCCCCTTTCCACATTTATATTGGAAAGTAACAGTGCTGGTGACAGTTGCCAAGACCAGAGACAGCTTCTACGGGGACTCCACACTGGGGACAGAGAGAGGCTGAGGCCAGCTGACAGGGCTGTGTCCCTTCTTAGAAAGCTTTTCTGGGCCTCTTGTGACTAGAAGCAGGACAGCAGAGGAACAAAGCAGTTACGTCTGAGAGACAGGTGCCAAAGAACCCAGAGCAAATTGGGTGTCCACAGGATTCCAAGAGGACTTCTCGGAGGGACCAAACAAGGATGGGGAAGAGGCTAAGAGCCCACAGGTGGGTTTCAGCAGGGACCAGGGGGGCTTTGTGTGGTAGCAAAGACTCGCTCTCAACCCTGGAAGTTTGGGCTGGGGGCTGGGAAACAATGCAATATGGCAGCTCAGGAATAAAAAGGCAGTGAGCCCAGTGAGCCCAGCACGCACCCACCAAACCAAAGGGAGGGAAACTAAGCTCTTTGGGGCCCCTACTGCTGAGGAAGTGTGTTGAGGGTACATTCTGTGACCTGAAACAGCCGTAAGTAATCCACTAACACTATGTGGTTTCCAAAGTTATAACATCTGATGACCCAGATACCCTTACTAATTCTTTGACTGACCTTGGGTAAGTCTCAAATCCTTTCTAGGCCACAGGTGTCCCATTTATGCCCTAAGAGGTGGAACTAGGTGATCCCCAAGGACCTCAGCAACACCAATGGTCACAGGGACTTTGGAAGAAATTTCTAGCCCTGAGTGGCATTTCTAGGGCAAAGAGTGGGGAACGACAAGTATGGGGGTCTCCAGGCCATCGGGGCCACACCCAGTGATGTTATAGGGGAATAGGGCCCAGCACTTTGGGCTTTTCTCTGAGCTGGTGGGGAGATGCCACTGGGGGCCACAGCAGCAGTCTTTCTGCCTGGTTGCAGGGCCTGGAGCAATGTGTTTGAGGCTGAGAGAGGCCATTTTCAGGACAGGGGTGGCGGGAAGGTGCCACACCTTCACTGCCTGAGGGCTTCCTAAATAGGGAAATGATTTTGGGGAGTGTGCTGGTTACCCTGCACGCAACCCAACCCAGACACTTGGGCTCTCCCACTGGGAGCTGGCTTAGTGCACGTGGACGCTCCCTCCCTGAATGGGAGCTCTGCACAGGGCTGGCCCAGAGGTGGGGTCCTGCAAGCAGCAGCCTGGCGCCAACTCTTCTAGCAGGTGGAGGGGCCATCTCTCCACCGCTCCTTGCGGGACTCAGGCAGATAACGCCTCGAAGCTCCTGTGTTATTTACACTCGTAAATCCCCCTGCAGCAGGAGGATAAGGGATCAGTGGTAAGAAAGCTGTTGGTGAAGGTGCTGTGTGTTTAGTCTGGGTGTAGTGGAAAATGTGGCTTCCCCCATGGCCCGGCCATTGCGATTTCTTTCCCCGCAGTGTAACGGCACTCCTGATTAAATGCAAGTTGCGACTCTCTCTACGTGTGGATACACGGCTACCCAATGTGCAGTTCAGACAGTGTTTGAAGACACCGGAGACTCAGCCTGGAATACCCTCCAGCTCCTCTCCGCCAATCCATGACCAGCCTTCGGGATTAACCCTCTTTTTCTGTTCTTTAATGAAGCCTTCCAGAACCACACAGGTCTCTCTCTCCTGCCTCCTGCTCAGAATTGCTCAAGTCTGCACAGTGAAAAACTCGCATCTTTCACTGTCTGCAGTCTAGAAGTTCATCTTTTCTCAGATCAAAATCGTCATTAATACACAGTCTTAAGCAATCTACAGAATTCTCTGCAATGCCGGTGTCAGCAGGAAGAGACCATGGTGCTTCCTGTGAACGGCCCCTTGGAGGGACTGTAATCATCTTGGGGCAGCAATCAATGTATTCCTGGCTCTTAAAATAGAGTCTGGCACACCATAGGCCCTCAAAAAATATTGTAGAGTATGAATGAAGGAATGGATGACTGGGTGGTTGGATGGGATGGATGGGATGGATGTGTGGGTGGATGGATGGATGGATGGATGGACGGATGGATGGATGGGTGGATGGACGGGTGGATGGATGGGTGGATGGACGGGTGGATGGATGGGTGGATGGATGGATGGATGAATGGGTGGATGGATGGGTGGATGGATGGATGGATGGGTGGATGGATGGATGGATGAATGGGTGGATGGATGGATGGATGGATGGATGGATGGATGGATGGATGGATGAATGGGTGGATGGATGGATGGATGGATGGATGGATGGATGGATGGATGAATGGGTGGATGGATGAATGGGTGGATGGATGGACAAAGCAATGACAAATGAATGAATAAACAACACTTCAGGCTTGACAAGCTTGGCTATTGAGGAGGACTTCAGAGCAGTGATTGTGGCTCCAGGGGTCAGGAAGGGTTGATTATGACTAGAAATTTGGGAAGTAGGCCTGTGACTCACAGAAAGTACCTGTTGGCTCAGAGTGGGATGCTTGGTGTCATCCAGCCTTTTGTGCCTCTAGAATCAACAGTCACCACAACTAACTGTAAGCCCTCTGCCAAGCAGACCAGCCCCACCTTTGTCACCCATCCCCTTCCATCCTCACCTCTGCATTCTCCCACCTTCCCTGAGATTCATCTCACTGGGAATGCCTTCCCTTCCTCACCACCTCCCTGAAATTCAAGGCCTGTCCTCCAGCAAGCCTTTCTTGTTGACCCTAGGCCACATATGTTGTCTCCCACTTGATAGCCACAGAACATTCTCTCATTGTCTGCACCACATAGCTTGACATTGGAAACATCAGCTTCAGCATTTGTCACACTGCACTGGCAAGTACTGGGGCGAATTTCTTCATTTATTCAAGAAATAGGCAGTGAGCTCCCACTCTGTGCCAGGCACTGCTCCAGATGCTTGAAACACACCAGTCATCAAGACAAGCCCCACCAGACTACCCCTTCCCCGGAAAAGATCCCTGCCTTCCTGGAGCTTGCACTCTGTTTGATCCCAGCTCAACCACTTGGGAGCAATGTCTTTAGGCAAGTTATAAGGTATTTCTAAGACTGAGTTTTATCATCCATAATGTGAGCTGGCAGCCACGTCTCTCTCCGAGGGTTGTTATAAGAGAAGTTATGAAACAGAGTGCAATGGGCCCCGCTCTGGGCTCACCCCTAGAAACGTGAGAGGCCCTGTGCTTATCCTGGTTCTGCCTGGACAGATGAGATTCTGGTGGGCAACTGGGCGGCCACAATGTTGTTCTATATGTAGTGAGACAATAAGGAAGGGGGAAGCCCATAACTGGCCCCAGCATGGGCGGGTTGGCAAGAACGCTTGACCTCTGTGCTCCATTGCATGTCCGCAGTCACTCAGGACCTTTTGAGACTCAGCTCCTAGGGCCAACCTTCCAGAGAAGGACACAGCTCAAATTCAGAGCCTAGAGGGCAAAATCATGGTACTGGTAGAGGAGTAGCTGACCCAAGAGCATCTTTGAAGACCAACCCAAGAAGCCATGTTCCTTCCTTCCTCCCTTCCTTCTCCTCCTTCCTTCCTCCCTTCCTTTCCCTCCTTCCTACTTTCCTTCCACCCCTCGTTCCTTCTCCCTCCCTTCCTTCCTTCCTTCCTTCCTTCCTTCCTTCCTTCCTTCCTTCCCTCCTTCCTTTTTTTCTTCCTTCCACTCCCTCTCTTCCTTTTTTCTGTCCTTCCTTTCTTCTGTCCACTTCATTCCTTTCCCTCCCTCCTTCCTCTTTCCTTCCTTCCTTCCTTCCTTCCTTCCTTCCTTCCTTCCTTCCTCCTTCTGGCACTTGATATCATTTCCAATGTTGAATATCATTTTTTAAAAGGCTCTCCTGGTTAGCCGACTTCTGGAGGATGGTCATAAATGGGTAAATTATTTGCAGTCACTTCTTGAGGCAATGGTACCTTCTGGAAATTAATTACATTTTCACACAGTTAGCCTGCTTTTTGCCTACCTGTAATATACTGTGGATGGAGAATACCATGAGCATTGTATAGTATTTAATATGCAGTATTGTAGTCCAAGAAACATTTGTCAACATTATATAATAATCTATGATCAAAACACTAAAACTTGTCAACTCTTGGAGTCAGTTGCATTGCAACTCCACAACTGAAACTCATTTAAAAGTAAATGAAAGTCAAGGGGATGAGATTCAATTAAAATTAATTTAAAGTATGGAAAAAATGATTCACAACAATATAAATCAGCACTTTGTTATTGCCCACTTTATCTTATCCTATAAGGGAACTCTCTAAAAACAACCAAAAAAGATTCCTAGATGAGCGAACGACAAATGTTTTTTTTATAGCTTGGCAAAGTCTACATGGTTCTGTCCGCATAGATCTTGAGAAAAGGTTAGAAAGGAGTTAAGATACCCTTTTCCTTCTAGATCCTCAGCCATTTCCACCATTGCTACTCTTCTAGACTGAGGCAGAGCAGAATTCCAATTAAAAATCTTTCTTTGTCTTTTTTCCCTCCCATTTTTGAGTATGCATGCAATTGCACTGATAGCAGGATCTCAGCAGAGAAATTAACTTCAATAATCTATGGATTACAAGACATATCAAACCTTCAAAGCACCCCGATGTTAGATCTATTCTCAGAAGGGCTTAAACGACTTTAATAGTTAACAACAAATGATAGGGTGTGTGTTTTCCAGCTAAATCAAGATCAGTTGGCGTTACTCCCCCATTCTCCCAGTCTCTTAATTATGGCACGCACGTTCTCCACCACCCATTGTGAAGCTCTTGAGGTGCTCACCCCTCAGTGGCATCTGGCAGCAACTTCTGGGAGTAGCAGGCACGGCAGGCTCCGGAAACTTGTAAGGGCCTGGCCAGACTGTCCTGGGCAGCCTCCTTCGGCATGTGGTGGCTTGCATCCTTTATTGTCAATTGAGCTATTGATCTCCAGCCTCATAGCCTGGAGGGTTCACTCCTGCACGGATTAACAAGGTCATGTTTTAGGTGGCACCCTTCTGGGGGAGAAGCGCGTCTGTTGGAGAAGGCGGTGGGGCTGGTGCTTGCGCGGTCGAAGGGGTGGAGGCTCTTTTTCGGTGGGACTGGGGAGAAGCCTAGCTCCTGCACGTGCTCTCTCCCTTCTGACCCGCTTATTCCCCACTACATTTGCAGCCCGCAGCCGTGCTAACTCTGAGGTTCACAAGGTTAAGTTGGAGTTGCTTCCGTAATTGGTGCATTAAAAAGGTACTTCTGTTTACTACTTACTGCCGTCGGTTGGTGCATGCACGGCCTTGCCACTCAGGGCACTCTGCCTCCTCCTGTGGGAGTCCCACTAGAGCTCAGAGGCCCCAGCTGCTAAGTGCATTCAATCTTCAGCCAGCAGCAACATGTGGCTTCCCGGGGAGCTCCCTGGGTTGGCAGCTGTGTCTTGAATCACAGATTCACCTGCTGGGCGGCAGGTCAGACTGAGCACAGCTCTCACCCAGCTCGCGCAGCGGTCTCAGGACCGTCTGGTGGACAGCGCCCATGCAGAACCAGGAGGGTGTCCTGTCGCCTGACTGTGGGTATCCCCACGGCAGGGCCATGCCAGGCCTGACCCTGAACCCAGGTTCTCCGAGACACTGATATGGTCACGACTGCATCGGTGGATGCTGAGCGTCCTTGTCACGGTGGTCGGCAATAGGACCGGGGTGTTACCTGTGGGGTCCCCGATGTCCCATTTGGGGAGCAGATTGGCAGACTGGAGGTCAGCCCAAGGAGCGAATCGAGAGGAGGAGAGGTCTGGAGCCACGCAGAGGGACGGCGTCCCAGAGCAGGGCACACACCTCTCACCAAGGATTCGACAGTTGACCCGCAGCCCCCAGAAGCATCACGGAAAATGAATTCCCTTTCCAATTTTCTTCTGACCATTCTGATGAAAAGCAAGAAGAAAAGATCAGTTTGGTGCTGCTCTGTCTTTCACGCCTTCCCAACCCTCGCTAATGACAGTTTTTAACCCAGAGAGAGAAGGTCTGAAGCCTTAGAGCCTCTTTAGACGATTGCTTCGAGCTGCCGTAGAGCGCTGCTCCCGCTTCACCGCCCTGGGTACATGTACCTTTTTCAAGCTGAGCCCTCGGTTTCCATCTCTGCTTCCGATAGAAAGCTTCCTGTCAGAATGAATGCATTGGAGAGTGAAAAGAGCTATTTTATTTTATTTTAAAGATTTATTTATGTATTTATTTTAGAGAGAGAGTGTGTGTGTGTGTGTGCACGAGCTGGGGGAGGAGCAGAGGGAGAGGGAGAGAGAATCTCTAGCCAACTCCCCACTGAGTGTGGAGCCTGGCGTGGGGCCTGATCCCATAACCCCAAGATCATGACCAGAGCTGAAACCAAGAGTCGGATGCTCAACGGACTGAACCACCCAGGCGCCCCTAAAAAGAGCTATTCTTTTAAAAAGTAAATAAATAACAGTACAGGTGATAGGAGAATACGGTGGGAGTCCCAGAGGCAGAGTGAAAAGAAGCGCAGTCTGGGAACAGGGACAGGAGCGTCGCTGGGTATGCTGGAGGAAGTCCAAGAGACCTCAGGACCCAGTGGAAAGTTGGAGGGGACCAGGTATAGGTTCAGAATAGGAACAGACCTCCTACTTCTTCGCCCCCTGCTCCCCGGGGCGGTGTGGCATGCTCCTTTTGGTGGCCTGCGCCGCATGGAGGGAAGGGCTCAGCCTTCCTGCTGGGGACCCTGCTGGCACCGGACTCTGTGCGGCGGACCTTCGTTGCTCTTGCACACCAAGATGGGTGGTGCTGTTGACTCTTCCTCCAGGCGGTGACAACTAGAGACATAATTTGTTTCAATCGATTGCTTGAGCGATGAGAAGTTTCCATTACTTTCTTGTGAAGTCGAGGGGCTCCAACCGAGCCCTTGTTGTGCTTTGGCCATCATTGCTGTGCAGAGAACTACACCTGGCACCAAATATCTCCTTCCACAGACGTTCCCTGGGTTGTGGATGTCTGAGAATTTCATGCAAGTGGTTTATTTGCAGGTGATCTCAGGAAGAACAGGCAGGGGGTGGGGACGTGAGGCAAGGAAGGGAAGGAGAACTTTAATGGCTGCATTACCAAGCCTGTTACCACAGTGGCCCGCTGGGGTTACATACCACGGGGGGGGGGGGGGCGGCGGGGGGGACACCAGGAGACAATGTGGAATGCACTTCGGAGTTATGTCAATTGAGGAGCACGTTCTGGGGTATTTACCCCCTGGCTCCCCATTTGTCCTTAGCTGAGGGCTGTGTCTAGGGAATTAATCCCCTGGCTCTTCCAGCTGGCCCTGCACAAGGCAAAGCGTGTTTCCATGTCCCGTTCCCTCCCAGCAGCCTTCGGAGGAAGAGGTGAGTGTGGAGGGGAATATGGGTGGGGCGCTATGGGCATCTGCTGCAGAAAATCTTTGAAGAGGATGAAAAGCTGATGCTACATAAAGGCTGCCCCCTGAGTCCATCCAGACACCCCGCTTTTGCTGGTAGAATTGGACTCATGGCGTCTTCTTGGCGTCAGGCCTGGGCCGTGCCGATGCTGGGGACCTTCCTCACGGGCTCTCTGACCTGTTGCATGAGGATCGAGACACTCTCAGTGACAGCCAGAGGGCTGCCCTGTGTTCCCAGTGACTCGTTGTTGTGGGAGCTTGACAGTGGCCAGGTGGTCAAGCACTTGGGTCCTGGTATTGTGGTCCATGGAACGTGGACGACACGCCAAAGTTTTGGTGGCTTCCAGTGTCTTCCAGCCTGTCTTTGTCGGCCTTCTAAGCCTTTGCTTTGCCTTTGGTTTGGGGAAGGCAAGAGCTACCAGCTTTTCTTTTCATATCATCTCCATTAAAAGGGCCCTACAGTGAGTTTTATAATGTTGCCGCCCTGTATGTGCTGGGCTTACCCTGCAGGCTACAATCCACTTGCAGTACTCGAAGTTGGCACCCCTCTTTCTACTGGACATTGCGGTCCCAGAGGAGGGGGACGTGGCCCAGGAGATGGCCCACCTTACCAACGACCTCACCGAGCCCCTTTACTGTCGGAGGCACAGTGAAGACCCTTGAGCCGCTCAGAGGACCTTCCAGGTCTAGTGTTTGTTTTCGGTGGTTCTTCTAAGCCAGCAATGACCAATAAAAGCCTCTTTGATGGGTGGCTATTTGAGGGAGGGCTGGTTGGGAATTGGGAGGAATGGATGGAAATCTTCCCAGGTAGCAGGGAACTGACATATGGCTAGTGGTTGCCGGCAGGTGGCGGGAGAAGACCAAGGTCTTCCGGTGTGTCCCGAATCACAACGCCCCGCACAAGGCCCAGATGGACACAGATTGAGAGCTCTCAGTACAGTTGGGCCTGCTTCCCAGGCAGTCGGACCCATGCCACCAGACAGGGGGTAACTCACCAGAGACGAGTACCCCCACCCTTTTGGTAGAAGAGCATTCAGATGAGAAGCAGATGAGAGCAAAGGGGAAATGGCCAGTCCTCTTGCAGAGATGGCGGTCAGCTCTGAGAGGCCGGGCGGGGGGCTGGGGTGTGCTACGTCCCTCGGCCACCCTATTCACCTGTCCCGTGCACAACCTCCCCTCTGAGTCTCTTTGATGGGTTTGCTGGAGCAACTGAAGGAGAGACGATAGGCTGTCTTGGGCTTTTAATCACAAACTATAATTTTACTAACATATAAAAGAAACCCATCCCTCAGAGAGGGTCACCACCCTTCAGAGTGGCGTGTCAACAGGAGCAAGGTGGCCTTGGAAGACTTTCCCAGAAACCTTTGAAAAGCTTCCTACTCACTTGCTGAGCAGGTAGGGATGCATTTCTCCTGCGCTTTGGAAATCATTTGAATATTTATAAATTTAAGTATTTATTTTCATATTAAAATTAAAGCTCTATTGTCTTGCAACTAACGGGCGTTGTTCTGCCACTCCAACACAAACCCTTCTCTGGTGTGATAACCTTTATTTATAGATGGCAATAAGCATATTTAGCAATATTATTATTCATGACCCTTGCACTAAATATCATAATCAGAATACAGATGTGCAAGGTAATTTCCATGCACAAGTCACTATGCATCAAATTCTTGCAAAGCAAAAATAGCATCCTTTTTGGGATAAATTATCCATTGGCATTGCATAAAGGTGTCAAGGGGGCACAAAGGATGTCAAGGAGTAGAAGTTGGAGAGACTTTAAATCAAGAGGTTGTCCAACACGCTGGGAAAGCAACTCCCGGCAAGTCCTTTGATCGTCTTCTCTTGTTGGGCCTTTTCTTAGGACGTGGAATGAAAATGAGTCAGGCGGGTGGGCCTCTGGGTCCAGCGTGGCTGGATGAGTCAAGACCTCCTTTGACCCGTGCCCCGTCTCTTCGAATATCTTCTTTACTTTCGTCAGACAGAAGATGCAGATTATCAGATATGCAGTGCACCCGGGCTCAGCTCACTAATTGACTGAACAAGACACGGTCACACTTTACACACCATTCCGTAATGGATTTTCATGTTTGTGAATCCTAACTGGCTGTGGAAATGAAAAGCAAATGTCTCATAATCACAAATATCTTCTGGGTTTTTTTTTTTTTCTAAACCCAAAGATTAAATCAACTTTACCCCCCATTTGCCAGGAAGTTCATGGTTATAGAGGGATGATAAATGATCTGGTGATGGACGCGTCCGTTGTGCTACTCTTTAGCAAATTCTTATAAGTGATTGCTAGATATAACACATTTCTCAGTTAGGTGTTACATGAATAATTGGTATATTAAAGAAAGTGTGAAATAAACAGGTATAAAGCTTGAAATGCGTTTATTATTTGCTGCGGATTTTCACATCCATACCATTTAGAAACCATTGTCAGGTTCAGCATCTTCTCCCATACATCTGGAGCAGAGCCCTTCATTAAACCTGTTGTAAAACGATCCTTTCGTGCACACGCTATCAAGTATTTATAACGACAGCCTGGCGGATCAGAGAGAGACGATGCTGTGTGAAAACCACCCAGCACAAAACCGGTCAGAAATACCTGCATCTGTCAGTGCGAGGGTGGGAGCCGTCAGAGTCTGTCCAGATGGATCAGTGGGGCCTCCTTCCTCGCTTCCCTCTCCTGAAGCCTGCTGCTTTTCTGTTTCTTGGTGTCTGATCCAATTCCAGGCCAATCCCAGCTTTACTGGGCCCTCCGTTGGAGTAAGCAGTGCTTCCTTGAAACCCCGGGGAGGCTCCCCCTGGTCCACGGGCAGCGAGGAAGGCTGGGCAGGGGAAGAACCCCTGTGAGCCATGACGAAGAGGCTGCCCCGTGGCTGGGTCTCCCAATATTCCGGATGTAAGGAGATTTGGGACAGGTTCCCCAGAACTTCTGTATGGATGGCCCTGTGGGCTCTTGTCCACGCTGCTGCAGACAGGCCAACCAATGCTGGCCAGCATCCCAAAGGTACCATCTCCTATGAATGGCTCCTACTTTCTGGAAATGGAGCGTTTCCTAAGAAGGTAGGCAGGCAGAACGGACCCAGTTGTGACTCTCTGGGAAAGCAAAGCCCTTCTAGTCTTCGGCCAGCTTTAGCTCTGAGCAAGCTTGCAGACAACGGAGTTTTGCATTTCTTTGCCCCACTCTCCACCCCCCCCAACCCACTGCCTCCCAAGCCCTCCTTGGGACTCCATGACTAAGCAGGGAGCTCAGCTTGTCAGTACGAGGGCTGGTGAGCTCCCCTGCAGTGGCCTCCCGCAGAGCCTTGGGCTGGAGAGCTGGGGTCAGCCAGCCGGGTGGGCCTTCAGAGCACCTGGAGGGTACGAGCCAGCTGGGGAGAGTGAATCTGTCAAGGTGGAGGCATGGAGACTCTGAGAAGACAACCAGAGGCTAGATGCAAAGATACGATCTGACCTCGGGGAGCAGCCTGCCTCCTAGGGTCTGCCCCTCGTCCCCTTCTCCGTCTCCTCCTTTGGTCTTTGCAAACTGCCGGGAACTGCACTGCCCCCCAAATGTCAAACACCAGGTTCAGTCAGTGACCCCGAGCCCTTTCTCGGAGCGATCAGTGGGCATTTGAGGCCAAGGAGCGCCCCTTGGATGGCTTGCCCCAGACCTCATCCGTCCCCACTGCTGGCCTTGCCCAAGGACATGAAGTGCCTGCTTGGTCCATCCCACCCCGCCCCGCATCTGTCCACAGATGGCCACCAGCCAGTGGTCCTTCCTGCACCTGAGTGGGCTGTGGAAAGGCAGAGGGCAGGCCCTCTGGGGCTCTCTGGGGCTGCCTTCTGGGCCATGGTCTGGGCAGACACGTGTGAGCCAGGCGTGGGTCTCCCTGCCTTCAGGCTTGGTCCTTCTCTTGGGGTGAGCCCTGCGGCCTGCTGCCGCCTTCCTCCCCAGCTCCCTCCATCACTGGCCCTTGCCTTCCTTGCATAACGGGTCGCATGTGACTTGACTCATGCCATGACATTGACTATGAGAGATTAAACAGCTGCCTTGACCGGGACATAAGGCCCTTGTCCCCGGCATGCCCGCTGGAGCCCCCGGAGCCATGCAGGGGGTGCGCTCAGGCAATCCGGGCTGGGGAGGTCCTGCCCACTGCCCGTGGCGGCAAGCTGGCCTGCCTGCTCCTTCCCTCCCCACTTCTTCTCCTGTCTCCCTCAGCACAGAAACCACACGGACTTGCCTTCAGTTCAGTGAAAACTGAAGCCAACATCCGAGTTAGCCCAGCACAGAGGAGCCGTGCAGACGGGCCTGAGTGTGGATCTGAGGTGTGGGATTCAAGGCACCCCCAGACCTCGCTCCCCGTGTGCCCCAAATCCCACTGCCGAGGAGGCGTGCCTCTGCATTCCGTGTTCCCTGAGGCAGGCGGGTTCCTCCAGGGCCGCTGCTCTCTGTCAGTGTTTCCCACGCGGGCCTGGCTGCAGGCAGGTGCAGGAAGCCACAGCAAGAAATGGTCCCTAAGCGGGGCCATGGAACAGGACAGTGGAAATGCAGCCGGGCCAGCCCCACCTGAGGACTTGGGTTCACCTGAATTGCACACATGGCCGTCCACTCTGCCCGTGTAGCTGAGAGCTGGGTTCCCCTCTCCACCCCGTGTAGGGATGAGGCACTTCCTCCTAGCCCTCCCTCAGGCCTCCCGGGGGGGGGGGCGGTGCTGGGACCTACTCCTGCTGGACCTCGGTTGTCCGTCCCTCCCACTGCCCTCTCCAAGCACTTTCTTTGGTGGAATGCTCTTTCTGGCTCTTTTCAAAAATCCCACCTCTGCAGGGCGCCGTGGATGCGCCCAGGGCCTCCCAAGACTCCTGCTGTCCTTTCCCGGCCCCTTCCCACGTTTCTGGGCGAGAGGACCTGTCTTGTCCAGAGTTCAGTGCACTGTGGGATGGGCGTCAGGTCCCAGGGACAGGGGAGAGGGGAAGGGAAGCCCGGAGTCCCAGGGGACTGTGACCGAGGGGCCCTGAGGAGGGGCAGAGTGAGGGGGTCTCCGAGGGTCACGCGCTGAGGAAGCCCCCACTGACCCCTCACTCTCAGGGCCCAGAACATCAGAGGCTTGTTCCTTGCCTTCTTTGCCATAGCTAATTCCCACCAGGACCAGAGCAGAGATCGTCTGCGGGACATACTGTTCTTTCTCCTTATAGACCTAATGCAGCTGAGCTATTCTGGGCAACCATTTAAATAAAAGCCAATTTGACTAAAGAGCAAAATATATTCCCCCCGAATGACGGCAAAAGGGCAGAGCTTGGAAAGCGAAAGGAAAAAAAAGAAATAACAAGAGAGAGGGAGAAGGGGGGCGCATAAAAAAAAAAAAAAAGAAAAAAGAAAAAAAAAGAAAATGCAAGGCATTCATTTTTCCTTTGTACTTTTTAATAAAAGAAATTCTCCGGCTGCTTAAAGTGACACATTAAAAGATGTATGTATCGTGGCTTTTAAAAACACAATTAGATAACACCTTGTCAAATACTTATATTCTTTGCTGACAGCCCGGCGCGCAGGCACAATCCCGGCACAGGCACTGGGGCAGGTGTCTCCCCTGACACGCCAGCAGCCGAGTCAGCCATTTCACAGAAACGTTACTGTTTACCACTTTAATCATCAATCCACAACCAGTCACAACAATAAGTCAGAAGGAGCAGTAAATTATACTTGTTCAGCCCTGATGAGTTTGAACTGTTTTGCTGAAATTAACTGAAGTAATTATCTATTTTTCTAAAGCTGCAAAAAGAAGAAGAAGAAGAAAAAAAAACCCCTAGTAATGCTTCCGTGGCTCTGCAAGGCGTCGGCCGTGCCATATTTAAGGAAACTTTTTATTTTTTTATTTTTTTTGGTCTGATGACCACATAGGTCAGATGAGGCTGTGGGATGAGGCAGATTTCAAATGTGATAGTCTCCTTTTTTTTTTTTTTTTTTTTTTTTTTTAAGCTGAAAACAAATCTTGCCGCAAAAGAAGGCTATCGGGTGGCTGGACCGGTTTCTCCGCCCACCGGATTGGTGTCTTGGAGGAGTCCTTTGCACTTTGCAAGGCAGATTGCAAATCGTCAAGAGCAGAGGCTCTCTGGCTCTCCCTGGTCTTGAGTAAAAGTGGGGGAGGACCTTCCCATTATGACCAGAGCCCCGACAATTCCTGGGCCAGCCAGTTTGGGCCTCCTGTCTTGCAAGATCCCTGTCCCTGGACGGGTCACGCCAGTGGTGGGGAACACCAGGGGCCGGAGGGTTTCCCCCGGGGCTTGGAGGCTCCTGGGCTCCTGTGGAGATGGTCTCTGCCCTTGACCTGCTACACACTTAGGTCTCCCTCCGCTTACAGCAGGATGCCCAGCGCTTGTGTCTGCTTCCGTGGGGGGAGCGGCGGGGAGCTTTGGAAATAGGATTACACGTTCCTGTCCAGCTTGCATTTCCCTTTCTGGAACCAGGGCCCACCTGGCAGGGGTATGCTGAGAAATAAACGAGCTTCCCTGCCATGATGGGGGTGATGGCAACAACACAAGGCTTGGCCCCCAGGCGATGCTCGGTGCTTCTGAGTTTACCTCGTGCTCGGTTCCGCACACGAAGGCAGGGTAGGGTACTGTTCAAGAGCGTAGACGCTGGGGTCCGACGCCCGCACCTGACACCTGGCTTCCCCGCGATCTTGGACGCGTTGCTCGCTGCTGCCTCGGTTTCTAAATGACAGATAATAGTTACCCCGGTGAGTTGAATGAAACCACATATGTAAAATATACAGTAAGTGCTCAATAATGTAGCAACTGCGGCTGCTGCATGCAATCCTCGGCACAGGCATGCGCCTGTTGCAGGCATGCATCGCTGATGGGGCTGGGGAAATGCCCACCAGTTTTCTGATGTGAGAAGTGAAGGAGGGCTCTGAGCGGCGTCGCTGGCATTTTGGCCGCTGGGCTGTCCCTCCTCCAGCGACTCCGCTGGAGTGCAGGGTAAATGGCGTCTTCCAGCACTTTCACCTGCGAGGGGGGCCTCCCCAGGGCCCTGCCTAGTTCTGGGAGCAGAGCCGTAGCTGCGATGTGACTCGCCCGTAAAAAGGAAGGTGTGGGTGCCGCCGCGTCCCTTGTGAGAGGGTGACTACGGAGACCCGCACGCCCACGCAGACCCCTCCATCCAAAGCCACATGATGGGTTTCCAAAACCCTTTTTTAAAGCCACACCAAATATATATCCTTGTCTAGATTATTCAAAAACCTAGGGACTCCACTTTCGTCTTAATTTTCTGGGTAATTAAGGCAAAATTAGAGCAAACAAATGGTTAGGTGTGGGGAGGGAGAATAAAGCATAATTATCCACTCCATCTATCTAGACAACTCCGAACCACAGAAAAATTGTTCACTCTACCCTGTTTTGATCTGGGTAAACATGACGATTTTACCCAGTGGAACATTATTTTCTATGATTCATTGTGATAAGCCAACAAAACTCTAATCTGAAGTTCTAATTTAAAAATACTATCTTTTATATTTAAACTTAAGGAGAGCAGTGCTTTGTCTCCTTGATTTAGGAGAATTTTTTCTCTTCTTTCCTCCATTTCTTCCTTTCCTCCCTCCCTTCATCCTTCTTCCCTTTCCTCCCTCCCTCCCTTCCTCCTTCCCTCCCTCCCTCCCTTCCCCCTTCTTCCCTTCTTCCTTCCCTCCTTTCCCTCCTCCCTCCCTCTCATCTTTGTTTATTCATTCTTATATCCATTCAGTAAACTTTTCCAATTTAACCTGGCCTCAGATTATAACCTAGAGAATGGACCGGTCTAACTCTTCTGACTCGGGCCATTTGCATCCCTTCGCAAAACAAAGCAGAAATTGTAGATTCTTTTCTCATCATACGGAACATGAGAGTTACAAGTGAGGCTTTGAATTTGGACAACAATGGCAGGACAGACAAGGACCTGAAGAGGTTCTATGAATTTCACAAAGCACATTTGTCTCCCTTTTCCCTGGCAACCTTGAGGCATTTTACCCTATTCATGGGCCGTTTTGTGGACTAATGGGACCAGTTTCCCTAAAAGCCAATGGGTCCCCTCAGAAATTCAGTGACACATCCCCACTCTGGATTTGATTCTTGGCCATCGCTTGTTCGTGTCATGGATATGATATGACAATTTTCACCAACTGTCACTGGAGAAAAGATGGTGACTCTGGGCTTGTATTCTACTCAGAAATATTCCTAACTGTCGATGGTTCCTGGTTTTCAAACACCAAAAACCCAGACGTGATCCGAGGTGCTGTCCAAGGCCAGACGCAGGGGGCAGGACCAGAGCCCCCACACGCCCATCATGTCTTGAATGCATCTCACACAGCTTTTCAGGGCTCCAACATCTCCTCGATCCCACCCCCGTCTGTCTACCCCACCCCCACCACGTACTGAAGGCGCCTTTGGTGAACCACATGGGAGGGGGGAAGAGCGCCCCAGCACGGAGGCCAGGGATGTGGACACAGCCTGGCGGGCGTCCCAGCAAGAGGAGATGCCTGCGCCCCTGGCTGGTCAGCATTCAGACATGTGCCCCGTTCTGTGCCCCCACTGCCCTTCCGTAGCTCGTAACAGACTCAGGAGTGATAGAGACACTGTGGGTTTCCTCAGAAAGGCCAGGCCCCGGAGACTCTGGCTTTAAGTGTTTCTGCTAAGAGTGGAGTGTGGACCTATCAAAGGGAGCTTTCTTTTTTCCCAGCAACTCCTTGTAAAGTGAAATGGTTTTTACTGGTTGTTTTTGTTGTTGATTGAGAGGCTACTTTCTGATTTTTATGGATGAAGTTTTTTTTAAGTAGGGTGTAGGGCATGTAGGGCCTGCTCTCCGGGGGGAAAGTCTTTGGCTGAAGGGTCTGATCCCTACATTCTCAGACCAGGCTGAGGAAAGCGTTGAGTAGAAGAGAGACCCGCCTCACACTTTCCGTGGTCCATGGGTGAGCACGCTGGAACCTCAAATTATGGACTTTGAAAGCCAGAAGGTACCAAAGAGCTCATCTAAATGGTAATTTTTGTGGGGAGACTGAGGCCTGGAGAGAGAAAGAGATCCACCCATGACCGTATTCTCTACTCCTTCAAAGAGTGTCGACTAAGTTGTGACCAGTTGCCAGGCATCAGTCTTCGTGCTGGGAACCCATCACAGTGACCACTGAAGGCCACTGCTATCTGCATTCTAGAAAGTCACATGCCAGGGGCGCGTGGGCAACAGGCTGGAAGCTGTGAGGACCTCTCTCCCTCAGCCTGCTGGACAGAGCTCCTGAGAAGAGGGCCCTGTCCCAGGTGTCTGAACCACCCGAGGAGGGCCCCGGGACCGCAGGAACTGTCGCGGCTGAATATAAAATTGGAATGTGAGCATCTCTGTCGTGGAAAGGAACCCATGAATACCCCGAGACCTCCAATGGGGCCATGACTCCCGAGAGAGGTTCAATTTACTTCCTGGGACCCGTTGCTGAGACACACACAATCACATGGACCTCTTGCTCTCCAGGAGAGAGCAGGCGGCCAGAGGTGCGAATACAGGGGTCCCGGAAGGCTGTCGTCAAGTTGCCTTCACGTAAAAGGACCCGAGAGAGAGAGTTCCTGCTGCAGGAAGTTGGGTTCTCCCAAGCTCACTGTTTGATCGAGTCATGCTGAGTGGGAGTGGCAATGCCGTGGAATGGATGGGGCTCAGGGGGCCCCGAGAAACTCAGAAACTCCATTCTAGAACTTTCTCATCACAGGGAGAACTTCCTTGGCCCAAAGAAGGAAACCAAGGGCATCAAAAATGTCACCTCTCCATGGTCATCAGGTAGGTCTCTGTCATCCTCAACTCACCTCTGAGCAGAAGGTCCCGCCATGTGCACTGCAAGCTTCCATTGGGAGGCTTAGTCTCCCACAGTCTTCACCTGCAACTGTGACCAAAACACAGACTTGGGATGGGGGTGGGGTTTGGGATGCTCACTTGGGTCAACGATGAGGAATGAGGAAGCAGGTGGCTGGTGACCTGTGCTCACAGATGAGATGTTTACTCACATTCTTTCCTTCCATGGGTATTTATTGAGCATCTGTTGTATGCCAGGCTCTGTTCCAGTCAGTGGGGCTAAAATGGGGATCAAAGTAGATGAAGTCCCTGCCTTGTGCGGCCCACGGCCTTGCCAGCTCTGTGCTGTGCTGATCCAGCTCAAACACATTTGTTTATATTTAGAGCTACATTTAGGGCCCTTGACAACCAAATTCCCATGGACAGCCAAAAGTCATGACTGGGTGATGATATTGTTGTTCTCCCCACGCAGCTAGCTTGTGCAAAAAGGTTAAGCCAGTGAGGCTGCAAGCTCAGGGGTCCCGTGTGTGCATACACACGATTATCGGGCTTGAATTTAGGGACCTGGTCCAAAAGAGCCAGGCTACTGACTTCTGAGTAGTGGCCAGGGCTCAAGGAGCTGGTTGGCAGAGGGGCCCCAGGAGGAGCTCACTTGTCAATATCAAGTCTGTGCAGAGGCAGAGAGGTGTTCTCTGTGTAGAATGTGGCTGCTGTGACCCGGGATTCGGAGAGCAAGCCGCTGCCTGGGTGCTCCCGAGAGACCTTAATCCTGCCTTTGAAAAGCTGCTTAAAAGTACTACTACTGAATACATCTTCCCCATGGTTGGGAGAAGATAGGCATCTGTGCCCTGCCCCAGACAAACAGGGCGAGGCTCGGAGCTGCGGGCAGGCATGGGGTTAGGCGTCTGTCCACAGAGTGACCTGCCCAGTGTGTCCTGACCGTCCTCCGACTCTGGACTCTTCGACCACGCTGACCTTTGTCTTTAGAGCGCACGCGGGTATCCCCATAATCACGCAGGAGCTTGTGGCTGGGACCCACGCTCCTTGTCTGCCAAGCGCTCTGGACTGGAGGCTGGGCCCGCTTTGGTCATCCCGGACCCCTCAGCGTCTGGCCAGTGCCTGAAATCGAAAAGGGGCGGTCACAGAGACATGCTAAGAACGAATGAATGAAAAACGGGTGGGTGGAAGGATGGACGGATGGATGGACGACCAGCAGTATTTTGTGACCACGGAGATGGTCAAAACTTCTGTGTTTGACCTAACTTCCCTGACATCACAGACCCTGGAGAGATGGCACAGATGGCCCACAACTTCTCAAGTTGATTTAAATAAACAAGTAAAAGCCACGTGCTGACCTGTAAAAATACAGCAGAGTCTGACCCTCAAACCAGGTGGAAAGTAGCCAGATCGTCATTGTATCGCAATTATCATCTTATGGATCATTCCGGATAGGACTTTTTATCTATTTAATACATAATTTAAAAATTGATTTCACCAGGGAAACAAGAAGGCGCCCCCGCTCGAACGCGCTGACGATGGGGGTGGAATTGAGCACGTAACTTGCGAAGGGTGGTTTCCTAAAGCAGTACCGTCCATGGTAACTTTTTTTTTGGAAAAAAGTAGGATACTTTTTTAAAAAGGATGTATGATCTGAAGCATCAATTCCACTTCTAGCAATGAATATAAGTGAATAATTAAATATGTGCCCAGAGTAAGCCACGCGGCTCCTGCACGCACAGCTGTGTGCAGGAGGGGAACAATGGAAGGAACCCCGGGTCTCCAGTGATAGGGCTTTATTGAAATGTGATAAGGCACTCGAACAATGAAATACATTTCTGGGGATAAATATGGAGGGTTGCCAACAGCATGCTATTAAGTTTTCTTAAGTTACAGAAAATATATGTGGTAGAGTTCATTTTTGTAAAAATACGCACATTTGCAATATGTATGCATGGCAATATTTTGAAGCCTGTATTCCAAGTCTATCTTATATACTTGGGTGTTATTTTATATTTTGATATTGAGTATATGTTACATTTATAATAGGAAGAATATCTTTTCAACTTGGAAAATATAAAATAAAATAACGACGCGGCTTTAAAAAGAAGGCTGCTGAACTTTACGAAAACGTCAAGTGTTTTTGGCGAGAATTCTATCAGCTTCATTGGTTTCTTCTTCCTTATCACAGACACTAACGGGTCACCATACATGCCTTTGATGAGTTAGTACGGGATACTAAGCTAGTTATTACGTAATAGGTTGACTTATTCTTGGTAGACAAAATCTGTCAACAAATTGGGTTTGTGGGCCTTGGGGGATGCATTGAGGTGATGTTGATTCAAAAGGAGCCAGCCCCTAAGATAATTAAACCAACGCCCTTACTTTTCACATACTGAGGTTCCGACAGGGTGGGTGACTGGCCAGGGGTTGCACAGCAAACCCGAGGCAGGGCCAGGACGGTCCTGGCCCCCAGCCTTCCACGCGGGAACGGCTTTCCCTGGTGGGGCTCTGGACAAGGAACACCAGCGGGGGCCGTGTGCCATCCCTCCGGAGGCGGCGGGCTTCCCAGATGGGAGTTCACACATCTCAAATCCACTCACACTGCTGGGTAATTTATAGTCATTATCTTTTTGCTGTATTGGTAAAGACTGATTATCCCCATTTTCCAGATGGGGAAACCCATTCCCGCTCAGGCGGCAGTTACATACTCCAGCTGCTGATGTTGTAGCAAGATAAACGCAGATCCTGGAGGGTCTGGAGGGTGCTTTATGACATCAGAGTGCCAAGCACATAGGCAGGGGCAAGGTACTTCCATCCGCAGATAGACCCCTACGTGACTTCTGTGACTGCCAATCCCCCCACCCTTTTTTCCCATAAGAGGGCAAGTTCAGGATGGCGTCAGAGTGACTCTGGTGGCTTTCTGTTTCAAGGGAGTCAAATTGCTACTGAGGAGGAAAAGAGGGTGTCCATTTGAAAAGCCCGAAGTTGGGGGAGAGGAGCCAAGGGTCCACACGGCGAGTGTTTTCTGGGATCCCTAGCTGAGATCACGTCCAGGTTGCTGGCAAATTCAAACAGCAGGTGTCTCTGGGAAAACGTGCCTACAAGGGCACGCACATCTGTCAGGGCCTTTGAAAGGCTCCCTCTTCCTTTCAAGGGCTGAATGCCTTCAGCTGTCCTAGGTGCCGCCCCTGGCCACTGGTCTTCACGGCTGCACAGTGGGGGCCCTGCCCAGCTGGAGTGGAGTGTTGGCCTTGAGGGCATGGGGAGGCTGAGCCCCTGAAGTTGGCAGTGTTCACCCCACTGGAGAGGGGCCACATCGTCCTGCCTCTCCAATGCCACGGCGAGGGTGGGGGACAACTCACCTGGCAGAACTTTCGTCAAGACTCCTTTGGGAAGGCAAGGGAAGCTGTCTCCTGTCTCACATGGCCACAGATCCATGATGGAATGGCCACACTTCGTGAGTTCCCACTCAGGGAGGAACGGTCCTGAGTGCGAATGGGATTGGGGTCTGCACCCACAAGGGAGGGCGGTAGCAGCGTGGGCTCTCCAGGCTCCATCTGGGACCCTCACCAGTATGTGATCTTGAGAAGGTCAGTCTCTCCACACCTCAGTTTCCTCTCCTGTAAAAGGAGGGTTGCATGATTACCTCCATGGAAGTCATGGCTGAGTAGGAAGAGGATATGTGGTATAAAGTGCTGGCCACTGGGCCAGGGTTATCAGTTGGGGGCCCGGAAACAGGTGCTGGAGGTGGCCAGAGCGGGGCCACCAGCTGGAACAGAAGAGGGAAAAGAAAGAGAGGATGTCAGAGTGGACGCATAGGCTGGCTCAGGTGTACTGCAGGGTAATGCCGGCATGCTGGCCAGGACACTGGCCCCACTGTCCGCATAATGCAGAACTCCTGGGACTAACTTGGATCAAATGATCCTCTCGCCTCCCTGAAGCTCTGCAATGTAATGATTTTTGTCAAACTTATTGACAAAAGATTCCTGAATCGCACACACTGCAAAATGCCATTAGATCTTTCCCACACGTTCCTTGTGACTGAGTGCAGCTATAACCTGCTCTTAAATGAATTTTTTTTAATTTATGGGTAATTTGCTTTGTTTTGGAAAGTGCAAAATGAGGCTTTTTTTATTGATATTTTGCGATGAAGATATTTTTATGATTATTTTCATCACGAATTTTAATGAAGCTCCCCATTCATCAATAACTCTTTCACCTCCTCTCTTTATCTTTATAATCATATTTAAAAAATTAAATATAGAAAATAGTAAAATAGAAAAAAATCCTATTATATATACATATAATATGGTAGGAATATATGCTACTATATAGTCTTATTTTATTGCAAATATGATCACATAATAATTACACGATTGATATTTTGTACAATCTGCTTTTTCACTTAAAAAGAACGAAGTAGCTGTTAGAGGTATTGCCCTGAGGCGGGAGTTACATTGTTACCAGCCGTGTAATATTCTTTTATGCTCAACAATCTATTTAACCAGCTGGGTATCGACGCCCATTCACACAGGTCGTTGTGAGTTTCTGTTACTTTGAACAATATCACACCAAATATCTTTTGTACACAATACAATTGTATTTGTACAATAAATTCATAGAAGAGAAATTACAATTGATTTTTTAAATGGATTTGTTTGGAATAATATTTACAAAATCTTAGATGGTGTGACTCACGTGAAAAGGGACTTTTTCATCAAGTGCCGAATCAGAAGGAACCTTGAACCCTGACGAAGGTAGTTATTGGGCAGACAGATGGATTTCTAGGAAGTATTTACCTGGGCCAATTTTTGCAGGTAAACATCTCCTGGGGTACCAGGGAGGCAAACGCGTGGCTTGGGCGTCTGCTGGTGCGGGAGGCGGGGAGGGCTGTGTGGGTGTGAGGTTGTGCATTAGAACGAGTTTGCTGGATAGGGTCAACGGTGGGCCTTCAGGGGACTCGGCCAAGGATGCGGCCTGCTGGAACATTCGCAGGGTGCCAACTGTTTACCCAGCTGTAGACCAGAGGACTCCAGCCTGTGATTCAGAATGAGCCATGCTGGCCGGTGGTCCCAGGGCTCTGGAGGATGCCGGTGCAGGGCACAGGCAGGCCACGTGCTGTTTCTGGCCTTAAGGAACTAGGTCCGGGCAGCTTGGGGACCAGGAGTCTGGATCACCACGGTTCTCTCCATGGCTTTCCGGGAGGGGCCAGGACAGGTCCTTCAGGCGACTTCTGTTGTTGTGGAAAGCTGCTGTAATCCTCTCTAAAGAAGCAGGACCTCTCTGCCACCAACACTGTGGCCAGTTTCCCTGATGCTTAAGGAGTGGGTGTCGGAGTGGGAATGTCACCTTGAGCTGCAAGCAGGGACCAAAACTGGCACGTGGCCACTTGGGAGGGGTGTGGGTTCTCACCTCAAAGCCCAGGGTCCGCCGCAGAAGTGGAGAGGGCCAGGGGATGGATGGCCCCATCCTGTCTGACCTCCTCTTGGTTTGCTCGCTACGGCATTGTAACTGCTTTCAGAGTTCCACGGATAGAGCAGCTGGGAAAGGGGCTGCTTCTGGACCATACAGTCTACCTGCGTGCTTTACTTTTCTGTTCCATTGCTGCACACACACATGTCAAAACTGCTTGTCCCATCCCAGCTCTCAGGAAGAATTAGGCGGCTTACAAAATTAAAGCAAGAGTTTTTGCCCTGGAAGAGGTAAGCTGCAAATCGGGACCTGAGCCTTCTAGCAGTCAATGCAAAAATGGAAACATGATTAAGTATGTGATTCACTAAGACCCACAAAGTACACCTTGTGCTCTTCCCACGTGATTCCTAGTTACTTTGTATGAGTTCGTATATAAGGACCTTCAAATGTACTTCTGTACAGCTAAGTTCTCCCCCTCACTCTGCTTCTTAAGAGCTGCGCGGCCAGGCCTTAGCATCTTTGGTAGTCAGTTTTTGTAGCTGTGAAATGGCATGATAAGTCTTACCAGGCCTCTCTGACAGAGCTATTGTGAAGGCCCAATGAAACACGGTAAGGAAAGTGTTTTCTTAACTGATTAAGTGGTTCACAGTAGTGGCCCGAGATGAGGCTTGTATACTTAGGTTGGCCATTAGCTATGGTGGCAGTGGAACTGGTTTTGGTAACTCAAGTGCCTCAAGGTACCATCCACCCACTCATCCACCCATCCATCCCTCCATCCATCCATCCATCCATCCATCCATCCCTCCATCCATCCATCCATCCAACCATCCATCCATTCCTCCATCCCTCCCTTCCTCCATCCCTCCCTTCCTTCATCCCTCCCTTCCTCCATTCTTCCCTCCCTCCATCAATCCATCCAGCCATCCATCCATCTATCCATTCCTCCATCCAATCAATCCATAGATATTTATTGAACACCTACTATGTGCTAGGCATTGAGGATGCAAAATGAAAGACAGAAATGTATTCCCAGCCCTTCAGTGTTTTCTTTCTAGTAGAGAGACAAACAAGTACATGGACATTATAACACATTCTTTCTCTTTTTAACAAAAAGAAAAAAAAAGAGAAAAGAAAGAAAGAAAGAAAGAAAGAAAGAAAGAAAGAAAGAAAGAAAGAAAGAAAGAAAGAAAGATTTCTAATTTACTTAGATCTACAAAATGGACCCAAATGATACATGCCTTCAGTGCAGTGCTGGGGACAGGCAACCGTATTCCCATCTGGAAGAGCCATTTCAAGAGGCCGGCAAGACTGGTCCACCTTCCCCGGGGCTAGGCGGGCACCTATGGGGCTCACAGGGTACCCCTCAGGGGCTACAGAGGGTGAGAAGTCTGTAGGTAGCTGCTCCGTCACTACATCCTGTTTCGGGACTCCCCAGTCAACCGATCTGGGGGACAAGGTATTCCCGCGTGGTCCTGTGTGAATGGGGGGCAGAGTAGAAGCTTGGTTCTCAACGCAGGAAGAAACAGCCTCATGTTACCTTAGGCTTTTAAGACACATTGGGTTCCTTAGGCCTGCATCCCTTTGGACACAACTTCTCCAGCGACCGCCTGTTCTGTTGGCCTCTTTGGGGGCTAAACAACCGTCTCTAAACCAGGAGCAGGTCTGTCTGCTCACTGTCATTGTTGCAGGGGCAAAGGGACAGGCACACCTGGGGCGGGGGGGAAGAGGCTGCCTCCAGCCCTGAGAACTAGCTTGCCCAAGTTAATGCATTCTTCTGAGATTTCTCAAAATTAAGGTTCTCCCAAATGCAGTGTCATTGAAAAATCTCTATTATTTACTCCTACTGTGTTTGCTGACCTCAAAAAGCTTGTGAATCATTCATTTATTTGCTATATTTTCATGGAGGGTCTATTGCGTGTGTCCCATTCTCAGCCTCCCTGCCTTTTAATGCATTGACCACTCATATAAAATCGAACAGTCACTGCCAAGAGAGGGAAGGCTGGGGACCCCTGGGGTCACTGGGAGCCTTTCCAAACTCCGTTGGGGTGGAATCAACTACCTGGCCATTTGACACTGTGGGAAATCTGTCCTCCAAGGTGATGGGAAGCAGAGCTGGCTCCTGGAGTCTCCTCGGCTCCCCTCCCTGTGATTACAGCAGACATTGAATGTGCGGGGCGGGGAGCATGACAGTGGCAGACCTCGAGGCCGCTCCGTTTGCAAACAGGCCTCCCGGAAAAGCTGCCCTTGGGCCCCTCTTACACTTATTACAGCACATTAGAACCCTGTACTCTGTTCAGTTGACAAAGACAGAAATAAAAAGGGTCCTTTCTAAAATGCAGTCATACAAACCATGTTTGTACACAGAGCATAATCCTTAATTACTTCCATACGTTTATGTATAAAGAGCTTTGAATGCATTTTTGGATACTTAGTAAGCTGAATAAATCAGGAATTATTCCTCTGTAAATTTGGGCAATATGTATAGGGGAGGTTGAGCTGGAAGGTTGGTGACATGGTGCATATTATTTCTGAATAAATTTACTTGGAGTCATTGATCCACTGAGTGTCAAATAAAATGTGATACCCACAAAATTCATGTATGACCCTGACATTTTTCCAGTACTTAAAGTAATTGCCCTTCTGTTTAATAACAGTGTTTATAAAATTACTTTCTGATTGGCTAGGTCCATGGCACACTCGTGTCAATAATCCACTGCAAATATATGCCGGTGGCCTTTGCCCTTGGTTTTCAAAATAATTTTCATCTCTTAAGCGTGAACCGGTGGCAGCCCTGGGAGCCAGGAGTCAAGGCTCCAAGGCACCAACCTTCTTTGGCTGTTTGGTCCTGGGCATTTCCGAATGCTCATTTCAGCTCCCTGGGTTTGCACACTGAATTGAGAGTGGGTCTCGTGTCCTCGGTGATTGCCGTTATCTTCTTCACGGGATTGGAGATCATGAAATGAGCAGCCCATCTTAAGGATCCGGTGCTTTCAAGAGCATCGTTTACCCTTGTAGTGACTTTTATTCTCCAGATTTTACAGATTGAGAGATGGGAAACTGGGAATGAATGAGTCCCTTTCCAAGACCACTCAAGTAGGGACGAGATGGTTTTCGAATCTGCTCTATTCTCTAAACCCAACAGGCTGTTGAGACCCTTGGCTAGAAGTATTAAAATTTAAGGCCAGGGGCACCTGGGTGGCACAGCGGTTAAGCGTCTGCCTTCGGCTCAGGGCGTGATCCCGGCGTTATGGGATCGAGCCCCCCATCAGGCTCCTCCGCTATGAGCCTGCTTCTTCCTCTCCCACTCCCCCTGCTTGTGTTCCCTCTCTTGCTGGCTGTCTCTATCTCTGTCAAATAAATAAATAAAATCTTTAAAAATAAATAAATAAATAAATAAATAAATAAATAAAATTTAAGGCTGGAACTCAGACTCTGGACACTACACATGCAACATTTCTATTCCCCAGAGACTTACCTACATTTGGGAGCTCCCCATCTCTTTGTCAACCAGAGAAAAGGAGCACCTATTTGCTCCTCACTGGGATCTCTAGGCATGGGGCACGCTGGTGAGCAGTGATGAGAGCTTCGCATCTCAGAGGAAGGCTCACAAGTTCCAGGCAAAGGAGGCCACGTCGTTGGGATTTTCCACTGTGATTTAATGACTTGTTGATCTGTCAATGTCTTGCATCTTTCATTGCTCATCCCAGCGGGACTTCCTGGAACAGTTTTTAAAAATTACCTTTTAAACTTTTTATTTTGAAATAATGTCAGACTTACAAAAAGAGTTGTAAAAATAGCACAAAATTCCCCAAATGCTTACATTTCCTTAGTTTGATTATCAAAACCAGGAGATTAGCCTTGATGCAATATTATTAACTCATTTCCAGACCTTATTCACATTTCCCCAATGTCCCACCAATATCCTTCTTCTGGGCCAGGCTGCAGTCCAGGATCTCATGGTGTATCTAGCTGTCCTGTGTCCTCAGCTTCCTCCAACCTGGGACTGTTCCTTCATCATTCTTTGTCCTTCATGACCTTAACACCTTTGGCCAGCTCTTTTGTGGGACGTGGGTTTGTCTCCTATGTTTTCATGATTAGAGTGATGGTATGCATTTCAGACAAAATGCTATGTGTCCCCTCAGTGCATGGTATCGAGAGGTCCGTGAGGCCCATGTGTCTGTCTCTCTACTGGTGAAGCTAAGTTTGATCCCTTGGTTAAGATGGGGTCTTCCAGCTTTCTCAGCTGTACAGTTACCATTTTTTCCTTTTTTTTTATAATAATATTTTTTATTACATTATGTTAGTCACCATACAGTACATCCCTGGTTTTTGATGTGAAGTTCGATGATTCCTTAGTTGCGCATAACCCCCAGTGCACCATGCAATACGTGCCCTCCTTACTACCCATCACCGGCCTATCCCATTCCCCCATCCCCCTCCCCTCTGAAGCCCTCAGTATTTTTTCCTTTGTAATGAAGAAGTATCTTCTGGGGAGATACTTTGCGACAACGCAAATATCCTTTTGGTTTTCATACTTTGCTCCCTAATTTTTATATGCATTAGTGGATCTTGCCTAGAACGATGATTACTAATGATGTTCTAATTGTGTGGTTTTTTAAAAATTTTATTCACTTTGTGTACTTTTCTACATTTCTTAAATTGGAATTCTTCTGTAAGGGAAAGCTGTTCACTCCAATTAGTTATTCAGTTGTTGGGTTTTTTTTTTTATTTATTCACTGGTACTTATTTTATTCTATGGGTTATAAATCCATTACTATTATGATTTTGTTACTGAAACCGTCAGAGCTTTGGCCATTGGGAGCACCTCCAAACTGGCCTTTTGACATACCTCCTTCATTTTTGAGCACTCAGGAAGGGTGTCTTTGTTTTTGTTTTAAAAATGATTGTATTTATTTATTTAAGAGAGAGAGACAGAGTAGCAGAGGAAGAGGGAGAAGCAGGCTCCCCACTGAACGGGGAGCCTGACATAGGGCTTGATCCCAGGACCCCGGGATCATGACCTGAGCTGAAGGCAGACGCTTAACCATCTGAGCCACCCAGGCGCCCCAAAGGTGTTTTGTTGGTTTGAATACATGCAGATAGTGAAACCTCAAACTGTACGAAATGATAAACCTGTTCAATGAGAAGTGAGTCTTCCTGTTCCTTAAATTCATAGCCCAGCCCCACTGATAACCACCATGGATAGTTAACATGTGTATTTCAATGAATTTCCTGTGAAAATATATGTGTGTGTGTGTGTGTGTGTATTTTTAAAACAAACTGAAACATATTATGTACATCATTCTAAAGCTTGATTTATTCCTTATTAATATATCATGCGTATTTTTTCATGTCTTCCATAGTTTTGTTAATAATTTCAGAAGGTCCCTAGTTTCGGGGCCCCTGGGTGGCACAGTCGTTAAGCATCTGCCTTCGGCTCAGGGCGTGATCCCGGCGCTCTGGGATCGAGCCCCACATCAGGCTCCTCCACTGGGAGCCTGCTTCTTCCTCTCCCACTCCCCCTGCTTGTGTTCCCTCTCTCGCTGGCTGTCTCTCTTTGTCAAATAAATAAATAAATAAATAAATAAATAAATAAATAAATCTTAAAAAAAAAAAAGAAGGTCCCTAGTTTCTTTGCAGATATTTATTATAATTTACTTAACCAGTCCCCTGTTGATGAATCATTATGTGTGATATGTGCGTGTGTGTGTGTGTGTGTGTGTGTGTGTGTGTATAACTTCCTTCTTTTATAACCGGTGACCTTTGATGAGCGAGAAAAACAGAGACAGAAACAGAGAAAGGGTAAGAGGATGAGGGGGTCTCATAGCACAAGTTCCAAGAAGTACAACTGCTCAAAGATGGAAACCTTTGCCCATCTGATAGGTTTCTCATTGTTCTTATTTGCACATCTTTAATTATGAGTGACACTGAACATCTTTCCATATGTGAAGTCATTTATATTTCTTTCTCTGTGAATTGACTTTTCATATCATTTGCCTGCTTTTTTCCTATTGAATGATTGATATCTTTCTCACTGATTTGCAAGAGTGTATTATATATTAAGGAAATTAGCCCTTTTCTGTCATTTGTGTTATAAATATTTTTCCTAGTGTGTCATATGCCTTTTGATTTTGTTTATAATTTTTTTATCATAATGAGGTTTTAGATTTTTTTTAATACTTGGTTTGATCTGTCATTTTATGGCTCCTGTAACTTACTCACTTGTAGGTTTTATGTGAACCTGCATATGAAGCTTTTGATTTTTTTTTTCTTTTGGCTTTTAGATCCTTCATAATCTTGATTGTATTTTGGTGTAAGAAGTGAATGAGGGGTTTTTATCCTCCCCCTAACCCAGTGACTAGCCAGTCGACTAAATACCATTTATTAGATAATTCTTCTTCCTCTCACTGATTAAAAAAGCACCTTTATCATTTACTAGATTCTCAGACACATTTATGCTTGTTTCTGTCCTCTCTGTTTTGCTCAACCGGCCTGTCTGCTATTTCTGCACCTGTTTCAAAAAATGTATGAATGACTATATAATTCAGCGTAGGATCTGTGAAGGCTTACTGTTTTTCTTTTTCAGAATTTTACTATCTAGTTTCATATTTATTTTTATATAGTCTGTAGTCTTAGCTTAAAAATTATTCTCCCCACAAAATACTCAGCGGAATATTTTGGAGAGATGAGGAAAGATAATAAATCTGTAAACGTTAGCATTGCCGTGACTTAGAGCCTTCCGTCCAAGAGCAAAACAGGGCTTTCGATGTATGTTCCTCGGCCATTCTTCACAATTTTTGGTTGGCTTTTATTTGTTTTTATTGGCCCTAAAATTCACAGGGAGTTTCGTTTCTAGGTAGTCTCTCTCCTCCTCTCTCTCTTTCTCACAATGTACTGCATTACAGATCAAATCTTTTCTTCCACTGCGTTTTCCTAATTGGTTATTGTTTGGGTTAATCGAAACTACTGATTTTTGTATATTCCTTTTACAACTGGCCACCTTGCTGAATTGTTCCTACTGTTTCTCTCTTTTTTTTTTTTTTTTTCCCCAGCAGTCTCCCACAAGTATTCTGGTCTGGAATCTTGGTACCTGCAAATGATGACAATCTTCCCCCTTTTTAACAAATTTAGAACCTCCTCGTTCTCCTTTTCACTGCAATGGCTAATACGTTGGAGGAAAGCCTTCCGTGCCAGCCTGGTGGTAGACCTCCTGTCTGTAACTGCAGTGTGCCTGCTTGGAGCGCCTCAGCACTGAACATCTTCCGACATGCATGCTGCAGAAACACCCTTCTATGACTGTTTGGTTAATTGTTTATTTATTTTAATCAGGGATTTGTGTTTAAATGGACAAATGCCTCGTGCATTCATGAAGATGGTATTTTTCGTTGTTTGATATAATATTAAAATATTAAACTAGTGAATCATCTTAATAGATTTCCTAATATTAAAGCTTATTTTTATTTAAGGAATCAGCTATTCGATGGAGGCCTGTTTTTCTTTCTAATGTACTACTGCCAAAGTCTACTTTCTAGAACATTCCTTAGTATGATTGATTTATGGCTTTTTAAAAAATATCTTGATCAGGTTTCGATAGCAAGGTTATACCACCTTCAAAAAAGAATTAAGGGATTTTCCTTCTCTCTTTAAGCTCTGGAACAGTTAAAATAGCATTGGTATCATCTGTCTTCTGAAGGATTGATAGAATTAACCTGTGAAAACATCTGGGCCTCATGCATTTTTGAGAGAGCTCTGTGACGACTCTCTCAGTGGTTTTTTTTTCCCCCCCTATGGTAATTGGCTCGATTAAGTTCTTTCCTTCTCTTGTGGGGTTAATGTTGGTAATTCCTGCCGTCATAAAAACATATCCATTTTATCTACTTGAAATTATTTGCGTAAAATGAAACAATGTGTTCTTTCCTATATATTTTGGTATCTCTTCTGTGGTTATAGCCATATGATTATTTTGAATTTTGTGCCTCTCTTATCTGGTCTTTATTGATAGCTCAGAGTTTCTCGACCTCAGCACCGTTGACATCTGAGGTGGGGGAATTCTTGGCCATTGGGCTGTCCTGGGTGCCCAAGGATGTTTAGCAAGCCTCCCTGGCCTCTGCCCACGAGGTGCCCTAGAAGCATCCCGCTGTGACAACCAGAAACGTCTCCAGACATTACCAAATGTCACCTGGGGGAACAAATCATCCCTCGTCGAGAGCCACGGAGATAGCTAGAGATGTATCTATTTTGCATTTCCCCTACAAAGATGTTTTTTTATTAATTTCTGCTGTTACTTTCATAAGTTCTTTTTGCTTTTCTCGGATGCGTTTGGTTCCTATTTTTCTTCATTGTAAATTGAATGCTTGCTTTACTAATTTAAGTGCTTTCTTATTGAATAGCCTAGATTTTTAAGGCTCTGATTTTCGCATTGTACCTTTAAACCCCTTTGATAGGCGGTGATTTTTTTTTTAAGCAGAGATTCCACAATTTCCCTTTTAATTTTCACTTTATCCCAAGGGATTTTCATCTTTAGAAGGTTTCCAATGTTTTTAATTAATTATCTATCTCTTTATTTATTTAGGTTTTGTTTTCTTTTCCATTTTAGGTGTTAATATCTAGGTCCACATACATGTTGCTCAGAGGAAGTTCTCTACCCACCTCAAGTTTTGGTTCTGTACCAGATTTCTTTGTGATCAGTTGCTGTGTTTCTGTTCTGTAGTGGGTGACAGGAGTGGGTGTTTTCTGTTTTAAGATAATGGAGTTTGACGACTCCCTCTGAGATTCACCTTATCAATTGTGCGACATTATACTTGTCACATCCCTCCCAACTTCCGTCTGCTGATTTGTGAGGGACTGAGCACGAGTCAAAGTTTTCTATTACTCTTTTGTTTTGGTAATTTTTGCTTTTCTAAAAAACAAAATACTTTTTGGAGTTTTTTGATTGTCGTTGTTGTTTTTCACGTTGTTTTTTGCTCTGCGAATTGTTTCGGTGCCCAGTGAGCCAGTGAGATCACCGAGTCTTGTTCACTTGGCCATTAGGAAGTGTCTCTTTTGGTCTAGGGGAGTACTCTTGCCCTAAATTTAAATTTACCTGATAAAATTACCCAAACCCTGCTCTTTTGTATTATGCGTTCATGTTAAATCTTTGCCAATCACCGTAATTTTAATCTTTCCAAGTCACATTGCCTCACATGTCACATACACACGGTGACATTTTGTTTTGTTTTTATCATTCGGTGTAAGCGCATTCTCTTGTACTAAGTAAGATTAACGTACTTATACTCATGGATGTAAAAATATAGTTGGTTCTAGGACTGTGATTTTACCTTGCTTTCTTCTGTCTTTGTGTCCTTTTTTGCTATATTATCCGAGCTTTCTTTGCTTTTTATGTATGTGCTGTGCTGGTGTGTATTTTTCCACCGAGAGTCGGGAAAAGTGGTGCTTTAAATATTCTGGCTCTTACCTTTTATCCAGCTTTCTATATTTTAATAAAATTCTCAAGCCTTTTTGTTACTTTTATTATTTTTTGTTTTGTTTGCTTGTTTGTTTATTGTTTTAATATGGAATCCACAAGTGCATGGGTGTGTGTGTGCGTGTGTGTGTGGTTCTTAAAATCTCAAACACACCAGGGGCTCCTAAGACTCAGCGCGCTCTTTCAATCCAAAGATCGCATTCCTTTATTTGAAGACAGTTTTCTTTTATTATATCTTTGATTTTTTTGTTACTTTTATAAAATATTATTTCCTTTACATACACCAGTTACACGCGTGCTGAATTCCCTTGGCCTTGCCTCTCATTTTTTTTCTTTCATTAATTTTAGTTCTTCACCAGTTCGCTTTTATTTTGCTGGATTTTCTCAAGTGCTTCTTCCACAAGTCTTTGTTGTCAGCGTGTCTATTCAACGTACTCTGCTTCTAATAAGACTTCTTTCTAAAAAGTGGCTTTATTTCATTTTATTTTTTATTGTGGATAAGTGGCTTTATTTTTCCTTCCATCCCTTTCTGAGTCCTTCTCCTGTTTGATCATCTACGTGTCGATTCTTTGCATCTCTTTTTAATGCTCTGTTTCAAGGACTTTCTAGTTCTTTGATTGCACCTGCAGGCAGAGCGTTATTGCGTGACATGTTCTTACCCTTTCCTACAGAAATTTCTCTCTTGATAGGTATTCTCTATCCTTTTCTCTATTTTTGGTAGCTATATTTCCGATGCCTTTCTTCTTGGTGTCAGCATTAACAAAGGCATTTGCTGAAGGAAATGACTGGAGGAAATGGAAATGGGGAAATTGGGTTGGAAAGAGGCTGAGGCCTTGAATGCAGAATAAGGGGCCGCCTCCGTGGCATCTTAGAGGGGTGGGAGTCAAAGGTAAAGTCTGAGTGGGGCCATGGAGAAGTGGGGAGACCGCCAGTCCTCATACTCCCAGGCCCCTCACGCCCCGGCTGCAGACAATGCCTTCCCTCTGAATTTCGGACACCACTTTTCTCTACCTCTTGTCTGCTCAGCATTTCCTACTTAATATGAGAGTAATGCATGTACTTGCCCCATCACCAAATGAGATTCGGCTCCTTGAAAATAGAGACTCTGCATATTCCATGGTGCCAAGAGGAGAACCCAGGTCCCCGAAGCAGCTCAATGCGTGCTCTCTCTTAGAACCAAAGTGTGTGAGGCCTTCGGTCAGTGCTGTGGTCTCCCAGAGAAGGGAGACGTCTGTGAGGGGTAAAGAAGTCAGGGAAGACTTCCTGTAGGAGGGAGAGTCGGTTGGAGTCATGAAGGCAGAAGCAGCAAAGCCCAAAGGCATGTTCCAAGTTGCTACCTCTCCACACGCTCCCAATATTTTTTTTTTTTCTGCTCTATGTCCCCCCATGGTATTTTTCACTTTCCAGCATACATAGGAATCTGTCATTTCTCACGTCTGTGTATTTTTTTTTAATTTCCTGCACGCCCCGAAAAGAGGCAAGGTCCATGGGGGCAGACATTTTTGCTTGCATTGCTCGCTGATGTGTCACTGGCCCGGAGAACAGTGCCTGGCACAGCAGGTGCTCGGTCAATATCTGTTGAATGACGAAACGCCTGGAGATGCCAGGCAAGTGGCATGAATGAGTGATATGGGCTTGCGAGTCGCGTTTACGTGCACTGGGATGCTCTTCACTTCCATAAAGAAGGGTTCTTTGCTGTAATTACTAAAGCAGGCTCCCTCACATCTGCCTTTTTCTTTTTTTAAGATTTTATTTATTTATTCGACAGAGATAGAGACAGCCAGCGAGAGAGGGAACACAAGCAGGGGGAGTGGGAGAGGAAGAAGCAGGCTCATAGCGGAGGAGCCTGATGTGGGGCTCGATCCCACAACGCCGGGATCACGCCCTGAGCCGAAGGCAGACGCTTAACCGCTGTGCCACCCAGGCGCCCCCTGCCTTTTTTTTTAAATTCTGCTTTTCTTAAATATTTATTTGTTCATTAGTTTTTAGTAACAACATAGGTACACAGATTTTTTTTTTTTAAACTGTGATAAAAAGAGCCCTCCCAATGCAAGGATAAATGCTGGCTGACCCTCGGTTCCAATGACGACGTACACTGGGGAGTGGCAGGACCAGGGAGGGAGTGCCCTGCCTGGGTGGGCAGCCTCTACTCTGCTCCTACGGTGTCACCAGAAGGGAAACCCAGGCGGACGCTGCCACCGCTACCCATGTTTTAAATGAAGCCAGACATCTGGATCTTTATGCGAAACTTCATTCCTGCTAAACGTTGGCTCAAATACTAACCAAAAAAAAAAAAAAAAAAAAAAACCAAACCCAAACAAAACGAAACAAAACCCAACAGTACATGGGTTAAAAACCAAATTTTTGGTCTTTGTTCCCGGAAGGGTCAGGGAGGCTGCCTGGTGGCGACTCCCGCTCCACCAGTGAACGGAAATCTTGCAGGGCCCAGGTGACCCTCTGCTTTCCCCTCTGCCGTCCTGGGATCCGTGGGCACGTTCCCTGCTCCGAGACTGCGTCTTGCCTGCGCCACTGTGCAGTCTAAATGTCACCCACATGTGGAGCAGTGGTGGCTCCAGAGTCGTCGTGGTGAGCTGTCTAAAGGGGTGTCAACTCATTGGACAGGTTATAATTTCAGTCAATGTGTTCTTGTCTTATTTTAGTTCAACATCATTTCCCAGTTGCAAACCTTTTGAATGACACACGAAATGCAAAACAACATAAAAGGTCCTCCCTGAGGCAGATCTGTGTCCGTGTAGAACTTTAATTATTCTTTTTGAATCCTCATCATAATGTGCTACCCCAATTCTGGCAAAAAAAAAAAAAATTAAGTCTGATGGGAAAGATTTGTGTCACCTGTACTAGGATTTTATTTTTTTTATGATAGTCTTTATATTTTTAGAAGCACTGAACAAAAGGAAGGGCCTTTCTAATCAAGAGTATTCTTTAGACAGAGAGCATCAGACAATATTTGTGATAAACAGAAAATAACCGCTCTTGCAGTCTTCTGCGGTGACATTTAGAATATCACGTTTGTCTTGCGGAAGTCTTTTCAGTGAAGGTTTGAAGAACAGCATCGAACATCCTTGCCGGGCGGGGGCAGGGGCAGGTGGGTGCGTTCAGGAGGCTGGAGGCCCTAGGTTAAAAAGTGACATTTTCACCCAGGATGAAGAGGCTGGATTTGGGTAGATTATTACCTTTTATAGATCAGCTGTGGATGAACCGAAGGCCCTTCTGGGGGAACTGACCTCCCAGCCCAAAATGCTCCAGGTCATCCTTTCCCAGAGTCTCCGAAGGCGCTGCGGGGACAGCGCTGGTGGCAGGTGGGTTGTACAGAGCCCCGCGCCTCGGTGGGGGCACTCAGAGGCCGAAACCAAGTCTCGTCTTCCCTCTCCAAGCCCATCAAACAGTCCATATTAGATGAAATCTGAGCCCCAGAGAGCTCCATTCTCTTTGAAAGCTATCCAGGACGGCCTCTGAGCGCCAGACCTAAAAACAGTATCTTCACAACCACGAGCCATAATTCAGCGTGATAATGAAACTATGTATTTGTCTTAAACCTGAGAGCATGTCAAGTTATGACAGACATAAAGCTGGGGTGGGGGTGGAGGGCGGGGGCGGTGGGCATGGGCCCCTAGGCTGGGAAGCCGGTGGGGGCTCGCGGGATGGATGTGGGGGGCTGGAGGGGACCCTGTCTGTGTCATCTGACACCACCTGTGCCCGCGGTCTTCCCCTCCAGGTCAGACCCTCCTCTCCTTGAAGAATTTGTGTTTTAAAGGAAAGCAGTTTGAAACGGTCCCCAGACAGTGCACGGCGCCCTTGCGTTCACATCCGCGCTCCTCAAAGAGAAGATTAGAAATAAGTTTCTGGCTCCTGCATTTAAACGGAAACCTTTAGTAACCAAAACTAGCTCACCATGAACTTCCCGGCTTGAAACGTCCATTTCTCCCGCGGCTGTGAGCCAGAGAGTTAGTTATTTCCATCGGCTTTCAACTGACCCTCAGGCGGACTGGATGATTAGAGTCCCCGTGATGTATTTGGGCGTTTGGGGGCAATTTGCTGTATATAAAAGCTGTAAGGGCAAAGCAGCTGTACTTGCCCAAAGAAGGGGGCTAATAACACAGATTTAAGTGGTGTTAGGAGGGAGCAAAAATCTCAGAGACATCAGCAAAGTTCAAGCTTAATTCAGATTCTATGAACCCACCGTGTTTAGGGGAGGTCAATTTGCCGTTCGATTGTTTGGCCAGCCTAATGCCCGGAGGTCCATCATTTCCCCTGGGGGTGCTCCTGGCTTGGGGCCACGGCTGCAGGACCTCCTACCCGCCGGCCGGCCAGAAGTGGCCGCTCCGTGTCGGTTGTTGGAAAACCTACGATCTGGTGCCTGGCTGGAGAAACATAATAGACAGCTTCACTTTCACACCTCTTAAGAGTCTTTTTAAAAATAGTCCCTCTAGCGGGAGGCTTTTTTGGGATGCAAAGCTTTACACCTCTGTATTTTCAGGCTGTCTGGGGAGGGTTTTTATATATGCTGCCTGCTGCGGCTGGAGGCCCGGCTGCTGGGAGTCACTAGGGTGGCTGTCGGAGTCACTAGGTGATGAGGATGCCAGGTGTTTGAGGCGGCGCCCCAGGGAGAAGCAGCGGGCTGTCCCGCAGGATACCTGGGGACGGAGGGTCAGCGAACCAGGGTGGCTTTTTTGCATTTCTCTTCTGAACAGTTCTTGAGGGGCCTTTGGCTCTGATGGGCCTGACATCTCCTCTTTGGCCCCCTGTGATTTTAGGGCCCCGGGCTGCCTCTGCCTCCCCCACACCCTGTCATGCTCCAGGGCAGAGCACGCAGGAAGCGCCTGTTTCATCCTGTCCCAGAACGTACGCTTCTGCAGACTTCCCATCTCCTTGACAGCAACTGCCTCCTTCCATTTGCTCAGACCAGAAATCTCAGGGTTGTTCTTGACCTCTCCCTTTGTCTCCTACCCCCTATCCATTCCGTCAGGCTCTCTGGATAGAGAGTCTCTCCCTTCCCTTCCCACCCACACTTGGGCCACGCGGGTCCAGACTGGCATCACTTCTTACGTGGGTTATGAATGGCCTCTTGGCTGGACTCCCTGCTTCTGCCCACTCCCAGCACACTGGCCAGAGGGATCATCAGCTGTCACATCAGATCTCGTCACGATTAGGCTCAAATCCCCAGGGCTCCCACTGTCTGGTCCGCTGCCAGATCCCCGACGCCACGTCTCGCTGCCTTGCTACGCTGCACCTTGCTCACCCGGCTCTAGCCACACTGGCTCATCGCTGTGCTCAGATTGCTCAGGCTCCTGTCTCAGGGCCTTTGCACCTGCTGCACCCTCTGCTGTGGCCTCCCCAGAAGGCCTTCCCTGAGCCCCCACTTAAGATTGAGCCCTTCCTGCTCAGTCTCCGGGCAGGGACAAATGCAGGGCCCATTACAGACTCACCATTCTCTATGCCCCAAGTAGAATGCCACCCTGTGAGGGCCAGGGTGCTGTCGGCTTTGTCTGTAAGGAGCGCCAGCACCTGGAACCGAGCCTGGCACTGTGGGTCCTCAATGCACGTGGTACGGATGAGCAAACGAAAGCGGAGATGACAAGCAGCTCTAGAGGAGCCCCGTGCGGCCTGGGTCGAAGAGGTTGTGTGGCTCCTTGGAAAAGGGTTTGGAAGTGTGACCAGCCTTGTACGTGACGACTCTGTCCCCACTCATAAAGTAGGCTCAGGACTTGACTGGAGATGTTGTGTGTGTATGTGGGGGGTGTAACTCAAGGGCGGATGCTTGGGGGCCCTACAGTAGCAGAGCTATCAGGAGTGCCATCCAGGCCTGGCCGTAGGTCACCGTTCCCACTCGGTGCTCAAGTTGGCCCCTCCTAGTTCCCACCTGCTCGTCAGCCACGCCCACCGGCCTGCTCTCGCGAGATCGCCTGCACAGCTCCCAGCGCTGAGAGTCCCGGGGCTGCTGCTGGAGTCCAGGGCCTGCTCTGGGAATGGGAACCAAAGCCTAGAGAGACCCTCTAGCCCTGGGAAGCCCTTAGCACAGATGGTGGCGGCTTCCTAGCTGGTGGCCTTCTTACCATCCTGCGCTCTTATTATTCTTAATGTGGTGATACTATGAACTATCTAACGGCCATCTTTTGGGGGGGAAAACAAACCCCAAAAAGCCCAATATGTGTAGTAAGATGCATTATCTCAGACGTTCAACTTTAAACATGTCTGTGAGTATTCATATGGAGGAAGTACAGAATTATGGGTTTGTTAAGGAGCGGAGCTCAGCACAGCCCAGCCATCTGGGCCTGTCCTCTGAATGCCAGGAAAGCAGCCAGGCCCAATGAGCCCAGGGTGAGGGCTCGGAAAGAGGCCAGGACTCAGGTTGGGCCCAAGGTGAGGGCAGGTGACGGGGCGCGGGTGACTCTGCCTATCCCGTGATCAGGGACGGTCACGGCCCTCAGAGCGTGACCCTTCTTTGTTTGACCTAGCCCCGCCTCCGGGGCAGTCATCATTCACTGGACTGAGGGAGGCACCAGAAGCATTTGATGTAAAAAATCACATGTTTGGGTTTCCCAAATAATAACACCCTTCCAGACTGGGTCCAAGAGAAAAGTCAGTCGAGCTGCGCTGGCCCCATGATGTGTCAACAGCCAGGAGAAATGATCATTATTATTATAAACAATCGGATGTCGAGGCTGCTGATATACGGTATTATTCCGTCACTGTTATTCTATATTAATTATTACACGAATATCGTAACTCCTAGTATTATAAACACGAGAAGCAAGCATTTATGGTCTCTGGGCCAGAAATTGTGCTAGACGTTGGCTCTTATTCGAATCACCTCAATCCTCATAAGCACTGGACAAGCTTGGCTAGCGTACCCCCCGTGCAGGTGAGGAAACAGTGTCGGGTGGGTTTCGACGTCTGTTCCGGGTCATACAGCTGAGAGGTGGGGGGTGGGGCAGGTTCAAAATTGCCCTCCCCGAAGCGTGCCACCTTCTCAGTATAGACAGCTTCTAGACAGAAACGTGCTCTAGACTGGACGTGTTCTCCCGTGTTGATAGTTTCTGGCCCCTGCAGCCGTGCCACAGATGCTGTGTGGGTAAATGACGTGGGCTTTCTGGGGCCGGCAGTGGGGGCTGGAAGCATGGGCCTGAGAAAGGTCTCCTGACCTGTTAAACACCATGTCTTAGGATAGCCTCAATCTTTTTTTTTTTTCTCCAAAAAATGGCAGCTGTGCTAGGGAATTGAAAGGACAGAAGGGGCTAAAATATTTTTAAATGATTTTTTCCGCATATAGGCAAGAGGTTATATCGCAAGTTCAATGCTAATTACAGTTATTTACCAAGAAAAAAAAAATCGATGTGAAAGGGAAGGAAATTTGGTTCCCGAAAAAAAAAAAAAAAATGCATGCTTGTTTCTGCCGCCTGGTCCAGCCCGTCCCCACCGAAGGGAGCCAGGCGGGAGCTGTCTCTGGCTGGTGCACGAGGGGCGCTAAATAACTCACAGGTGTCACACGCACAAAAGAATTATGCCCGTCTGACCTATGAGGGCATAAATCCTGTGTCTCTGCTTATGGCCAAGGGATGTGTCTTTAAGTGTCACAAAAAATTTAGCATTTTTTCCCTCCTAATTGTCTTCTATAATTTTGTCAGATTTATTAAAATAAGATTTTCTGGGGGGGTATTTTTTTTTTCTTTTCACTGGTAGAATGTGCTCTTTAGTATCATTTTACATAATTTAATACAATTTGTTCCATCCATTGATTTTCATGGGGATACAAGCTGTTCGTTTGTGAGAAAGCTGGCATAGGCCTGAGTGTTGGCAAGGAGGCCCGTCGAGGGGCAGGTCCCGACTCCCAAGTTCTGCGGGGGCTCCGGCCATTCTGCAGCAGGGTCTAAGGCACGCTGGCCTTGGAGTTCCAGCGCGGACCCGCGGGGGCACCTGCAGGAGAGCAGGGGCCGCCCGGGGGGCTGGGGGGACCACCGGTGCCCTGCATGGCGGGAGGGGCTCTCTGGATGTGCAGCCTGATGAGAAACACAGGTGTTTCTTAATTACTCGTGCAGAAGGGGAGGGTGGCCGGTGGGGGGGGGGCCTAGCCCGCGCCAGAGATGACAGCCTGGCCAGCGCCCACCCTCCTGTGGCCATCGCGGCCAGCTCGGCCCTCGGCCACGAGCCCCCACCCCTGGGCGGCTTCTTTTGTTAAGTTGGGCCCACGGATAATTAAGGAAGCCGTCAGACTCCTGAAATGTGGGGAGGGAGGTCCAAGCATCAGACTGGTGCTCACGGGTGGAGGTGTTGGGCCCCCAAGTAGTGGAGGCTCAGTTAATTCTTTGGTCTCACTGGGGCGGGTGGGCCTGGGAGCCCTGGGACCCTGCACCATCCAGCTTCCTGCAGGTGACAGACAGATATGTGTACAAAGGCTCGAGGCTGGAAGACAAGGGAACTGGGTTCCAGCCCTGCCTTCGTTGCGCTGTGTGACCTGGGAGAGGTTACTTCACCTCTCTGGGCTCTCATCTCCCCTTAAACAAAGACAGGCAAGCCCTCTGTAAAGAACAGAGGACGATAACAGATTCTATAAAACTCTAAGCCATCAAAGACCTGGGCTTGCTTCTCTTGCTTTCCGCTCTCAACACCATCTGTCTCTCTAGGTGGCCTGAGAGAGGTGGGAGAGCAGCAGCGAGGCGAGGCCATGGTGTGGGGGGACGTCATCCCTGTGGCTGGGCGTGGACATGACCCAGAGCTTCCCCCGGAACCGGGCAGCCTAGCTGTGTCGCAGGAGGGGTGCACGCTCTCCTGTCTTTGCTGCCGATTTGTTGGGCACCCCATCACACCTCCACCCCACACCGGGGTCACCCCTGCCCGCCTTCGCTTCCTGCGGGGAGGGGTGGGACGGTGCCTGTCATGTCATGCAGACTGACAGGGACGCAGCCCCTCTTGGGGGGAAGCCTCTCTGCACGAGGGTGCCCCAGACAGTGATGAATCATCTTCTCCTCGCACCCCTGGGGGACCGCTAAGTAGGCCAAACGAAATGATCTGAGCTGGCCGCTGGCCAGGGCAGCAGGGCTAATCCTTGCCTTTGTCGGAGAGCCTGGGGCCAGAGGGTCTGCCACCCGTCACAGCCGCCTGCTATGGCGCTGGCCCGGCAGCCCTGCCACCACTCCGAGGGCTTCGGAGGCCTCCTGGCTTGTGCCGGCGCTGCCCCTTCTCCTCCGGGGGTTCCTGAGCCCTCACAGAGCCCTCAGGTTGCCTCTGACTGCATCCAGGGGGTGGGGAACATGGTACCACATAGCTCTCGCCCATCCAGGAATCACTCTTTAAGCTCCAACTGAATGCCCATACCTGTGGGATAGGTAGTTACCAGGCAGAGAGCGGAGACTGGGCTGCCCTTCTGCGGCTAAGTCTGGTGCTTAGACAGTGCCTGGCACAGGGAGGGCTCCAGGGACGTGCGAGCGGTTACCACTGAGGGCTTGCTCAGTGCCAGGCAACGGGCTGATTACCTTTCAGACCCTTGCGACAGTCCTATAGAGTGGGCATCCTTATTTCTTCCATTTTATAAATAAAGGCCTGAAGCTCAGAGAGGTCAAGGAATTTGCTCAAAGTTGCAGAGCAGATGGACGAAGGACTTGGTGTGCACTGGCCTGCCTGCTGGCTGCAGTAAAGAGGCTCTGTGGCCTGTCCCCCAGTTCTCATAGGCTCCGGCCCTGCTTGTGGCCCCGGATCAGCTAGGAGTTTGTCTCTGCCCTCCCGCGCTCCTGTGTCATTTATCAACCAGCGCCCTTACCCCACGCTCACTCAATTCCCAGCTCTGGGCTGAGCAGGTGAATGCCAAGGCCAAGGGGAAAAAGGGACCCTCCTACATCAGCGTGCCCCTGGGCGGGCTCTGCTTCCTGCTTCTGTGGGGAGGGAGCACCCTGCCGAGGAGGTGAGCCTGGCTGCAGACTCAGGAAACACTGGGGTGGGGGGTCACACTCATGACAAGTTCATCTGCCGAGGCAGAGCGTGGGAGGCTCCGTGGGCCTGGGAGCACCTGGGGCTGCAGCTGCTACCCAATCTGGGCTGGGCAGGTGGGAGGGCTTGAAACAGGGCCTCGCTCAGTCAATCAGCAGATCCTGCAGACGTCCTCATGCCCAGCACCGGGCCGGGCGGGAGCCTGCTCTTGGGAAGCTCACACTCAAAAACGGTGGGGGTGGGGGGGCAGCCCACGAGCCTGTAAACAAACAAGCGTGGAATCAAGATCCTTTCGAGTAGTAGTGCGTTATGCAGGGAACAAAGGAGCGGGTTAGTAGAGATCTTCGCTGTTCATTCCTTCACACGTTCGTTCGTTTATTATTGAACAATGTTTATTGAGCACCATGTATATCTCAGGCACTTTCTAGACAGGGGGATACATTGGTAAATAAAATAGCCTAAACACCCCTATTCTCAGTGACGGATCCTGCGTGTGTGCCTGCACATGTGTGTGTGTGTGTGTGTGTGTGTGTGTACTTGCGTGTGCACATGCATGTCTGTACTGGCATGACAGTGTGTCTGGGCACACGAGAACCTGGATTCCCTGGAAGCAAAAGGAGACCCCAGGCAGGAACAAGAGTGAGGCTTTCGGTCCTGGCCTACAGACCCAGCCAGCAGAAGCTGCTAAGAGGAAGCTTTGAAGAATCCTCTGCTCTCCAGAAAGCTCTCCTTGGCACAGCCCTCTTCCCTTCCTCCTGCTCTTCCTCTCTGAGGGGCTGTTCCTACCTTCCAACACGGCCTAGGTCATTGTCAGGAGTGGCCACGGGGCCAAGGTGAGCAGAAGTGCCCATCCCAGGGCTTCGGCTTGGGCTGGCCTAGGCACCACGGGGAGGCTCCTTTATATTGCTCACCCAGCCATTTGCTGAAAAATTAATTTGCAAATGAATCACATTTGCCGAGACCTTCTGGATCAGACAGCAGAGGTAGCCAGGCCTGTTCCAGAAGACCATCCACAGGAGAAACTCTAAAAGCTTCCATGGACAAAAGGATGCCTGTGGCCCAGCCTCACGCCCTGTGTGAGCGTCTCACTGGAGGGGTGAGGCATGGTGGTTGGTATTTGGAAGCCTCTCCTGGAAGCTGAGGCTCCAGGCTCCAACCCGGCAAGAGCTTCTGGAGCAAGGACTGAGCTGGGCAGCCGGGCACTCCCAGCCTGCTCTCTGGATTGGTTCTCCTGGAGCCCCTCGGAAGCAACCAGGAGCCGTCTCTCCCCTCCCTGGCCATCTGCTTGAAGCATCTGGTGATCAGGTGTGAGCCCCACACCGGAGCATTCAAGCTGAAATGTGCAGTCACCTTGCCGCCCACACTGGCTTTTGTTACGCCGCCAGGCTGCCCTTCTTTGTGTTGGGGAGAACGGTTTGGGGATGGAAATCCGACTGCCAGCGCCGGGAGTTTGTCATGGCCATGCTGAGATTCTGCAGCCGGTGGCTGGCCCAGCCTCAGCCCCAGCTCTCCCCTCCCACCGCGCTCTGTGGACACGTCTCCGGTGAAAGGCTGGGGCTTTCGGGAGGAGAGAGCAGCAAAGATCGTTCTTTGATGTTCTCTTTACCCAGCTGGGTAGAGCAGGTCGCACATATTCGGACCCTGCCCCAAAGGAGAAAAGCACACTGGTTTTCTCTCAGTCCTCTTTATTTCATAAGGGAAGAGTGGCTTGCTCCCGAAACCACAGACGGCCCCAGCGCATGGTGTCTCTGGAGGGGCTGATTCTCCGGGGCCACCCGCGAGGGAGCGTGGGGAGAAGACCTGCTCTGGAGGTCTCTTCCCGCCCCCATGCCAACCCCAGCGACTTGGACGGCCACGTGGGTGTCTGTACTGTTGAAAACATCCTTCACTCCAAGCTTGAGCTCTCCTCGCAGAGCACTCGAGGAATAATGTGGGGCAATTCTCCTCGAGAGAGGACGCATTTCCGTTTCTGAGCCTTGAGGACTCAGCCGATACCTAGAGACTCATTGCAAGAAGAGGTGCTTTCATTTGCCCGTGGCTCCAAATGATACCTCCCCAAACCAACGGAAGGCCGGTCCTTGAGGGTGCCGAGAGCCCATGGACACTGCGTTTACAGGCTCCTCTCCTGGAGGGAGTCCAAGGTAAAAGGTTTGGGAAGACCTTCCTGAAAAGAGAATGGGGCTCTCTTTAAAACTATTAAACTGTGAGTAATAGTTTATTGGGAAGAGTCTCCTTTATTTGTTTTTAACTACTTGATGTGACCTTAAAGATGACAGTGATGTCGTAATACGTACTGGGGATGCGTTATCTGTTCCTCTTTCTCGATTAGCCCCCCTCTTTCTAGAAGACTCCCTTCTTTCTAGATTAGGCATTATTCTGGAATATTCCTATGCAAAGAAATCATTCTATAAAAACAGGAAGCCCTGCCCGGGCCACCAACTTTGTGTCTTCACTCCCTCCCATAAGCTTTGCCAGTGCTAATCGTGGCATTCCGTCTGCTGTTGCCAGAGCTACTGCAGGCTGGGATTAGTGCGACATTTTGTTCTTGGGAGGGACAGAGAAAAAGTAAAGAAGTCAGAATCCCCATGTGACTCATCGGTCGGTCTCAATCCCCAGGCAGTTTCCTGAGATGACGGGGAGGACTGAATGCCTGGGCACGGAAGCGGGGTGCGGGTAGGGCAGGGAGAAGGTCCAAGCAAGAGGAGAGCCCCATTACCTCACAGGCCCTGTGACTGCCGAGTAGCCCATGCCGTCCCCACCTGCTACTCTTCCGCCAGACCCCCTTTCGCTTCCAGACACTTTCCAATAAGGTGATCGAAGAGAAAAAATGGTCGATTTTAAGGTTGAATTTTTCGGACACTTGAAAAATTTCATAATTAATCCACTGCCTTAGCAGGAAAATAGGAGAAAATCCATAAGCTCAGATTCTGGCATGAGAGCTGAGATTGTTCAAAGGTACAGAAGTCGCCGATATTCGTTTCAGACCTAATCCAGCTTCTAAATGTTTCCATATGATCGCTTCGGTATGTCAGTATTAGATTTTAAACACACCCCAAGGATCTTTGATTATAAAGATGTGGTCTTTCCCTCCCCTTTACCCAGCACAGGCGTGTAACCCATGTGGTATTTCCCTCATAAAGCACATGCCCGGCCTCCCCTGCCCCCACCCGCCACGGACGCCCTTCCCGGGAGCTGAGGCTGCAGGAAGGGAGATTCCGTTCCATCCCCGTGCTTGCTTGGCAGTCCATCCCTACTGGCATTAGAGTCCCAAATGTCTTTCTCCCCCACGTCTTGGTTGAGCATAAAGATGAGGTCCCATTGGCTTAGGGCTCGATGCTGGCTTTCTCTGACGGTTGTGCCGTAAGTTAGCAGGATACGTTTGACAGTAATTTAATTTTCATTGACAAATGCTGTCATAATATTGAGAAGAAAGTGATATATTGTATCAACAGTAGTGGTCGACGCTCAGCCAGTCATATGGACTGGGCGAGCACCATATGCTTCTACCAAACTTGCCTTGGAAAGCTCTGGCTAAGAACTTGACAAGCTTAAGATACCAGTCAGGAAAAACGATTACCCTTGAGAGGTTCTTGCCACGTTTCCAGTTTCCTCATTTCCTGGAGGAGAGGAGGGGCCATCTCCTGGGGCAGCCTCTCACCGTCATGGGTATCGGCTAGGGTTTGCCAGATCCCCAGTCAGGGGACTTCTTGCAGGCACTCTGAAGGCGCTGCGGCTGAACGTCCCCCTACGCCAGGCAGCCACGCAGATCCCCTGCTGACAACCAGCGTAAGCGAGAGCCCCGTGATGTTAAAACACCATTGATTTCCTATTGGCTTGTGTTTGTCCTGGCTGCGGTTCCCTCCACTTAATACCGGTGGATGGTGTGTCCGCGTGTGCGAATGAGGCCAGGACCCAAGTCTGGCCCGTTTTACCAGCAACCCAAGCATGAAGGGGACGGGATGTGGGTCTTGGGAGCGCAGCTCACGATCTCCGTATCTCTTCTGGGCCAAATCAGAAATGTGAGGAGATCGTGTGTGTTTGTGGTACTGGGGGTGTACGTGTGTGTGTGTGTGTGTGTGTGTGTGTGTGTGTGTCTGAATTGGTAGCTAAAACCTCGGCTAGGTGATTTGACCAAAAGTGTGACAAAGTCACACTTGCTCTGTTTTCCCAGCACCCAGCTTATTTATATTTTAATTTGGTTACGGTTCACAGAAAAAGCAACTGATGAGTAGAGTCACAAACAGTCTGGGAGAGAAGAACACAGTGTGTGTGTGTGTGTGTGTGTGTGTGTGTGTGTGTGTGTGCACACGCGTGCATTCAGGGACACCCCATCCCTGTGTACATTCGGCTGGTGTCCTTGTCTGCTTTGCCAAATACGCGGGGACCTTCCATTCTCCGAAGGATTCCCATCCCAAACAAGGCTAAGTAAAGAAACAGGCATATGGCATATATTGGAGACAGCTCGGTGTTGGCACAGTCCATCCGCTGTGGTGAACAGGTATTTGGAAAAGATGGCAGTCCCATCCTGCTCTTTTTGGAGCTTATCATTTATTTGGATTTTGTCGTTGCCGTTGTTGCTTTGTGTTTATTGTTATCTTAACAAAGAGAGGGAGAGGGTGCAGTTCGCAGAACTGGGCACGAGGACAGCTCCTCTCCGACATGGCTCCCTGCCGGAGCCGGAGCCATCCCCCTTGCAAGGTATTCTCTTCCTGCACCCCGGATGGATTCTCAGCTCCCGGGTGCTCCGGCTGGGACTAAGGAGTGCCCGAGGGCTCCAGCGGGGGCATCTTAGTGCAGATGGCCCTCTGAAGGCGGCCAGGGCTCCTGGGTGTGGCCGAGGGTGTCCTTGGTCTCCGAAGAGAGTGTTGACTTGAAAAAGCGGGCAGATTGGAGGAGCAGCTGCCCTCCTTGCGGATGGCATCCGTGGGTGGCTGTGTAAAGAGGAGCTCCGGACTGCCTCCCATTACCATTTCATTACGCGACAGCAGATCCGTGCACAGACCCACACGCTGCCTCTTGGATGGGGTTTCCAGACACAGCAGGACATGCGGAGAGAGCTACCTCCTCTTCTGTCTGCTGGAAACCCAGCTCCCTGCCATGTGGCGCTTTCGGAGCTGGTGGCTTCAGGCTCACTCCGGGCAGTCCAGATGATGGGTGCAGCCCTTCTGTGGGCCACTCATGCTCTGCACAAGGTGCCAGGGGCTGTGACATTTTCCAGAAGAGTCTCCTGAGAGAAGGTATCGAGACGAAGCCCAGCTAAAGTGCATTTCTCTCACCCAGGTACCCCTGGCCTTTGGAGTCTAGCTCAGTGGGGTCACCCATTTCAATACTGTGCCAGCCATAAAAAAAAAAAATAAGTGGTGACCATCTAATAAGAGTTGGCCCTTCTATCTCGGCCTGGCCACCAGCATTGCAATGATAAGAAATGATCTGGGTCACAGACGGAGAGGGGAGAGTGGGAGCCCCGTGTGCTGACTCCAGGGTGGACGGCCACTGCGCCCCCGTGGAAGTGAGGACCAGAGGGCAGCCCCGCTCCATGATGCCCGAGTGCTGGCTCCCTCCTCACCAGGGCTCCACGTCCTCATGAGTAGAGAGTATGAGGGTTGGGATGCGTTGCTTGTTAAATGGCCGTGACTGTGCATCTTCTTCCCGCAAAGAGCTTCCTCTCATGACCAACTAACAGATCATTTCCTTATCATCTCTACGGTATTGAAAGAGAACATTTCACAGGTTGGAGGCACAGGACATGATTCTTTCACCCCACCCACGTGGAATGAAGTCCAGGAAAAGTCAGGCCTCGGCAAGTGTCTCCTCCCACCACCGCCCCCGGGCGGGGTGCTTTCTGGAGTCCTTTGCAAGCTCTGCTGGAACTCTGTGGCTCTGGGGTCTCCAGTTTTAGAATGTTCCTCTGGTTGGGCTGCTGGCTTCTACCCCTCAGATACGGCATTCCTGAGTAAGCATCGGTTTCCTCTTGTTGAGGTAGTGTCTTCTCACCAGGGGTCTCTGGGGCAGTGGTTTTATGTAGGGGCTCCCTTCCAGAGACTCCTACATCTGGACCTTGGGAAACACTTTCCATCTGTTTCCAAAATCTCCAGAAGGACAGTTCTTCCCCCGTACAGCTCTCCCCCTCAGCCTGCCATCAGTAGCCAGCAGCCTTGGACTTGGCCACGCTGAGTCCGGCCATGGCCTCCTGTGCCACTTACGCCAAAGGACATGGGACAGCCTCACTTTTACCGAGCTTGAAGTGGAGGAAGGCAACCCCTTGGCCACCTCCATGGAAGAAGAGCCGGTGGTCACAGCAGACCACAAGCTCCCTCCAAAGAACCCCTCCGCTGTGCAGCCCTCTGCCTTAAAAGGCAGCTCTTCCAGAGCCTCCAGTTGGGTGTTGGCATGGGGTTCCGGACTCTTCTTTGCCAGTCTGGTGTGCCACTTTGGATAAATCGGGTGTGCATCCTTTTTGTGCAGTGGATAGCCTTTTGGAACTTTCATCAAAAAAGCAACAGAAGCGCGTATCTTAACGTCCTGCTCTACTTGATTATCAAGAAGCTCTTACTAGAATCCAAACCCAAATCTGTCTTTCTAGAATCTCAGCCCCTTTTCTCTTTTTGGGTCCTCGGTGAGAGCGCAGAGTTTATTAGTTTTGGGCTTCCAGTAACCCTTCTGGTATGTAAAGCTTGATTAAGCTCGCGGCCCTCCGAGCTGCTGTTGGAGGGAGGCTGTGTCTTTCTCTGCGGTGGGGCTTACACAAAGCAGCAAAACACAGATTTCCAACAGTTTTGTGCAAGGGCCAGCGTTATGTGGACAGAATGGATGGCCCCTTGGCTCTGCCGTTTGCTCTTCTGCTCAATGTTTAGGACATCGGAGCACAACATAAACATCCGGGTGGCTTCCTCGTGGACCACCCAGAAGCAGCCCATGCAAGCGCCGAAGGCTCTTCCCATCAGATAACCTCGAGCCGGCTACTGGGCTCTCGTGTCCACACAGCTCCTGATCTCCGGGGAGGACCCATGTCAAACCAGATGGCAGGCCAGCACCCTGAGCCGGACCTTGCTCTGTTTTAGCTCACCTCCCACATCTGGAACCCCCGAGACTCCTCAGCACTCTGACTCTGCGGGAAGGAAAGCGTGGGGACTCCCCATGGAGTTGGAAGGTAGCTGTCAGCCAGACTAGCTCCAGCACAGACTTTGTACGTCTGTCGGTCAAGAGCAGGGCTCACGGTTGTGTTCAGCAGACAGACTCTTCTCGCAGCTACCCAGGTCTTTCTTCTGGGGTATCGACACGCTTTGGTTTTTCATTTCAGATATTGTATTTTTTAATACTAGGATTTTCCATTTATTTCTTTTTTATTTATTTCTTTTTTTTTATTTTTTAAAGATTTTATTTATTAATTTGACATAGAGAGACAGCCAGCAAGAGACGGAACACAAGCAGGGGGAGTGGGAGAGGAAGAAGCAGGCTCATAGCAGAGGAGCCTGATGTGGGGCTCGATCCCAGAACGCTGGGATCACGCCCTGAGCCGAAGGCAGACGCTTAATGACTGCGCCACCCAGGCACCCCTATTTTATGGAATCTCATTTCTTGCCAAAATTCTCCACCTTGTCACCTCTCCTCTTAAATATATTAGGTACCGTTATTCTAAAGTCTGTAACTCTTTGAGACAATATCTGGATCTCCTGTGGGTTTGTTTCTATTACCTGTGGTCTCAATTTTTTTTATCCTTGTTTTTTTTCCTTTGGCCTTATTTCTTGGTGTGCCTGGGAATTTTTATTGAAGTCAAACCCCGTGTATAAAAAAAAATGCAGATAATTTTAGGCTGTAGATTGGCACCGTCACATCTGAATATAATGTAAGTGAGACACGTCATTTTTAGAGTAGTCACATTAAAGAAGCACAAAGAAACCAGTGAACTAATTTTAATAATATGTTTCATTTAATGTCATATGCCCCAAATATTATCATTTGAACACGTAACCAATATAATGATTATTAGCTATCCCATGCGTTTTATGGTCCTAACTCTTGGAAATGCAGTGAACGTTTTACGCTCGGAGCACATCTCAATTCTGACAAAGGCACATGCCCAGTGCTCAACAGCCGCTTGCGGCCAGTGGCCACCATCTTGGACAGCATTGCTGTAGATAACGCCGCGTCCCCCCTGGGGGGTCCTACTTTTGTTTCCAGGAGGCCGTAAGGCCTGGGGTAGGTCACCTTCAGCCAATCAGAACTTGAGCGGGTTTCAAGGGTTGGTTTGTTTCCTGTCTGTTCTTTTTTTTTTTTTTTCTTATTTATTTATTCACATCGGCTTATTTATATTTTATGACACCTATACCTTCTCTGTAAAGAAATCAATACGAGATGTGATCTAGATAGGGCATGCACCAAGTTCCAGAATATGTGGGTTAAGATTGCCAGAGAGCGTAAGACATGACATATATGCCAATAGTCCATTTTTTAAAAGATTTTAAAATTTATTTATTTTAGAGAGAGAGTGTGTGCAAGAAGCAGGGGAAGGAGCAGAGGGGGAGGGAGAGGAAGAGGGAAAGAATCCCAAGCAGACTCCTATTGAATGCGGAGCCCTAAGTGGGGCTTAGGCAATCTCATGACCCCGAGATCATGATCTTAGCCAAAACCAAGCGTCAGTCGCTTAAGTGACTGAGCCACCCAGGGGCACCAGCCTATAGCCCATTTTTATTTTTATTATTTTTTTATTATATTATGTTAGTCACCATACAGTCCTGTCTGTTCTTACTCCTAAGTGTGCCCCTGCAGGTGTCATCACTGAAATGAAATACGGAGTATTTGCTGGGGACCTTGTACGTTGCCAGGCCCTAGATTCTAATTTTTGTCTCCTTGGCCCCTTGGACTTTGGAAATCTCTGCTTTTCTTCTCCACGTCTCGGCGGCCCCTCAGGACTTCATGGCTGCTCAGTGGGACGAACGATGCCCAAACCAGGCCCAGCTCATCAGGATCCCTTCTGCTTACAATCTGGGCCCCTCAATCACGGCCTCTTTGATAACACTCTTCTCCCTTAAAATAATTTACACACACACACACACAGACACTATTTTCTCTTGCTGTCTTTCTTACTTGTTCTCCATGGGACGGTGGATTGGATACATGCCTTTTTGCCATGGCCAGAGGTCGACGTGAAATAACATCTTCTTAATTAACTGAAACCAGATTTTTTTTTTTTCTGTTTGGCAATCATCACTGTTTCAGCCCTTAAAAGAAGACTATTTCTTTCCCTCTGGTTCAGCACACCCCATTCCCTGGGGAATAAGCTTTTTTTTTTTTCCCTCCAATTCTAAGGATTGGCAAATTGAGGCGCAATGAGTTTATTCCTAGTAAGACTGGAATTCCAATCCCAGTCTGTCTTTGTTCTCTGCCCAAGAGCTTCCCAGCTGCACGGCAGGGAGGCTGTTGACCTCAGGGGCTCCTGAAATCCCTCTCTGTGCCCGTGGTCTTCCATGTGGGAGCACAGAGAAATGGCAGAAGTGGTTGTGATTCTGCACGAGCCCCTGGGTTCCCGGAAAGCAGGAGGGACGCTCACAGGACGCTCAGTTTTCATCCAGCATTGGCTGAGATATTTCATACCAGACCCGGTGGTAGGCCCCGTGGTGCGGGCAGGATGACGTCACTGGCTGTTGAGGGCACGTTGTGTACCTGTGCCCGTCGGATAGCAAGACCCTCTGAGGGACACAGGTGCAGAGTTATGGAAACCTTACAACCACGTGGAGCCCGGTACGTTCCCCCGCGTGTGCGGTTCCTGAACTAGTTTCGGTCTGGGTTAGCTATCTCTGCGTCAGCAGGCAGGACCCGCCCACGTTTGAGGCCTTACGATATTGCGAGTATAAAATATTTAGATAATGTTATGGTCTAAGTGAGCTAACATCTTTGACATTAATAGAAATTTTACTTCTTAATGATAAATATCAAAGTGAATTGAAGCTTACTTTTAATTCGCTGCTTTTGGCACCATATGTTTTCTTTTTTGAAACAGAAATCAACTTTGTGTTTTCTTAATGTCAAAGCAACTTTTACTTATTTTTTTCCGAGTATTAAAAAAATAGGGGAAAAACCTTCAGCCATTTCTCACTCTGTGAAGACTGCCACAGCTTGGATTTGTTCCTTTCGGGTTTCTCCCTGTGTTTATCTTTTACCTCATTATAATCCTACTGTACACATGACCTTGGATGTAATATATATGTAATGTGCAAATTTTCTCATATTATTAAAACTCTTCGTATGTACAAATGTACGGCTATCATAAAATACCCTATTTGGGATTTTATAATTATTTCTTCTATTGTTGAATATTGAGGCTGTAGCCGGTTTTTTATTATGTAAAATATAACACGGGGAATGTCTTTGAACATAGCGGAAGCCCCTTTCATTCCGGCGTGCCCCTACACTTGACAGTATTTCTCCGGGGCAGGTTACCTGAAATGGTATGGTTGCCTCGCATAACAGAATATTTACTTGCCCCTTAACTTAATTTTAAGCCTTGAATTTGCTCCTCAATTGCGTAGTCACTTCCCACCAACTATCAAACACGGTGCGAGACCACAGTCAGGTGGCTTCTCTCGGCTGAGACCCATCACCTGCCCAAAGGCGGCCAGCACCCAAGGAGCCTCTGGCCGTGAGTGGAAAAGGACCCCGATCGACAAGGGCTAAGGATAACATTACGAAGCCAAAGGAGGGCCTATATGATGGCAGTGATGATACGCTTGCAGGAAAGCCTTTGGAGAAAAAAGGCAAATACAGTTTGCTGGAGGACCTCACTCTTGGCAATGGCTATTATCGATGGGGGCTGTTGCCGATAGGGCGTGTGTGTGTGTGTGTGTGTGTGTGTGTGTGTGTGTGTGTGTGTTGAATTTTGGCAACTGAATCCTATTTTAGATTGACTCATGTAAGGAACCCCGTGGTGACTTCTATAAATCAGAACGTTCGTTTGCAATGCAAATCGTCCTTTCCTAAGTAATCTCCAGCTCCCTAATTTTACAAATTGTATATTATACTTTTTTTAAAAATTTTTGTGTATGGGCTTTTGCAAAGTACACTTTGGAGGACGCTTGGGGTGCATTTCGGCCATGGGGCTTGCGGGTCTTGGCGGGAGAACTTTCTTCTCTTGGATCCTCCCCGAGGGCTGACGGCTGAGTCCCAGGGAGGGGATCCTGGTCAGGACCAGCCGCTGAGGAGCGCACACCTCACAGGCTTCAGAGGAGACGACAGGTGTCAGGTGGTTAGCAGGTAAAAGGTCAGGGAGGCGAGAGGAAATGCGAGGCCAGGGAGAGAGGGGAGAATCAGGGTCACCCTGAGTGAGGTGAAGTTTCAGAAGGAAACCTGGGTTTTTCTTAAGTGCCTGCAGGGCCTTCTCCAGCGGTAGCATCCAATTAGAATGCACCAAAAAAGGGGAGAATTTGGGCTGCAGTGTGCTTATATTGGGCTCAAGGAGATGGTGCAAAGCGTTTTGTCTGAGGGCAAGGTGATTGGCGGCAAATGCCTTCTTTGAATCCTTCTGTAGTGGATACGGTGTCAGTAGACTGGGTGTCTCTGCCAGGGCTCCGGAGCGAAAGGGACGGGGTGCAGGGTGCACAGCCCAGTTCCCAGAGGCGCACGACTGAAGTGTGTGATTTACAACAGCCCCTGCCTTGGCGTTTCCCCTACCCTTCCCTGTCCCCACCAAGAAGCCGTTGAATTGGACCTTAGAAACTCAACCTAGCACGGAAGTCACATCTTAAAACCTGACCACGTTTCAAGTATTTATAATGACTGACTTCATTTCACAAATAAAACCGGCTTTGCATAAGTTAATATTTGCAACGGGCAGCATGGTGATCTCCCAAGTTCTTAGCGAGCCTGTGGCAGGGGGCTCTTCTTCTCATGGCTGAGGTCACGACTCTTACCTTTGAATGGAGGTTGTGTCCTTCCCACCGGCCTTGGACCCCGGGAAATGCCAACATGTCACTGAACTTTGTGAGTTACTGTATTTGCCGGGTGGGTGGGGGAGGGTTGCCCCAAACTTCAGACTTAAATGGAGGAGGAAAGGCGAGAAGCACCCCAGGACCCAAGACTCTGGAAAGATTTGGAAGGAGTCCCATGAGCCACGCCCCTGCTGGGGCTTGTTGAAAATTCACACATGTATCAGTAATTAGTTAACAATCAAGGTGTCCTAAACTTTTATACCATTTATACAGTGTTTAATTTACATTGATTTCTTCATTTTACATGTAGTAATTAATTTTGTCTTACTGACAGATGATTCTCAATGACTGATTTCAAGAGACATTCCTGACAGGTACTTTTTAACCCTTTGTGTTCCTTCAAAAACACATTCTCTTCTCCTCCGGGGTGCTGCCAGGGGCAATACAGGAATTTGGGGGGGGGGCAAGCTGTGTGGAAGGGGGAGGCGGGGCCCAGTCTTTCCTTAGAGCGCATGTCTATTTAGAGTCTCTTTGGGCTGGTTGGTGGCACTGGGAAGGGCTTAATGCTCCTCCAATTAACCCTTTGCTCCCTGGGAGGGTTGGGCCCTAGGGACACTGCCTTAGGTGGTACTCGACTAGGGTGTAAGAAGCATTTTCTTGAGAACTCGTTCTTTCTGATAGCTGAGTAATATTCCATTCTATATATGGACCACAACTTCTTAATCCAGTCATCTGTTGAAGGGCATCTCGGCTCCTTCCACGATTTAGCTATTGTGGACATTGCTGCTATGAACATTGGGGTGCATATGGCCCTTCTCTTCACTACGTTTGTATCTTTGGGGTAAACACCCAGTAGTGCAATGGCTGGATCCTAGGGTAGCTCAATTTTTAACTTTTTAAGGGACCTCCACACGGTTTTCCAGAGTGGCTGTACCAACTTGCATTCCCACCAACAATGTAGGAGGGATCCCCTTTCTCCACATCCTCTCCAACAATTGTTGTTTCTTGCCTTGTCTATTTTTGCCATTCTAACTGGCATAAGGTGGTATCTCAGTGTGGTTTTGATTTGAATTTCCTTGATGGCTAATGATTTTGAACATTTTTTCATGTGTCTGTTAGCCATTTGTATGTCTTCATTGGAAAAGTGTCTGTTCATATCTTCTGCCCATTTTTTGATTTGTTTATTTGTTTCTCGTGTATTGAGTTTGAGAAGTTCTTTGTAGATCTTGGATACCAGTCCTTTATCTGTAGTGTCATTTGCAAATACATTCTCCCATTCCGTGGGCTGCCTCTTAGTTTTTCTGACTGTTTCCTTGGCTGTGCAGAAGCTTTTAATCTTGATGAAGTCCCATAAATTCAGTTCTCAACATTTGCTACAACATGGACGACACTGGAGGAGATAATGCTAAGTGAAATAAGTCAAGCAGAGAAAGACAACTATCATATGATTTCTCTCATCTATGGAACATAAAAACTAGGAAGATCGGTAGGAGAAGAAAGGGATAAAGAAAGGGGGGTAATCAGAAGGGGGAATGAAACACGAGAGACTATGGACTATGAGAAACAAACTGAGGGCCTCAGAGGGGAGGGGGGTGGGGGAATGGGATAGACCGGTGATGGGTAGTAAGGAGGGCACGTATTGCATGGTGCACTGGGTGTTATACGCAACTAATGAATCATTGAACTTTACATCGGAAACCGGGGATGTACTGTATGGTGACTAACATAATATAATAAAAAATAATTTAAAAAAATAAAAGAAGCATTTTCTTGCTTTAGAGGACAAAGCAGAAATCCCCGAATTTGCTTTGCATGAAAAACCAGGAGGAAAATAAGGAATGGGCCCAATTTAAAGGCAAGTCGAGCTTTTTGGTCTCTGTTACTCGTATGTTTCCTTAAAACACACAAGCCTGGTAAAAGTCATCGTACGGCTGCAAAAACAAGAGCGTAAAACGATAGTGCAGCCACAGGCTAAGTGACTCCTGTTATTTTAATGTTCTCCGGACAAGAAGTGCTTGTCCATGTCAGTCGTCTCCGGAACACGTAGGAGGAGGGACTTTGATGCCAAAACAAGGCAGGTTGCGTTCCGCTATCCTCTTAAAAAAAAAAAAAAGGCTTTCTGTCTTTCATTTCTATTTTGCAATCTCTGAGTATTTGTTTGTAACTATTGGCATTAAGACATGGACACCTCCGGGGTGAGATTATAAAGATGTTATAATGAATATTACTCTTTTACATCTCATCTCGAATGAATGCTTGGTCCCTTTGCGCTGCAGGTGATTCCCGTTGCGGCAACAGTTCTGTCATTATTAATGAGAAGGACGCGCATCCTTTATTTTGCAACTCTCCACCCTAAACGACCTTTTAGATGTGGACACTGCCCAAGTCACATTTTCATATTAATAAGTGGTGAGAGAGGTAAACGAGGGTCGGATTATTCTAACCCTTGCACGTTAGAATCTGTGTCTATTGTCGCATCTTCTCCACTGGCTTGTACGACTTCCTAAGTAGACAGGAGATGGTCGCGCCGTCTCCCTGGTGGCCACATCCCACTTCCATGGTGGTGACCACCTGTAGCGTGGATCTCCCCGAAAGATGCACACTTCCGGTCATTGCCCTGACCCTAACATCGTCTGTGTGTTCCCAAGAATGAAGACGTATGTGTTTGGCAAATGCTAGGAGGATGAGTTTGGAGAGTGCCCCGTGCCTTTTCCCAGCCTGGCTATTGCCCAGGGTCAGCTTCAGATCCGGGCCCTAAGGGCGACAGGTCCCCGACGACGACGGGGTCAGCATGATCTGCAGGCTCCTGCTACCCTCTCCTTCTCTGTAGCTCTGTCCCCGAGGCTAAGACTTGGGCCCCTGTGGGGAGTTCTGCCATTATCTCTCCCGAGTACTGTGCCCCTCGCTATTTTTTCAAAGAAGGTATTCAGATCTGGTTTGGCTTGTAGTAACAAAGGTCTTTTTGTGCCTGTGGTCTCTCTGCCCCTCTGCCTCACCTTTCATTCCCGTGGCCTCTATTATTACTGTAATGTGACTAAGGGGACCTTCCCCCCTCCCCCGTTTGCCTCCCAATATCTCCCTGTGGAAAATACTACGTTCTTCCCTCTGCCTCTGTCCTGTTCCCCTATACACTGCGGAGCCGTCTTGGGATAGGCACAAGCAGGTGCGTGACCGTGCGTGTATACAGTTCCTTCTACGGGCATAAAAGTGCAGAGACTATGTCTATGAAGGTGTGCGTGTGGGTATGTGCCGCCCAGACGTGTGCATCCTTGCAAGGCACCAAGGTGTGTTTGAGAGTGTTGCTAAGTCAGGGTACCGCTGGTACCCTGGTTGGATCGTAGAGCCTTGGCCCCTTACATTCATATGCTCCATCTTTATTTGTGTTCATTATTCATATGGCAATGAGTGGCTATGCCCCCTGGTTGGCCACAAACAGTCTCATTGTATATTGGGAACAGTCATGTATTCATCAAATTTCAACAAATCCTTCCCAAAGCTATTGTCCTTCTAGCATTAACTGGCACCTGCTCTCCGATATTATACCTGCAGGAGAAATTCATCACATTCGGGCACATTTCCTAAGCAAGGCTACTGATGCGCTATGTTTAAAAAATTAATTAAAAAAATTCAGATCTCGGGAAATTCCAGCAGTCCGTTTCCTCCCTTTATCCTAATCTCTTCATGGTAATGCTCACAAGTACCCTTGGTCCAGACAATTCTTCATTCATTCTCCACCCCCACCACACTCAGACCAAACTCCCCACCGCTAGAGATTAGCCTTTTGTGAGTCAGTGCATCAAAAGCTTTCTTAAAGTCCCAGTAAATTATACCCCTGGTTTCCCTCTTCAATTCCTTTTTGTTACTTTTTCAAAATATTCTATTAGTTTTGTTACGTATGATCTCCCTTTTGTGAATCCATGCTGAATATCTTTAATTAAATCATAACTTTCCCTATTTTGTCCCTGATTAGTGTTTCCAATATCTTCCCCACTGCTCTAGTCAACCTTACTGGTGTTTAATTTCCTCGATCTCCCTCGGAGTCGTTATTAAATATAGGTGTTGCGTAAGGGCTCTCGTCCACTGGTGCTCCTCCTCTCTCCCGGGGTATTTTTAAAAGGTATTTGCTAATCGTTCCCCTGTTTCCTTACCTCCTCTCGCACAAATCCTAAGATGGTTCCCATCTGGTCCCAGAGTGACCCGTCTTCAGACTCTCTAATTTCTTTCTCACCTGTTCTGCTATGATGCTGATTTCCTTCGGAAATATTCTCCTCTCCTTGGGAAATACCTGTCTGCTGCTGGCATCTGCTCTTGCCTTCCCTTTATGGACAAGAAGGCAAAACCTCTATTTTCTATTTTCCTGCGTGAGCGTCACCCCTTGTTCCAAGAAAACCGTGCTCCGTGCCTGCCTACAGCCTCAGGAAAGGCATTGCACACTCAGTTTCGGCACCACCTCGCTGAGCCCCCAATTCAGAAGCGGGTATTTCCTTTCCCGAGGGCTGAGAGCATCACTGGTTTTTCATTTGGGGGGGGGGGGTGCCGACCCTTGCGTAGTTAAACCGTTTTTGATGCCCTCAGCTGTTCTAGGGGAAGCATTTCATGCCGGCCCCCCCCTAACTACCAGAGCGAGAGGGACCTGGCTCCCGCGGTGGGTTTTAGGGAGTTGTAAGGTTTCCCACGTGTCGTCTTGGAAGTCTTTCCTCTGGCAGCTCCGCTTTCCTTGCGTGCTCAGCGGTGTTGCTGATTCACACGTACCTGCCCGACCTGCTTGTGTTCTTCGGGCTGCACTGTGGACTCGTCCTCATGGAATTTGCTTCCTTTTACACCTCTGTTCCCAGGACACAGATCGAAGGGCTTCGCCTTGGAAGGGGTGCACCCAGGGGCTGTCGTCCGCTCTCCCGGCAGGAGCCCCAGTCAAAGAGATGGCCACAGGGAGGGGTTTCGTGCCCCTCAGCTGAGGACCTGCGGAAACCTCTTTAGACGCACTATTCTCTCCTAGCTTGACCTCGTTTCCTTTTCCAGCGTGCACAACCCAGATCCGCACATTGCAACATCGCTCTCAGGTTGTAAATTCTACACCAAATCAAAAGGCCAAATCCTTCCTGTAAACCCACGGGCCGCTCGACCTACATAACACCAAAGAGCCTGGTAGTGATGGCTATCGCGGGGCCCGTCGGGCAGGGGAAGCCGAGGGGTGAGGTCCGGCCCCCATAGGGCGAGCCTTAGCTAGGAGGGCTGCCTCTCCAAATCATATTGTGGAAACAGCAGCAAAAATGTCCACAAACTAGGTATGAGTCATAAATAGTCCTTTTGACATTGTTTCACGTCAAAAGCACACAGCCCGTGTCCCTCGTTATGCAGATGGCTGAAATTTGCACACACAGAGGGATTTGGAAATCCAAAAGCTTAATAAAAGCAGTCTATACACACACCCGAGCCAGTTTTAAAAACTGCATTTAATTGAGTCAAATAGCATGTTACTTTGGGGAAAAATGAAGGTCCTTTAAACCAGCTCAAATGTTGGCTTTAAAAAAAACCAGTTGCTCGGCGAGAACTGGTGGATAATACGACATAGGCACAGCCACAAAAAGTAGATGGGCAGGGCTCCCTGCACGCTTTGGGGTCTCTTCCTCACTCCCGGTTGCTGTTTCTGCATGGAAAGAGGCCACTGGCCCTCTGCCTCGGGGTTATGGGGTGGGACGGCCTGGGCTTGTAATCCTACAGTTCACCAGGATCCGGAGACCCGGGACCCAGAACCCAGAATCTTGATCCACCTCCCTGAGCCCCAGACAGCTGCCCCAGACGGGGAGTGCTGTCCTGTGTCAGCCTCTGAGCGCCGTTCCAAAAGCAATTTGTAGATGGACCTTCTAAGCGAAAATAAGAGACACAGGTGTTTCATAATAATTACTTGCGCATTCACAGAATCGGACATTCTGTCATTTAATAGACCTAAAACTAAAAAGCTTTTGTCTGTGAAAGGTGACCAATGGAAAAGGAGTTTGGATTATATGATATCCCATAACTTAATCATATGGCTCTTAAGAGGGGGACATACACAGCTGTGTCTCACTAATATGCATGCAATATGTGTAAACTGATACGCTTTAATTCTGGACTTGTTTTTAGCAGGAAGAAAAAAGCATTTAGATGAGGAACATTAAGATTCAATATTAACCATTTTTTCCCCTTTGGGCAAAATTATTCATCACTTGATATTTATTAAAGCAGCATTTTTTGCTATAGTGAGATGTATCCTGCTGAAAATTTCCCAAACATCCTCAAAGTTATGTGACAAAGTAAAAAAGGGGAAGAGAACAGACAGCAGCCTCCTTTTGGGCACAGAGAGACAATGGACTGGAAAGGCGGACCCTTGCTCTTTCGAAGCCCCAAACCCATCTTCTCCCCCAGACCCAGGGATGGGGGCAAAGGTTGGAGTCATTGGGGAGGGGCCGTCCGGTTGTCTGTCTACCCTGTTACTGGTACTCGATGTGCCCGTGTGCTCCGACGTGTTCACTGTTAGTTGGAACTGGTTTAATCTGAATTATTTAAGTATATTTGCTTTAATAATCTTAAGCCAAAAAAAAAAAAAAAGCCTAAGACAAAGGAATTGTAGATTAGAGACTTTATTTTCAGGGCAAAATGATACGGATAAGTGAACATCAACTGACCAGAAATTATTTGCTTCTGTCTGTTAGACACGTAATGGAGTCATTTAACTAGTCAAATTAGGAGCTGCAGAAATGCTCCATGCTTCATTATTGAGTTCGAATGGGCACCATTTTACATTTACGTCAAAAATTATCTCATAGCAAATTAATGTTTTCATTGTGCCGAAAAGCAGAAGCTATGCAGTGTTAGCACCACCTAGAGGTAATCGCAAAAAGTGCTGCAGAGGAATGATCCGCTAACAAGGACAAGATGATCAATAGATTAGTTTTAGGGAGCCAAGCCCTGACCCCGTTCTCAAGTAAGAACATGGTCCCTGAATCTAATTGGCCAGGCCGGGCTTATGATGTTAGGTTCTGAGAGTCCCGTGCAGATGTCCCTAGACGTGGCCCCATACTAAATGTGCTGGGATGTCTGCAAGATTTCCAACCTCTCACACTCCCCTTTAAGTCTTGAAAATATCCGTTCTTTTCTTTTATTTTTTTTCACACTTGGAGGTTTTTTCACCTGCTTAGTTACATTTTATCAAAAGCTCAGATTATAGACAAATGTATATTTCTGTAACGAAGCAGGGAGAGCCCCCCCCCACACATTGGCATCTTTATATCCTTTCTTTTGTTGTTTAGTAAAACTTGATATCTATAGAACGAGGCAGCACATGACATTGTTTCATCTTAAACAATCCTGAAAGTGGTAAATCTTTCAAACAGTTTACGAAGGAATGTTGGTCTCTGTTCCATTCAGAGAGAATCATCTAGGATGAAATAGCAAACCCCTCCCCAATAAAAATATTTATTAAGATGATGTGTAGGCTTTCTGACTCTGGGAAGCAGGAGCATACGGACAGAGCAGAAGCAAAGCAAAGAATCGAAGCATATAAATAGCATTGAGAACTCGGGAATATTTTAAGACAATATTGATGTCTAAAATATATGTGAATGACTGCATAATGATCGAGGCAGACATAATTCAAAGTACAGTCAGAATCTGGCCTCCAACTCAGAGCTTTAAATTCTCCAAAAGACATCTGTTTGCCGAGAAAGCCTCCCCAACAGCTGCTCCCTATAAAGGGGACAGCCCGGGCAAGGTGGGGAGCTGGCAGGTACAGGACCCTCACGGGGGGGTTGGGGGCAGGACTCCCCAGAGAAGGCCAGCATCCTCTCTCCCTCCCTCCTCCAGTACCCAGGGCAGTGCTGCTCAAGCCCCAGGGGAGGGAGGGAGGCGCTTGTATTTCTTGTAGCTGGATATGGAACTTTGCCGTCTGTGTTTCTTAGGGGAGCTCTGCGCTTTTCAGCGTCTCCAGGGGACCAGTTGGGTAACGTGCTTCTTGAATGCTGACAGGAGGGCTGCATTCCCCTCTCTGGCCCTAACTTCGTTCACACAGCTGCTTATTACCCTGATACTCAACAGTTACCAAGCAGAAGCTGGGGGCAAACGAAGTGGCAGGTGTAATTGCTACACAGCATAGGATGCTCTGATTTAAAAAATAAAGAAAAAAGGATAAGCACAAGTAAACAGAATAGCACCCACTTTACTCTTAACTGGGATTCACAAATGACCGCTTTTAATTAAAATGCTGCCTGCCGACCTATTTTGCAGACAAAAAAAAAAAAAAAACCACAAAACTCAGAATATTATCAATTCCTCAGTTTCTGCAAAGAGGTCGTATTTTCAGATTTCAAAGAGAGGATCTCCTTTTGAAAACAAATAATTGTTGGTGATCATACGAGTCTGGTAAGTACAGTATTTCAAACCCACGCTGTGTTGAAAAGTTCATGAATTTTGCTGTGACCTTAGGGCCACAGCTAGGATCATGAGAGATGGAAAGATGAGGGTAGTGTCTGGGAGGGAGTTCTCTTTTGTTCTAACGGAAGCTTTGTGTGTGTGTGTGGCTTAAGCTAGTGGTTCAATAGAATTTCTTTGAAACAGAAACAAAGCTGGTAAGAGCTAGTTCCAAGTACTTTAGTCTGCGCTCCCCCTTAAAATGCAGGGAGAATTTTACCTCTTCTCATGAATCTTGTCTGCTGAGATGTCTCAGTCTTCATGTTATGTTTACCAAGGCCAGGCCAGAGGATCCGATAATTTATAACCATTCCTATTGGGTTTTATGTAATAACTTTGGAACTCATATAAAGTAATGATCCACAAACTCTTTTAATGTTCATTATAAAATATGAAATATTTCTCAGAACCATTGCAATTATGTGACCAGACATAACTGTTTCACACATGAGTAAATACAGGGAGGTTTAACATAACTTTATTATCTTCCTGTCTTTTCTTCTCATTGATGTGATAATACTGTTTTAATATTTTTCTAAAGAAAAGTTAAGTAATTTTAGAATCTCTACTGAGGCCCACTTTATTGGCTTTTGTAATAGAACTCTCAAATCTAATTGTATTTATGCTCAGACTGACACCAGTAAATGTCGTGAATGGAAGGGAAATGCCCCCAAAGCTGTGTATTCTGTAATTATCGATAGATGTGTCTCTGTTGACAAGGCCTGGGGATTTGGGGAGAGCCGGAGAAGCAAAACCGAGACAGAAACACACTTTTCTATAGTCACTGGAGGCCCCATGGATGCTGAGAGGTGCTTTTCTTTTTCTGTCTTTTTTTTTTTTTCAAGATTTATTTATTTATTTATTTATTTATTTATTTATTTATTTATTTATTTAGGGGTGTGGGGGAGGGGCAGAGGGAGAGAGGGAATCTCAAGCAGAATCCCCGCTGAGCACGGAGCCTGACGTGGGGCTCCATCCCAGGACCCTGAGATCATGACCTCAGCCGAGGTCGCTTAACCGACTGAGCCAACCAGATGCCCTGAATGGTGCTTTTTGGAGGCGCAGAGGAACCTGATTGTTGTGTAGGACTCACCAGAAACCTTTCCCCTCTACTGTGCTGTGTCTGCCCCCTCTGGGGTCTGGAGCAGGTAGCATGAAACTTCTTGTTTTAAGGAAGGCTGATTTCCAAAGAGAATTTTCCTGGGATCCCGGTCCTGGCGATCTGAGCTGAGTGGCATCGTTTTGGCTGCTGGACCTGCGTCTGGGGCATAGGCAGCTCTCCCTGGGCGTAAAGGGTCCTGCAGTGGTGGAAGCTGGATGGGAGTTCTGGAAACCCACTTCTGGCTCCCCGCTTGGGGCAGCCTCTCCTCCAGGACTGTGGTGCCTATTTCTAGTCTAGCACAGGTGGAAGGGGCAGGTGCTGGATCTGGACATCTGCGTCTTCTGGAGAAGGGAAGGGCTTTCCCCACTCTCCATCCAGTGCTCTTACTTGGCCCCAAACAGATGCTTCTTCAAGTCTAGTGGGCAAACAAATCACCGTGGGTCTTGGATAATGTGGGTTCTGATTCAGAAAGTCTGGGAAGGTGTGAGATTCTGCCTTGCTCATCTGCTCCGAGCTGGTACCAGTGCCACCGGTCCACGGACCACACGCTGGCCCTGGGCTCTTGTGCACCTTTCCTCCCTGTTCAGCCCCTTGGGGCAAGCACAGCTGATGAGAGGTGTAGAGGGCGAGGTGAGGCCCTCCAAGCAGCCCAGGTAGGCTAATGGGACATACAGGGTGGCCTGGGGGCTGTATCCGGCTCTCAGAGGTGTTTTGTTTGGCTTCGTGTGATATTTACACTTTGGTCTTCAATTAGTTGCAAGCGTTCTAAAACGGTGAGATTTTTACTCACAAATCTAGGTTTTCAGGTTCTCTGGAAAAAGGGGACTAACTGGGACAAGTGACAGAGCTGGATGGGGCTGCTTTCTTTAGGGACACCTGGTTCCCTGCTTCTTGAAGGACCCACACGCCAACCCCCACCCCTAAGTGTTCCCCCCAGATGCAGGGCTCAATCCTCTGCATTTTATGGGCAGGCGCTAAGCCCCGGGACCTGGCCCCCACAGGGAGGCTGCATGGTGGAGGCTGGAGTTTTCAGGACCTGAGAACTTCTGCCCACGTCAGAACCCGAACTCCTCCCCAGGGCTCCTGCTCTGCCTTCAGGCAACAGCAGCCTTCCTGTTTCAGGAGCCATTCGGTAGCTCTGCCGTTCTCCCAAGCAAGCCACTGGAGAGTGTGAAATTCTCAGCTAATTAAATGTCTAGAGAACCTCCCTCCCTGTGGCCGATGCACGTTCCAAACGAGCGGGTGTGCGGAGAGGGCTCCCTGGCAGAGGTGGGAGCCAAGGGCGGTGTCCGGGCTGTGTGGAGTCTGGAGGGCGGGAAGCCCGTCCTTCCCCTGGGGGTGGCCAATATTCATAGCAATTGGGAGTGACAGTCATCCAGTTCCTAAGTGGGCATTTTGGGGGCTTATCACAAAATCTGAAATGTTCACTTGTGCTTAGAAGAAACCAAAGTGTGATTGTTTGCCCTGAGTGGTCCCCTTCACTCCCCTCCCACATTCACAGATCCCCAGACACTCCTGGAAACCAAGGGCCAGGCTGGAGTTTGATATGGCAAAAAAAAAAAAAAAAAAAAAAAAAAGCAGCCAAAAACAAACAAAAAACAGCCGAAGTCAACATTTGTGGTTGCTCAAGACAAAAAAAGTGGCATACTTGCATCCAAAGGTTTTTCCGGGACTGCCACTGGTTATATGATGAAATCAAGGGGAAAGCAAAGGGATCTTCTGCTTGCCTTGGCAGTGGCCATCCCCGCCTCCTGTCCCTCTGACCGGGATCATCCCTGTCACCTGTCACGGTGCCGTTGCTGTGCTGACGGAGGCTCGGCGGCCATGTGAGGACCAGCAGCCCGGTGCCCTGAGCGATCGCGTAGCCTGGCTCGGCGAACCCGGGAGCCAGCCTCCAGGCAGGCCGACCCCGCTGAGCTCCAGGCAGGCGCTCCGATGCCCTTCAGCTGTGCACACCCTGCTTCCGGCTTCAACGTTTCCATCCTTCAGCGGAATCCAGGGATAAATCTCAGGAATGTTGTACTGTCGAATGCTGGTTAGAAGCAGAGTCTTCCTGCCACCAGATTCCTCCAGCTATCATTCTGCCCAGTGAACAAGGGAGGGGCGGCTCCCGGGCCTGGATCCACTCCTGCAGGAGAGCTCTGGACCTCCGAGAAAGTCAGAAGCAGAAGGTACCTTCAGGGGCTCAGAGAGACTCCTAAGTTTCCTTTGACTTAAAATCTCTACTTTCCCTTCCTTTTACAAAATGGAGTGAAACAGTCATGTAACAGGTCCTATGTGGGTAGATTTTGGAATGCTCAGTGACAGAACGCGCCGGGATAGCCAGCTGACGTCAAGAATTTCCTGCTCTCTTCAAGACTTCTCGCGGGGTTCTGCTTATTCCTGTCTGCGCAAAGGGACAAGGGAGTCTATGACACGTTGCCCACAAAGCGAATGGCACCCAAAGGTAGCCACATGCAAGAGGGACACCATGTCAAGGGCTGGGCTCACTGCCGGGGACAGGGGGCTGGCCGCCACAGAGCAGTGAGGAGCTGGAGAAGCGAAGTCTGAAATCAGCCTGCACCCAAAGGAGTTCGCAGGCTACTTGTGGAAATGAAACCGAAGCCTATAAATCATGCTGCTACCTGAGACCGTGAATGATAAAGTCAACATACATGGTGGAAAGGAAGCGAGGGTTAGGAGGAGGGTGGAACGGAGCTGGGTCTTGAACGCAGGGGAGAGTCTGACAGTGTTTTACAGCTTCATCCAAAAAAGGCAGGTAGCAAGGATTTCTTCTTGCTCTTGGTGTCTTTTTCTCTAATCAGTTAAAAATTCCACTCTCATCGAAGTCTGACGGTGTTTGGAAGGGCCCCCAAACAAAAGCAAGTCGTCTTAGCTGCACCAAGTCACAGCCTTCTGGAGACCTAGCCTGGGGTTCCTCTCCCGCTTGTCCTTGTTATTACTCAGAGGAACGATTGCCCGGTCTTCTGAGTCGGGAACTACTTAAAATAAAATGACTGTGTTTTATATGATGAATTTAATTCTTTTCTAATGAATTTTATCAGACTGCTCTTCTTAGCACAATATTGCAATGCAGCAGTGCCGGACTATTTTCTAGCATAAGAAAATAAATTAATTTAGGATTTTTTAATCACATTAAAACAATATTAAAACCCCAGCGTGCTTTTTGTTAGCCCCTCTCCCGGAGCACACGGCGCAGTCTCCACGGCGGCCCAGCCGCGGAATGCGCTGGGCTCTGTCTCCCAACGCCCCGCGCACCGGGACTTGGGGGACCGCTGGCTGTCCGTATTTTTGTCTGTACAACTGGAAGAGGAAGGTTAGCGTCTTGAAGCACAGTCTCCAGAGTCAGAAGGTGTCATTCCCGTCTCGGCAGGGACGCAATAATACATCTGCTCTCTGGTCTGTGACACTCGCCGCCTTCCCCGGTCGGTCCCTGGACAGCGACGCCTGTCATCTCGTGATGAGGCTCTACAGAAAGCCGGGCTCACCCCTGACACGGCGGAAATGACTCGGGGCTTCCGAGGCAGTGTCATTCAGTGCCCTGCACGTGCAGGGCCTCGTTCTGACGTCCCTAACTCGAGGAAGCGGGCCCCTGTCACATGGGGTCTGTGCCAACCGGGGACACTGCCGCGGAGGCTCAAGGGGGTGGGCACCCCACGTCACTGGGTCCTCTGAAGGCTTTCTTGCCCCTGAGCGTGTCTGCTTTGCAAAGCCTCCCTCCCCTGGACTTGGTTCAGTTAGTCTGTGGTCGGCCCTTCCCCAGCGAGAGCCAGCGGGGGAAATAGCTCCTCAGAAGCACCATACAGATGGGCGCAATGCTAGCATTAAAAAAGCCAGAAAGAAGGGGCGCCTGGGTGGCTTAGTCGGTGAAGCATCTGCCTTTGGCTCAGGTCATGATCCCAGGGTCCTGGGATCGAGCCCCACATTGGGCTCCCTGCTCAGCAGGGAGTCTCCTTCTCCCTCTGCCTCCATGCTCTCTCTCAAGTAAATAGATAAAATATTAAAAAAACAAAAAACAAAAAAGAGGCAGAAAGAAGGTATCCAAACCACACTCATGTGGCATGGCTTGGTCACCATGGGCAGACCCGACCCCCAAACCCAGTCATGTTCTGGAAAGTAGAAGGCATATACAGGACTGAGTGGCCAAGAGCACAGGATGGGTGCCAGACAGGTTCCAGCTGGACTAAAATGTCCAGGAAGTGACTGAAACTCCCCAGGCTTCAGTCTTCTTGTGGGTAGGAGATCAGAACCTGTCTCAAAGAGCTCCAAAGTCCACAGGCAATGAGGTTGCAGGGATATCATAAGAAAGCATTAATGTCCAAGGCGGCCCGCGATAGACCCTGGCTAGTCACCACCCTCGCAGCTTCCATGAGACTTCCCTCTCTGAGTCTTCTTTCTGCCTCATGGGAACCTCTTTCTTGGTCTATGTTGCTGGCTCTCCTTCTCTGCCTGCCCGCCTTGGGCTCCTGGGGACTCAGTCTTGGCACCTCGTCTCCTGGGACATTTCATCCTTTGTTAGAGATTCCACACCACTTTTGTGTGTGTTGGGGGGGGGGGGTTTCTCAGACACGGACCTGCAGCCCCTTTTCTCCTCCAGAATTTCTTTCCGAAGTTTCTATTGGAGTTCTCCGCTTGGACGTTTCACAACATCAAACCTAGGAGTTCTCCTTGATCCCTCCCTTTCCTCAGTGTACGCCTCCAATCCGCCAGCAAGCCTTGCCAAGTCTGTCTCCAAATAAATCAAGAATCCCCCTTTCCTTCCATCTTCGCCCTTCTATTGTGGGGCCATTATCTCATACCTGGGCAATGTTATCAGATCTGCGAGGCCTCCCTCCAAACCACATTATACCCTTGAGTGACAGTGAGCTCCTAAAGTTATAAAAAGGACCATATATTCTCCTAACACCTTTCGATGGCTTCCCATCCCCTTTTGATTAAACCCCAAGCTCCCCTGGCCATAAAGCCCAGAGTGATCAGGTCCCTACCTGACCCATGACCTTGTCTCTCAGGCTCTGCTCCAACCATATGGGCCTTCTCTCTGATGGTTAAACACTGCCAGCATTTGATACCTCAGAGCCTTGGAATATGGAATTCTCACTGCCTGGAATAATTGATAAGGTCTCCCATCAACACACACACACACACACGCATGCACACATACGCACACGCACGCACATGCACAAAGCTTTGTATGGCCAACTCCTTCTCATTCTTTAGATCTCAAATGTCTTGTTCTCAAAAAGGCACCTTATGACCATCCACTCAAAAATGGCTTATTCTTGGTCTTTTACTTACTTCTTAGCGGTTATTAAAAACCGTATGCATTCAATTTCTTCCTCTTTTATTTTTTGTCTGATTCTCCCACCAAACTGAGAACTCCAAGCAGTCAGACACCCTATCTGTCCTGTTCACTCCTTCGTCTCTTCTGGGGACTACAGTGCCCAGACCATAGAGGAGGGTCGGGATGTATTTCTGGAATGCATGAACGAATGGAAAAATGTAGAGAGAGAGATCAAATGCATAACATTTGGCCTGGTTTTTGGTAAGTGCATTTGTAAACAGTTTTCACTCTAAACAGAACAGGTTTCTTGTGTCCGGGCAGCCATGCCCTAGGTGTGCCTGTTACGGATGTTGCAACCATAGTGTCAAGGAAATCTCATTTTACCAATTGCACAGGGATTATTCAGGGATTTTTTATGCTAGATAAGCTCGTCTGAGCTCTTGGGCAAAGGTAAAGGTGATGCGTGCAAGGGTGGTCCACAGAATGAGCGCTTGGCCTCCTCTTTCTGAAGACTAGAGTCAGATTCTGTCCTTGCCCTCACCCCATTTGGTACAGAGGTGTGTGTGTGTGTGTGTGTGTGTGTGTGTGTGTGTGTGTGTAAGCGTGCGTGCACATGCATGGGTCGTGATCTTCTTAGATAGATTCTCGGTGATTTCATAAAGCCCCATCTATATACCTCCTTCGAAAAGGACATAGATAACAAATCTAAGAGATTTGCTCACAAATGATAGTAACAGGACAGGGTCACTCTGCTTCTCAATGGAATGATCACTGGCATTTTCTCTGTGGAGACCTGTAGATCTGAGTGCTTTTGAAGAGAAACGAGGTGGCAGGAAGACCCGCACGATACTGATACCATCACCCAAGTGTTCCTTGCAAGAAGGACTGCGTTCTGGAGCAGGCCCCTTTGTGAGAGGCGCTGTCTGACTGTTTTACCTAAGAATTGTCTCAACGAAGCTATTTTATTTTATTTTATTTTATTTTATTTTATTTTATTTTATTTTTCTAAAGATTTTATTTATTCGACAGAGATAGAGACAGCCAGCAAGAGAGGGAACACAGCAGGGGAGTGGGAGAGGAAGAAGCAGGCTCATAGCGGAGGAGCCTGATGTGGGGCTCGATCCCAGAACGCCGGGATCATGCCCTGAGCCGAAGGCCGACGCTTAACCACTGTGCCACCCAGGCGCCCCTCAATGAAGCGATTTTAATGTTGGTAACCCCACGTCAGACGGATTTCTCTCCATCTTTCCATCTCCTTGGTTTTTTAGTAGTGAAAAATATATGTATCATATCACCCTGGGGATTCTGATGTTAAAATATATAAATGAAAGAAATTGACTCTGGGCCTAAAACTAAATATATAATGCAATAATAACTGATAAACTAATAAATATCTATCCCCCTTATATTTCAAGATTTCCCAAAGATATCTGAAGAGCACTTAATTGTTACTGAGTAATCAATTATTCAATTAACCTTCTTCTCATTGAATATATATTTGATACAACTTTTTGAAGCTTCAGCTTTAAAAGGTTCCTATCGATTGAAAGTTTCAAGGCCATATGGCCTGAGTATTGGATTTGTGCCGTCATGATTGACAGTGGAGGCTCGTAATCACATGCAAAAGTTTCAGATGGTGTGAGTTTCAGTGATGAGGCTACGATGGTGGCGCTCCTTTTGCAGATACGTAGATTTACGTGCACGTGTTTGTAGATTGCATATGCGGAATCTCTGATTCACGCAAGCTCTCCTGCAGCCCTGTGCATACACACACGGAGCCTGCTTCATTTAGTAAAAACGTTGACCAAATACTAGGCCCCACTCCAGACGTGAGCCCACTGTTCCGAAGAATAACTGCATCATCTCCGAGGCCACCTGGTGATTCAGTGATTCGAATTTCGAATTTCGGAAGACTTCTATTTAAATAAGATAAGAGGCTAGCAATGCTCTCAAATGCAAAAATTAAATTGCATGAAGCCTGGACTTGCAAGTTGAAAAAAAAAATCCTTTCAATGCCAGGGAAATCTTTTCTGCCCTGTTTTGTCCTATTTTGCTCTTCTAGAACCTTCTTAGGCAACTTTAGGTTTCTAAGAGCTAGCGCCGATGGTTTCTCTTGATTTACTCTTTCTCCTGATGAGAGTTGTATGCGTGAGTGTGTGGAAGCAAACAGTGGCCGTGGTATTCTTGCATGAAGGGAGTCAGTAGCTACAAAGCAAATGGTCAAGAAATCTTTAGAGTGTGTTGCTCGGGCCGAGGATGAGCCTGGTATGATGGGTTCCAAACCCATCCTTGGAAGTATGGAGTCCTGTAAACACGATGGCACACATGGGTGCAAACTTTCTGGAAACCGAGGAAGAAACATGGATCGAACAGACAGAAAACGTGCATTTCCGTCAATTCGGCCAATTCCAGTTCTAGGAACCCAAAGAAAATGATCTGACACGGGGGGACATATTCTTCTAAAGGATACTCATCAACACATCCTCTGTAAGGGGGGAAACTTAGAAAGCAAGCTATATGCCCACGAATCAGGATAAAATTAAACAAATGAGGTGTCTCCACTCGAAGGAACACCGTGTAGCCATAAAATTATACTGCAGAGGAATAATTAATGATATGGCGAAATATTGACAGTACCTATAACATTTAGTGAAACGCTGTATTTGAAGCATAAATTTTGTAAAAACGTATTATGTAGTTACCCACAGGAAAAAAGAAAAAGAGGAATGAATTTACATTCAGAACGCCCAGGGGTCATTCCCAGGTATTGAGATGATGGGAGGACATTAGTCATTCTGTCTTTATGCTTTTCTTTATTTTCCAAATCTCCTATATATTTTAATAACCAAGCCGGGAAGATCTTGAAATTAGCATAGTTTAGTAGCTCAGAGCTTAAATGATTGGATGCACCAAACTTTCTTGAAAATGTCTTGTGATTCCAGGCTCTCTCTCGACTCCACCTGGCGCCCCGACTCCGAGCCTGCCCGCCGCCCCTCTCCCTGCTGCCCGTTGACAGAAGCCACAACGCCCGAGCCGTGGGTGCTGGGATGGGCCCCCCCAGAACACAGTCGTAATCAAGATATTAGCAAAGAGTTTCTGTCCTGGAAAATACCACAAACAGGCTCGGTTTGACCTCCTTAACACAGGAGCACTCTAGTAATGTGCGCCTAATGATTTTTTACATTAAGCCCCAGCTTGTGTTGGGCCCTTGTGAGGCACAGTAATTTAAGAACAGTCATTTTGCACATTCCGATCCCATTATGTTACATTGTTACTGAATAAAGACTGGTATTATGTTGCTCCCATAAAGGGCAGAAGTGGCCTGAATTTTATCTGCTGAACGAATCAATCTGGATTATGTCAGCTGAAAAGAATTGCAGACTGCAGTGTCTGCTGCAGATGGGGGGTGGGGGGGATCTTTTTTTTTTTAATGTATCTGTTAGTTCTGAATACATGAGCTAAGATAATACCTTGTGGTGACTGAAAAGTAGTTTTTCCCTCTTATTTTTCAACGAGGAGTGTACCAATTATCATTTCAACATAACGTATTAGGGGATCAATTGGGAACTGCAAGCCATTTCCCCATGTTAATACCGCGCTGTCTTTAAGCCTCCCTGATGGCCGGTAGAGCTGTGGGAAAAAGATGCAGCAAATAATGAGGAAGGGAGAGGGTGGGGCTTGGCAAGGGATGTGAACAATTCATCAGCAACTCAACAAGGATGATGGAAAAAATAAGTCCTCCCTAAAGAAAAAGGGAAAAAAAAATTTTTTTTTCTTTCTCTCTCTCTCTCTCTTTTTCTTTTTCTTTTCTTTTCTTCGTTTCCCCCAGTGGTTGGGGGGTGGAGGATGCATTTAACCCACCTTTGTCCTGCCTCTCCATGAGCTGATTTTAAACTTCCTGAAATCAGCCAGTGCTTCCCTTTGAAATGGATAGTGCACATTTAAACAGTGGGCATTCTGTAGCAATCAGTTTAAGAAAACAGTGTCTAATTTCCTGTCCGTTCGTGCAAATTTCTTAGCATGTGGTATAGTGTCATTTAATATCGAAATACAGTAATGCTCTGCTTTGACTTAGGAAAATGCGGACAAATCCTCTGCGTGAAATAATTTGTGTGATCTTTGAACTGACCATGAATAAAATCAAACTCTGGCTATGCACCCTTATTTCTATGGTAGAGAAAACCTTTGAAGCCCAAAACGCTTCAGGATATGGTGTATGTATCCAGTAAGTTGCTTAAAATAACATAACTCTGTTGCATTTTATAAGTTCCCCCACACTCCTGCAGCCACCATTATGCAACCCCTTCCAAATATTTACCTTAGAAATGAATAGGCTTTTCTAATATTATTGTGCTCAGAGTTGCTAAATTTCCATTCAGCAGACCTAATTCCGCCATCTGCAAAGTTCTAGATTTTATAATACTTATAAGCTGTTTCTAATCTATTTTTACTGCCTTGTTCTGTCCTGAAATGTCAAAGAGTGCAGAATAGGTCTTGGAATTAACATGACAGTTAAGAAACTTGGCAAGGTTTTACAGCAGATTGTGACATTAACAAAATACAAAGGAGAATGGTGAAATTAACATTAATGTATGCTTGCAGACACTATAAAAATCTATATGTCCATGATCAGGGAATTAAAAAATAGGCATGTTTTTAGGATGATGCTATTAAAGACAGATCTTTACTATGAAAAGAAATTTCCATATGAAAAGCAACTTACTAAAAGTAATGCCGTAATCCTCTCTCCGGAATGAACAACAGGTTTATGGTCCTAGGTCAAGTAGGCATATGGCTGTCTCCGGTTGCCAATTTTTTTTTTTTTTTTCCAGGCTTCTTTAATCTGTGATAAAACTGCTTTGAAAGCACTAATAGCATTTTTTCACAGCTGTGAAGGAGATCATATGATCGATGTACCTAGAAGGGAGATCATTTGTTTAGATTCATAGATTGAAAAAATAAATCACTTAAAGCCCACTTTTAATGTCATCATGGGAAGGTTTCAAACAGGGCTATCTGAAGGAATTCATCTCTCTCTCTCCCTCTCTCTCAGCAGCTGCCAGAGTCCACTGGTCCTGCTTATTCCTTGGTGATGGTAGTTTGTACGTTATAATAAACCTGACCTTGAGCTGCCGTTGTAGGAACGCTCTGTGTTTTAGGAACGTGGAGTCTCAGCCTTTGAATCATGCTGGGTTGCTTTCTAGAAGATGGGGCGGGGGTGTGCAGACTCTGATCCGATCCCTGGGCCCAGATCTCCGGCTGCACTCCGTGTGATCTGAGGCCAGTTGCTTAACTTCTCTGAGTTTCACATGTCTCATCTAAAAATGAGAAGAATAAAAATTCCTCCATCATCGGTGTTTGCCTTAGAACAGTGTATGTATATGTGTATGTAGTTCCTGGTCTCATAGTAACTTGGATTTACGCAGATGTTGTTGTTTTATCGAAGAGTGGGAAAACTCAGTGAGTAGGGGGTGGTGGGAATAAAATCTGGGTCTTTGAACACGCTCTGCTCCCTGGGGAGCCGGTGTGGCTGCATCAAAGAGGGTGCTCTGTTATAAAAATCTCTGATCCTATGTGTGGTCTTGACATCTCCCGGCTAGGAGTGCTGAGCCCCAAGGCTGCTGGCCCAGTCCTTGGGCCTGGCAGCTTCTCATTTCGGCAGTCCGGGCCTCCCTTTATCTATCTGTGAACAGGGCACATAGTGCCTCCTGAATGTTCTGTGAGAACAAGAAAGAAATTTAATTAATAGGAAACGTTTTGGATGTAAAAAACCATATCCAACAAAAAAATTAGAGAAAGTTTTAAAAAACAACAAGCAGTAATGCATTATTTTAATAGCCGCCCTGCAGACCTTTCTTTCCCTGGTGCTTTCTGCAGGCAGCGAGATGGGGGCCAGTGGAGGGAGCTCAGGCCAGGTCTGGTCCGGGAGGAACCCCCATTCTGCCTGCCCACCCCAGGCCCCAGGCTCAGGCTTGGAGTTTCTCCAGGGGGTACCCCCGCTGGTACAGGTCTCCCGGAGGTGGGTCTTGGAGATCGTGGCTGTTCAAAGGCTGTGGGGCTGGCCCAGGAAGGGGCACCACAGGGTAAACTCTGGGTCTCATCTGGAGACTCTTTCTTTTGCTGAAAGGCATTTCCACGTCCATGGCAGGCCTGAGGTACCAAGCCAGGTTGCCTCCAGCGGGACAAGGGCACTCCTGCAAAGTTGGTGGGGAAGTCAGCAGCAGAGTGCAGAACTTTGGGGCCCAGGTCTTGGAGGGAATCTGGGAGCAAGCTCATTCACTTGAGGTCAGAGGGCTGAGGGAAGGAGGGATCACTGGCCAGGGACAGGGGACATGCCACAGACATCATGTATGTGAGCATTCACTAAGTCACCTTATGAGTGTCTCAGGGAGATACTGTGTGCAGACCCAGCCCCTCCCCATAGCAGGTGCGGGCCTGTGTACCGCTCCATCCCATAATCACGAAGGACGGACAACGGACACCTCAGCTTCTTCATATCCTTGATGCCTCAGGTAGCGCAGGCCCCCTGTTGTTGGGTTCTTTCTCAGGTCAGGGGCTAAATGTGCTGGGCATCCTTCTCCTCTTCATCCCTACCCCCCTCTCTCCTGGTGGTCTCCTGATGCAGGCTGGCACCGGCTGCTCTCACCTCCTTCCACCAGCAGATGGCGCCCTCTACATAACAATGAGACCCACATTTCTGTTCAGCCTAAAATCAAAGTGGCTCTGCTCCCTTTGGGCACTGAGCATTCTGAACAGTACAGAGGCTGCGGGTGGGTGTTCTAGGAAGAGCCCTGTGTCTGGGGTGGGGTGTGGGGCACAGAGTCCCCAGGAGCTCACACCTGGGATGAGGGAGAGCTGGAGATGTCACTGGTCTGGTCCGCTGCCTCAGAGCTGGGGCCCAGGGACATTTTAATTTTTCCATTGGGGGAAAAAAAAAAAGACTTGCCTGCATTCGAAATCCAAAATAGTTAACAGAGCATCACAGGCTATCTAGACTCATGTGCTGTGAGCACAAGGGGCAGGATACTGGGGCCCTTTGTCTCCCTGGGGAGCACCCCTGCTCTTGGATCTGCCCACTTCTTTCCAGGCTGCAGCCTATCCTATGAGTTGGGGACTTCACATCGAAACTTACCCTGTGAGTGCCTTGCAAGCTCATAGCAGCATTTATCGGATGCTTGCTGTGTGTTCCAGGCCCCCCCTTCCCCCCACCCCACCAGAATTGGGCACTTGCCCCACATTCGCTTACTTACACCTTGGGACAGGTGTCATTACCCCCATTTCATGGCAGGGAAACTGAGGTCCAGAGGAGCTGCTGCTGTTGGTAGCAGAGCAGGGACTTGGGTGCAGGTTGGCCTCTGTTGAAAGGTGGGCTCATGGCACAGAAGGGTGCACCCAGGCTGTGGGGACTCCTCTCTCACCTTGAGGGGCTCTCCGCCTGGCTTTTCTGCCCGGGGGTCCATCAGCCCAGGAGGCCTGGCTCGTGCCGAAGCAGCCTGCCTGGGCAGGTGGCTGGTTCAGAGACCTCAGATGGCAAAGCAACGCCCCCAACCCCGGCCCCCCCCACCAAGCCTGGATTCAAGGGTAATTGAAGTAATTGACAAAGACTGTATGTAAAACAATGTGAAAAGACTCGCTTTTGGTTAGTTTTTGTTTTTGTTTTCAATAAGAAGAAATAAGGTAATCTCACATTTTCAGGTTCCCAGGCTAGATGAATGCCTAGCTGCTCTGAAGGCCTGGAGCGTGCTGGGTTTTCTTAGATGCAGAGTGGGGCTCGAGCACCTAGCAACCCACGCGATATGACGGTGGCAGGCGAACAGAGTAACAGGAGGCCCGTGGATAACTGTTATTATCCTAGCATCCTCTGGCGTGCTGGGAACTATGCTTTGGGCTTCTCATACATGGGTTTATTTTATCCTCAAACCCAGCAAAGAATGAATTATTATCACTCTTATTTCACAACTGGGGAAATGCAGGCCCAGAGAGGTTAAGTAACTTGTCTAAGGTCACACAGCTGATCATCAGTAGAGTCAGATTTGAAACCAGGTCCTCCGGGCACCATCATTTCGAGGCATTTCATTTAAATGAGCATGTGATTGGTTTCCGAAATGACTGCAGCTACCGGATGCCTCTTGGATGTTAAACGTAATATTAGAAAAAGAATCAGTTGAATTCTTTGGTTCACAGTAATGGTCTTGGCCACATTTTCTCTCTTTCCAGGAAAAATGTTTTTGCAAAATTAGAACGTTTGCCCTAAAGATTCTCTCCCATGCTTTGCTGAGTCCCCCTAGAGGGGCTGTCCTGACCTTGAATGAAGATCTGAGTAGCTCTCCTGGGGAGAACAGGGCTTGACTCTCCTTTTGCCTACAGATGGTTCCTGCATCCCCGGGCCAATCATGGATCCCTTCTAGACTTTTCTTCCCAATGTGCTGCATAACCCTGGCCCCAATCAGTCTATAGTCACTTCTTGATGTGTGTGGGTGTGGGAGCCCCTCCTGAGGAGGGCCCAGGGGGCTTCCATCCAAGACCCGAGGGTCCAGGGCGGGGGGGTCTGAGGACAAACCCCTGGTAGCATGGCATCCAGGCCCCAGTCGGGATGGGCCGGCCCATGTTCCTTGTGTGAGGGTTCACCTAAATCTGTGTTGGGGCCTGGAGGCCAGCTCCAGCCTCTCTCTGCCCAGCCTCTTACTGCTGACGCTATTCATAGGCTCTGTGTGGGTCCCTGATAAGTGGAATCTCAGCTGGCACAAGAGGGAGCAGCGGGGGGTGGGGGTACCCCAGTTCCTAACCAATGAGGAAGCCCTAAGCTGCTGTCGTCATGGGGGCTGTCAGCATGCCCACCAGTCTACTTCCTCCATGCCTGTGCCTTGCTGGTGCAACATGCAAGATACCTCGGGATCTTCCATTTAATTAAGAGAAGGATCCCCCAGCCCTACCGAGGAGCTCTACTGTGGGCTCTGGGTGGGCAGTAGGAGAGGTGATGTGTGTGTGTGTGTGTGGGGGGGGACCTTATTTGCCTAGGGCATCGTCACCATGGCATTCCATGGCCTCGGGTTATGGCCGTGGCCAGAGGCTTCTCAGAGCCAAGCTAGATCACTCCAGGGCTGGGGGTGGAAGCCCAGCAGGAGCAGGGCCCGGAATGTTCTGCCGAGGTGATGGCCAAGGTGGCAGGGGCATCCTATCTTGTTCTGGAGGGGAAATGACTCTATCAACAATTATGGGAAGTGCCTTTTGTCTGGTGGGTCCCCCCATTTCTGTTCCTCACTCAGTGTCCCAAACTGGGTATCCAGCCAGCTGAGTGGTGCAGGTGTGTTCTGAGGACCCCTGGAGACTGTGGACAACTCCTAGTCCCTTGCCTGAGAAAGGGCCCGCCCACATGGCTCAGACCTCCTCTCTGCGGGAGGCTGCCTGTCCGTGGTTGGCGTCCCCTAGGACAGCCTCAGTGTCCCGCTTGGCCGGAGAAAGGAGGGACAGGACCCTTGAGGGACCTGGGCTGGAGGCACCTGCCAGGGCAGTCAGGCGTCCCAGACGGGCCTCCGGCTCCCCCAGCTCAGACCCGGAGCGCTGGGAACCCCGGACGGCCACAAGAGGGCGCCCGAGGCTCGCAGAAGGCCCAGGCTCCCTTTATAACCCTGCAAGGTGAGGGGGTTGTGTGGGGTGCATGGCTTCAATGGACAAGGGTCCTGGTTCATCGTTCCTGGGGCACTGGAAAAACTTGCAGGTGTAAAATTGTTCCGCTCCTGAGAAAATTAGAGGAGAGAAGGCCTCAGGTTTGCAATTATGGATTCACGGAGACAATGTGCGTTTTTGGATCACCTCCCCTGTGCAAAGCTTGAGGGTACACTTCGGACAAGACGAAGTTGTTCCTTCCCCTCACAGGGGACCTATGCCCGGATCTGAGTCGGCCTGCTCTGCCCTGCCCTCGCCTGGGCTCTGGCTTGGACCGAGAGCCCTCAGGGTGGGAGACCAGACCCACAGCTGGCCTCCCTGGAGGCGCCCGTGTCTTCCTGGGATAAGGATGGAGTGCTTCTCAGGATGAGTGTGAGGCAGGGGAGGAGGGAGGCGAGCAGGTGCTCCGGGGGCAGGCTGTCTGGGCTCATTCACAGCAGGAAGAGCTACTGCATTGCTTGGGGGCGCAGGATTCTGTCTGTAAAGTTGGCACAATCACAACTCTTGCTGCGGCCGAGGTAGGCATGTGGCTCTTCCCCCGGTGTCCTGCACACCGTAAGCACTTCTCGACACAGGCTAGGATTGCTGTCATCAGAATTGTCATTCTAGGCCCTGCCAGGGGAATTTTGGGAGGTCCCGGGGGCGGGCAGTGGCTAATGTGCTGTTCACGGTAAGGCCAGAAGCGAGCTTTGTTCTCAAGGAACATCTTCCCTGAGCTGCCTCGTGAAATCGTATCACAGGGACCAAGGCCTTCCCTGGGGGGAGATTTCTGGAGTGGCTTCTGGTTCGGGCCCTGAATGCTGGAGCCACTGTGGGTCCAGCCCCACCGGCATGTGAACGTAAGGAGGCAACATCAACCTGTTCTCCTCGAGAAGCTTGGCTGCAGGTGCTGGTGCTTAGAAGTTGGGTGGGAGTAGTCAAGGGAGTCCTGCTTTTCTATCCTCCGCCCTTCTTCCGCATCAGACCCACGTTACTATGCCCAAACATCCCGGATAGTACCCCAAATATAATATTTTATACAATAATGCATGGGTTTGGAATAGTACAATTCACTACATAAACCAGATGCTAAAAGAATTTTGACGGCTGGCCTGGTCATCAAGTTATATTTAGGACATTATTTCTATAGAAAGGAGCATATTAAGAGCCATGTAGAAATCAGGGTCAAAGCTGAGAGATACAGGCCCCCAAATCCTCCTTATTCGCAGTGATCTTTTAGTCTTGGTTCTGAGCTCCGAATTTGAGAACCTGTTAGCACAACTGGAGGTTTAGGAGAAGCTCCGGGTTAAAACAAGCAAGCAAGAAGACAAACAAACAAAACCCACTACCGCGTTTTGCTTCTGCGACCAGTTGACCCGGTTTTCTGCTTGGATGTTTGCAGGGTCAGACCTGAGACGTGGATTGTTTTCTCGGGAGAAGCTCTCAGAAAGTATGGGGCGGGGTGGGGACGTGATTCAGGGAAGACAGGAGCCAAGACAGGGGAATTCCAGAGCCGGGTCCTGCTGTGGGAAATGGGGTCTCAGTCCCACTGGGAGTCCCACCAGAGACCCATGTGAAGCGTGTCCCAGGGCTGCCAATGAGGCGGAAGGAAGTTGGCATGTTTATAAACCAACCTTCCTCCTTGCTTGGTTGAGTGAACACGCCGGCACTTTGAGCCAATGTGATCCCGTGGCTGGACACCCCTCAGAGACCCTGGAAACATTGGGCACATGTGGGAACGATCTGCTGGGGTGTCCTCTCCACCCCCACCTCCCCACCCAGTATGTGGACATGTGAGAACGTAACTTCTGGAGCCTCCATTTCCTTGTCTGCGAAGCCAGCAGTTCCCGTTCTCCCGGGACCCTTCCAGGATGACATGTGTGACCTGATGATAGACAGGAGTGGACGCTGAGCTTGGGGCTGGAGCTTTGGAAGCACTGCCTGACCCCACTTTGCTGGGTGGGCTTCCTGTTCAGACTCAAGGACTCCCCTTTTGGTTCATTCTCAAATCGTGGTTCTCCTCTTTCTGGGACATTTTAGATGGCCCACCCTGGGCTCCTGAACCCATCCGAAGCCTCGTCTTTCGTATCCTACTTGAATTCTACTCTTGCAGCCTGGTCTCCTGCACCCTGGGACCCCTGGGGGACCGGCTCCCCTGCTACCAACACAGCGCCACCGCCCCTGCTGCCCAGGCAGGTCCCAAATAAAACGGACGCTAGAGCAGACTCTCCAGCCCGCCGCAGCAATCCCTTCCTCCTTGTGGCACCGTGGCCGAGGCTCTGTGCCCCTGCCCCCGCCTCTGGGAGCGCAGCCCCCCCACCACCACCCAGTGCTACGGCCTGACCAGTGCAAACGCGCCTCCCGATTTCAGGGTCCCCATGTTTATGGCTAAACTATTGCCGATGACCGCCACGTAGCCCTTTCTCCTACGTTGTCATTTTATGTTAATTGAATGCTCGCGTTAATCTAATAGAGTCAGATTTATGTTGGGTTGTGTAGCACGTCATATTTTAATCAATACACATCCCAACATTTAGATGGACAGATGGGAAAACCTGCTTCATCTCTGCACTTGGGTTCCATCAGCTGTCAATAATTCCTAATTTGAATCCTTCAGACAGTCCGATTTATGGGTTTGAGTATATTGCATTCATCACAGAAATTAACTTTTGGGGGAAATGATGTGAAAGGTCACACAGCATCTTGAAGAGGCAGATACTGTGTTTCAGAGATGAAGCGCTCTGAGATATTCATCCTGGAGCGGCGGCAGGCCGGGTGGCCGCGGGAGGTTGGACGGGGGTCTGGGTGTGGACCACCATTACGGGCGGCACTCCTCATTGCAAACGGCATCTCTCGGTCAAGGAAGGCCCCTTGGAGTAGTGCAGCCGTGGCTCTGGGGGTTGCTGTCCCAGAAGCTAGGTGGTCGGGCCCGCTGGGGATGGAGAGGGCGTGGGTACGGAGTGTCAGGCAAAAGCAGGTGCTGTGGAATTCTGCTCGCTCTCTGCTCCTCGCAGTGGGGTCTCCGGAAGCCAAGCCTGGGTTACAGATTCAAGTGCCCGGGGTTTATCTGTGGTGTGGACTGATGGCATGCCTGGAAGGGAAGGAAGCCAACGAAGCGTGCTTTATCAAGCCCCCTGGGCGCCTGGAGCTTTGAGGGACTCCGGGGCCAATGTGGAACACTCCTCAGAGTTACCCCAGCGTAGAGGGGTTGCATTTGCAAACTGCTGCCACTATTGGTTGAGCACCCGTTTGGGGGGCGTTGACTTTCAGCCGGTTGGCCAAGCATGACTCTGCAGCCAGGAAAAGAGTCAACAAAAGCCTGAGGGAAGTGTCCATGCTTGAAAGAGGCAGCTGTTGGCATTTGGACACGAGGGACAAGGGGACCGGGCAGCCACTCTCAGAGATGGTCCCTCCAGTCAGACTCAGGGTCCAGGAGGAGAATGACTGGTGGCTGGGTTTTTTTTTTTTTTTTAAGATTTTATTTACTTATTTATTTATTTATTTATTTATTTATTTATTTATTTGACAGAGAGAGGCAGCTAGAGAGGGAGCACAAGAAGGGGCAGAGGGAGAGGGAGAAGCAGCTTTCCCGCTGAGCAGGGAACCTGATGCAGGGCTCGATCCCAGGACCCTGGGATCATGACCTGAGCCCAAGGCAGGTGCTTAACGACTGAGCCACCCCGGCGCCCCAGTGATTCATGGCTGCTTGAGCAGACCACATGGGCAGGATGGGCCCCACTGCCCACCTTCCAGTCTTGCCAAACCTTTCCCCCCTAAGAAACTTGCAGCTGCAGGTGGCTGGGAGGCTCTGCTGTCAGGGCTCCCCGAGAGGCACAGGTAACAGTCCAAAGCCTCAGGGTGGGGGGAGGTGCTCAGTTCCCTTCCTATTTTATGACTTTAATTCCTGTAGCTATCCAAATGGTGTTACCTATTGATGTAGGAATCTTCCCACCCACCTCTGGGGAACTGGATATGTCATTGAGACTCAGGGCCCCAGTAGACACCTGCGGAGGGAATCATGTGAGGACCACCAGTAACTCATCTTCATTTTTACAGTGTGGATAGGCAAATGGATTCACCCTTGAGTTTGCTGACGCAAGCATTTGTGCTGCAATGAGCTTGGAGCTCCTCCTGAGTGACCCAAAGCAGGTTTCCATCATCTGGTGGCTAGTGACAGAAAGTCATGCAGAGGGACATCTGGTAGACCCAGGCGGAGCTGGGCACCTTGTTGTCAGTGTTCTCTGCTTGAGACTTCCGTTTGTTGCCACTTTATTTTCAGAGGCAAGGCAGCGAATGCCCACTCTGGCACCCAGAGGAAGGATGGAACACTGGTTGACTTCTCTGGTCTAGCTATCTGCACCCAGACGAGGTGCCTTCAGGACCGTAGAGTTGAGAGCCGTCTGTGAGCTTCTCCCAGGAAACTGGTGTTCAGTAGTGAGCGCTAGCACAAACATACACTTGCTTTTAAACTCCAACCACTGAGAAACTCATAACACGCAGGGTCTTTGGACATAGTCCATTCCGGGTGTTCATAAGAAATGATTTCCTTGTCTCTACTGTGCCTTGATATGAATGTGAACCCTTGTGTATGGGATTTTATGCTTGCTGAATGGGATCGCATGGCAGCCTGTGGATATGTAAATTATGTGGCTTTCACTCTGCAAGTTCACTGTCTGCGCCCTGTGCTGGGAAGTCACATGCCCACCAGGACAGGGGAGCCTTTCCTTCGACGGCGTTCTTTGGGAACATATCTGTATTTGCAAAAATCCATTATAACCCCATTGTTGTTGGAGATGCAGTTAATAAATGAAGGTAGCACAAAATATGATTTTAAATCAGTTTAATAAAATTATTCAAGTAGATTTTAAATCATTTTTACAGTTGATTTAACATTTGTGACTGGTTTATAGATTATGATATAGGACGGTGTTTGCATCTTTGCAATTTTATTCCAATTTAGAAACAGTACAAATATTAATTTTTGCTTCAATAATGGAGCCTTTGAGAATTAAACTTGTCTTTTCTCAACACATACTTTATGAAAATGATTTTAATATGATTTTTAATATATTTTTGAGGAACTTCTTGGAGGAAAACCCTTTGAACAAGGACCTAAATGGAACTATCTTCTCAAAAGTTTCTTTTGAGACAAAGGTGAAGCAATAGTTTCTAAGGAACTGGGTTTGTTTATGGGTAAATGACCTGATGCTTTCTCTACAACTGAAGAAAGTTCTGAAGCTTCCAGAAATGGTTTCTTAGGTATTAAGAGAACAAATTAAAGTAAACTTTGGTTTGTGCTCAGTGGGTTGCTGTGATCACTTGGGGGCAGGGTGAGGCTGGACCTACCGGGAAACTGGACACCTGCTGGGCGCTCGGGGGGGAACTTGGGGTTCGCGGACCCGGTTCCTAACTGCGTGGTTACCTCGGTTACCTAACGACTGTCTACCCCTCCGTCTGGTCTGGGTTTAATGGTTGTGGTGGCAACAGCCAGGTGACTGACACACAAGTGCATCTACAAAGCAAATCGCAGCTGCAAGGACAGGACGGCGGCCACCCACCTCCCTGGCTACGTTGGGCCACGCTCCACTGTTCATCCTGCTTGTGCGCCGGGCTCCGGCCACGGCTCGCTCCAAGGTCTTGGGGAGGGCATCCGCAGCTGTCCATGGTGGGACAGGGCTCCCGGGCTAGAGTCTTGGTAGGAATGACTTCCCGGGGAGTAGGAAAAGCAGCAGCATAGCCACCTGCCGTGGGGCCGTCTGGGTCTGACCCTTGGAAAGCACAGAGAGAGTTGAACTGCGCCTTTTGGGGACTGACCATGCCTGAAGAGATGGAGATAACCATGGGCTCCCATTGTTCATGAATTGTCTCCTCTGGCACCAAAAATCCCTTTTAAATGGCCTCTAAGAACTCCAGCACACAGCCGAGATCCCAGGGTGTAAGACCACCCTTTCTTGTGTGGGGGGATCTGGTGAGTCCTGGGGGGGGCCTCTGCCCAGGAACGCCAAGGGCTCGGAAAGGAATGAGGTCTTCGTGTCCTCTCTACTTGGGATCCCAGGAGCAGGGGTCTCTGACAGGCACAGGTGGCCCTCAGGGGTGACCCTCCATCCCCAATTCCCTTCCCCGGGAGTGGACGAGGCAGAGTGTAGACTCCTCCCTGACCCAGGGGAGAGCATCTGAAGATTGAGCGTCCAATGGGAGTTTATATTTAAGAAAGGAGATGTACCTAGAGGGCTGCAGGTGAGAAATCAGATGGTGAGAACATGAACAGGGCCTCTAGAAATAATCCACGATTGCAAAGAGAAGGAGGGTTAGAAGTTGTCTTCAGAGGCCCTTGGGAAGTCCCGTGACGATCCACAGCTTTCTTCCCCAAACGGCTGGGCCAGTTTACGGTAACTGGTGAGAAAAGCTTGCGGCATGGGGGGGCGGGGCCAGCCCCGGGGGCTCAGGGACCCTGGCAGGGGTCGGGAGGCTCATGATCTGCAAGGTCTTCCTCTCAAGACCTCCTATGACATTGGCCCAAGCCAGCCGAGCTGAAAGGAAGGGTGGTCCAGCCCCTGACTCTGGCCTGAGGGAGAGATGCAGGCAAGGCTGAGGTCCCAACTGGCCCATCATACACGGCGTCACCTCCCAGGACTAGCCAGTCCCAGCTGAGGGTTCAGCTGGGAGCACTGGTGACAGGCACTGTGGGAACTTGAGACAAGAGGAAGGCAGGGGCTTTTCAAACAGCCAGTCCCGAGCAGGGTTGCCGCCCCAGCCTCTGCACTCGCTGCTGGGCCCCAGGGACCAGGCGGTGGCGCCCATGCAGACGGCAGGGAACCTCTCCCCCGGCCAGCTGACTCTTCTGCTCAGGAGGCTGGGAAACATAGACAGATGGGATGATGTTTCAGTACCAGAGCCTCTGGTGGGCCTCACAGGGCCTAGGGCAGCCCGCACCTCACTAGCTTCTCCTGGGTTCCTGGGAACAACTTGTTGCCCCCCCCAAACCACCCTCCCTGACCCCTGCCCTTACTGCTTCAGGGTTACTTTTGCTTTCTGTCGACTAGCAATCTGTCAATGAAATCATCAGTCAGAAAGAAAGGGAGGAGCATTTTGTGGCCAGGACAACTCCCTCTCCAGCACAGAGCCAGCCGGGGTAGGAGCCACTGCTTCTGGTGGCAACAGGTGCATCACCCTTCCCTGCGGAAGAGAGGCAGAGAGGCCGCCGAGCCCTGAGTCCCGCCGGCCGCATATCTGCACCGATTGGTTCAGTAGCAGCTCAGGATTCCCTTTATCCGGGCACCAGCCTGAGTTTTTATTTTTGAAAGTTAATCCATCCATGAGGGGATCATCAATAGCTCCTTCCTCTTAACCGCGGTTCCACAGTCATCTCTGAACAGAGGGCAGTTTCAGTGCCTGCAGCGAGATTATGGAGACGAGGCCCAGGGCAGCAAAGGCAGGAGAGAAGAGGTACAGAGCACATGTGTTCTTGGCAGGAACAAGACCTGCTGGTCTGGCATCAAGACCCCTTTGGGGTGTGGGTCACCAGCACCAGCATCAGGACCAAAGCCCACGAAGTGCCCGAGGGGACCTGAGGGTCAGAAGCTGCCCCCGGGGACCTCTTTGGAGCATCCTTCCTGCAAAGCGGAGGCCGCCTGGGGTGTTGGGGACAAGGCCTTGGTGTGGGGCAGCAGGGACGGGACAGGTGGGGCTCAGTAGGAAGGTTCAGGCAGGTGTGTGCTGGCTCCCAGCAGTCTGCAGACTTGATCAGCTTGGCCCCCGCAGAGCCTCTGCAGGCCTGGAATTAGTAGTTAACATTTAAAACTCAAGGGATTTCACATCAAAATCTGCATTTCTGACTCCTCTGGAAAATTTAGAAGACTTGAAACCCTTGGCCTGTTTTTCTGCAAGGCCGTGGTTAGCCCTGAGCTGGGTGGCTGCTGTCCCTTAGACAGGACTGGGGTCTCAGCGGGTCCCCAGGCCCCACCTTCTGGCCCATGTCAGGAGCTGGAGTTACTTGCTTGGTGGACAGGCCAGCAAATTTCTGGCCACTGGTTTATCTGGGCTTGGTTGACCCATTGCCCTATCTCCACTGAGCATTCTGGCTAAGGCCAAGGGCAGTGGGAGGAGGCAGGGAGGGGCGGGGGCACAGGACAGCGCTGGGGTGGATGGCATGGCCAGAGAGGGGTCCGAGAAAACCCTGGCAGGTCTGGGAGGCCAGAGAGGATACTCCTGGCTCCTCTGTCATAACAAGAGCAGAAAAGGAAGAGGCAGGGACGCATCCACAGACTGCCCTCCTCCAACTTGTCCGTCTGACGATCATCGTGAAATACCCACCCCCACCCCAAGCGCAGCTCCACTTCCCCCAAACATGTACGTTTCCCAAGCTCTGCAACTTTTCCAAACCCCAGGGGAAGCCTTGCTTGATCTGGGATCCCTCGTGGATAGGCAAACTCTGTTTTGGGGATTGAGCCCCATGGAGTGGGCAGCACGGTCAGTACTGTTTTCTTGGGGTAAAGTAACCTAGAAGGGTCTTGATTCTCCAGGCTGCAGGCAAACCTGTTCAAGATGCTGACATGCAGGTATGAATAAACTGGCAGCTGTGCCAGAAGGACTGCCTGTATGCTGAGACGCATCCAAGAGGGCTTCCTGGAGGAGGGAACATCTGGGCTGGCAAGGTGGGGGCATCCCTAGCAGAAAGCACAAGGGAAGAGAGAGCTCTTGGCACAAAGCACAGGAAATCCTTTCTTCATGACCCTGGACTGCTTTTCCTGCAATGCTAGCTTGGAAGCTCCCTGGGGCCAAAGGTCTTTCCTCCCAGCTTTTAGGTCAACACCCCACCCAGCCCACCAGCCCCGCAGATACCGGTGGCCCTGAATTCTTTCTGTTCTCCTTCCTTGCCAGTTGTCACGATCTGGATTCCAGGAAGCCAGCCTGCAGCCTGGTTTATGAGGCGGGGAGACTGGTGCAAACCGGCCTCATTTGATGGGTCCTAATTACTGAGGAACAGCGGCGGCTCCATTCCCCGGTCCATTTCCACGCTCTGGTCTCTGGGCACCCCCTCACCCACCCCATGGCATCTCTGCCTGTGAGAGAGAATAACACCTCCGGAGCCTGTGAGGGTGTCAGCCCAGCCAACGTGGGATGCAACAGACGCTAATTGTGTCCCCAAGGAGGTTCCCTGAAGTTGGGGTCACTCCACTGTGTCTTTCTTAAGTGATTTGTGCATAATCGACGGTGCAAAAGGGAAGGAAGAAGGCAGGGCAGCCTTGGCAAGGCAAGGAGGCAGGGAGAGGAGAGAGGCCTCTGCCTCTGGGAGAGAACAGAGGGAGGGGCTTGAGGGCCACCTGGGCAGAAAAGCTGCCTCTTCAAGTCCCTAAACCTTTATCTCTTGAGTCTCAATCCCAGCTCCCGAGCCCCCAGAGTTTTTGGGTTTGCACATGACCGTCCCCAGTTGCCCCCGATGTAAACCCACTGTGTGCCGAGGACGCGAGCCCAGGTGTGCGTTTCCCCCAGGTGCGAGTGACAGATGAAGAGGAATAGGAGATGTACTATTGGAATTGATTTCTCTCCCGAAATATACATCCGTGCGGGCTGTGCACGCACACAGAGTACAGTACAATTCACACACGCACGCACAACCAGCCGCATCGAGATTCTTGGTAAAGGACCAGCTCGCAGATGAAGCTGGCAGAGGGATCCGGTTCAGACATGACACCCATTTCTTTGGAACGATGCCTTCCCCACCCCCATCCCCAGGAGCAAACGTGCCAAGTGGGCAGAGCATTAAGTAACACTGGGAGGGGGCACCTGGGGTCTGGGGTCTGCAAAGATGGGGGTCAGTTCTTCCTTGCTCCCCTGTCTGCCTCCCCTCAGGCTCCTAGAGGAAGAATGGTTTGGGGGGGGTGGGTCGGCGGGGGTGGTACCCTCTTTCCCTGGCCGCCACCACCCGGGCAGCCCCTGCAGCCCCTGAGATGCCCTCTCCCCAGGGGCTGAAAGAATCACCTGTCTCTTTTTGGCACCGACACCCTCCTGAATGCCATGAGAAACTGGTGACCTTCACTCTGGTCTCCATGACGACAAGATGGTATATGTTTAATTAGTTCAGGCTTATTTTAGGACCAATTTTCTTTTATTTTAGGGCAATGCGAGCTATGATAACTGTAAGCATGTTTACGAGGCGCGCGAGGCTTAGCTGAAATGTGCCAACAATTCTAGTCAAACAGATGGTGACCCCTGATTCAACTTGCCCTCTCATTCAATTATTCAGCTGTATTTAATTTTCCTCGGGGTGACTCACGTGCCATGCTGCCGCCTGTCCTCTAGGTGGCACGAGAGACCACCTTTAAGGCTGCAATAAAAGGTTGAAAGCCAAGTCTCTGGGAATTTTCCCAGCCTGGCCTTGGCTGGAGAAGAGGATAATGAATTTCAGCACTGGAACAATAGTTTCTGCCTAATATCAAATGATGTGAAAGGGTGGAGAAGAATTGGGTCAAATTGTATGTGATTTGGCCATGAGCTCTAAGTAATCTCCATTCTAATAAGAAATTTGAAAGACCTTCCAGGCTTAATATCCACCCAAATAATTTGTTTGGAGTTCAAGGAGTATTACAGCGTTAGAGCCCTTTTTTTTTTTTTTTAATAATTGTGGAAATGTTCTGTTTTCATTTTGAAAACCTCTGCTATTTAATTTCTAGTGGCTGCCAGCCCACCTAGTCTGGGACCAGGAGGCAAAGCTAAGTGGACTTTCTGCTCATTTCTTCTCCATGTTTTCTACCCGCCTTTCCTCCTGTCAATACTTAGCACTGAGAATTGGAACCCAAATGTCCCTGGAAAGGGGAAAGGAATTGCTCCGCTAAATATCTTTTCAAAGATACCATCTTCCTAATGAAAGAACCGGAGAAGCAGGTGGTCACAAGCCATGACCACCACAGACTGGTGGTTGATTTTCTAGAACCTTTGGAAGACGAAAAAAAAAACACCAAAAAACCCACTCAGTTGTCGCCTTACCCCGCTGCAGCCTGTCGCATAACTCCTTCCACAGGAGGGGGCTGTGTCTTTGGACTCATGCGGCTAAGATTTCCTGTCAATGGACATAGCTCGGGTAATTAGAGCAACGTGGAAACCATGCTTTTATTTCTACCTCATTCAACTTAAGAATTCATACCTTTAACAGTGTTCTTGTTTTTTTTTTTTTTTTTTTTTGGAATACAGTAACACTATCTTGTAGCATATGACGTATATATTTTTCCCCTAAGAATGTCTGACTCCAGAAATCCTCTTGAAACGTTGTATATCTTCCCTGTCCTGCCCTGGATCAGACCACAAATAAAGGAACCATGTGTTGAACCAAGACCAAGCGGGATCCACACGTGCATGAAAGTATCGATGCACAGACCGCTTCCAAAGACAATAAATCGAATTTCCATGGATTAATGGAGGAGGTTTCGGTAAATATGTTCATTCTACCTGGACACGCTCAGTGCTTGTTTCCGCTTCGGGACGACATCGTGGCACTGGAGAGGTTAAAGCCGCACGCACGAACTGTATTCCTGGGACTTCGTGTTTAAAGGCTTGGCTCTGGCTGGCTTTCAGGCGTTGGTCCATCCAGCTGTGGCTTGGTTCAGTCGGTTCGCATGAAAGTCTCTGCACGTAAACTCAGAAATCTTTAGTTGGGGCGAGGGAGAGGGTTGCTGCTCTTCATGGGATGACCTCATAGGGGCTGATTGATGGGGTAGGAGAGCCCTGTGCAGCAGCCGAGACCTGACCTCACTGACCAGCAGAGCAGTCCTCGCCCAGCCTGGGGGGGGGGGGCAGATGCTGTTGCACCCTATTTATGTCGGGGACACTTAAACTTGGCCTCCGGGGGCCAGTTTTGGTTTTGGTGCTGCTTCTAGGGGGTTACATGTGGATATAGGACGGGTCTCAAATAAGGCTACTCGGGCCACACCCATTGATTTTATTTGCCCTCTGATTAGCCCACCAGCTCGGACTCAATTTACCCCCCTGGTACTTGCAGAGCCCTCTTCTTGGTGCACTTAGATTGCTTTGTGGGGGAGCTTCTCCAGGTCCTCAGAAAGAGTTGGTTAAAAGCCCAAAGAGGAAGGAGTACCTCCCATCTGATCCCCGGGGCCGCTGGGCTCCTGGCTCTGATGATGGGCCCTGCACCTCGGTTTCCCATGCTTCACCCCTCTCCCCCAGGGATGGGACGACAGCGAGATGGGCGCTTTGGAACGAGCCTCTTGGAAGCGCCGTCACCTGCCCTCACTGCCACCCCATCTGAGCTGCTGAAGATGGCAGTTGGGCAGAGAAGTCCTGGACATCTGGGGGCTCTTCCGACTGAGGAGTGTTTTTATTTGTGTGTGTCGGGTATGTGCGCACACACTTACATACGTGAGACTCCCGGCCGCTTTGTAGGGACATCAAACTCTAGGCTCCCCATCCGGTTTGGCTCTTTGCTAACAGGCACTTGCAGCGGCCTGGAGAGCACATCAAGGTAGAGAGGGCAGGCGGCCAGGAGGGGCGAGGCGGGCAGCACACACACTAGTCAAGTTAGGGTTGGAAAACGCAAATGTGGGCAAAATCGCGGCTTGCCTGGACCTCCAGCTTCAGTCTGGGATTTGTACATATGACATAACCAGTCACTACCGTGTCGCAGAGTCAAGAACCGGCTCGGTGGAAATGCAGCCCAGGGAAAGGGGTGCCACCCAGGCAGCACAGCCCGTGACCTCCATCGCCGGCCGGGGCCCTGTCACCCCCGCCACCTGCCCCACGGTCCTGCCATTTCGCTGAGTTCCCAAGTTACTCTGCCTCCCGGAGCATCATTTGTTTTTCTTTGTTCGGAAGACACGTTACAAGAGCATTTGCGTGAGGCCATCTGTATCTTTACAAAGAAATAATGGGGCAGGGTGGGGAGTGTGCGGGTATTCAAGCCCCCCGGCCTGTGGCCCTTGGCTGGCCAGAGAAAGTTTCTCCGTGCTGGCATTCCTGATCCCCGGGTCCACAACTTGCCTCCCGGTTCCCTCTCCCATTTCCCCAGCCTCTGCATTTCCTCCTGCTGGTTCCTCCCCTCCTCGCATTACTCCCTGGCTGGTGGACTTCTGGAAGACCATTTCGGGAGGGAGCGTGAGCTGTCTCCAGCAGCCCATCTTGAAGCCTCCCCCCCAACTCCCAGGAAACCCGCCCCCCTTCTATTTATATATATATATATATATATATATATATATATATATATTTTTTTTTTTTTTTTTTGCAAAGGGCCAACTCTTTCATTTTCCTGAAGGTGGCAGTGAAAGAAAAAAAATGACTGCCTTTGAAGATTTAGGAATTTTATTACAAAACAGATGGAGCAGCGAGAGTCCCCGTTGTCCCCGGGTGCCCAGGAGCGCTGACAATGGAAGCCACAGCCCCACAAAGTGGTGTCCACCTGGGGCCGGCGGCCTCCCCCGGGCAGCGGGGCACCGTCGCGCACCGGCCCCGGCGCTAAGTGACCGGCGACTCCGCCAGCCAGCCTCCTGCTTCTCCCCTCTTAGTCCCTCCCCAGGATAATTGAGGATCGTAATGCTGGGGAAGGAGCGCGGCGGCTCCCGCGGGCTGTCAGGTATCTGCTCCTGTCTTCATGTCATCCGTCAGCATTGAGCCCCTCTGTCATCTCTCCTCAGCCTTCAGCGTCGCGCTCTCTCATCGTGTTCATTATCTCGGCTCAGACCGGCCCTCCCCGCTCCCCCCGTCCAGTAAATGCATCTTTGTGCAACTCTCAGTCTCCGATTATGAATCAATGATCATGTGGTGTAAGAGAGATAGATGGCTTTTACTTCCATCTTGTCTCCCCTAATTGTAAAATATTAGTTACATTACACTGTGTCTTTTGATTAATGGAACTTATTTGGAGTAGCCTATCCGAACCCTCCCCCTTCTAAAGTCCTCCACTGACTTTTGAGAATTGAGTGATTTCACTTAAAGCAGACAAATAGGCCCTTCAGCGAGGAGATAGTGAGGCTGTGATACTGTGGGCAAGACAGGCTCCGCAGACCGAGTGGTGGATTCCGGAGAAAGGCTTTCCACCGGCCGGGCAAACAGTGGGCTGCTAATACATGCCGGCTCGGGAACTTTCTGCTCTTCTTCATTTCACCCCCTTTTTGGCAGCCCGAGCCCAGCTCACTGACTTGCAAAACAGGATGTGAAACAAAATTGAATTAAAATTAAATAAATTGCAGATTGCCACATTCCCACATTTGGCTTGCGAGGAGCCAGTCAAATGTGAACTTTGATGAATTTGAGCTCTCGCGACGCCGGGCTCCCTTCTCCGGGCACAGGGCAGCCTCTCAAAGGAGCGTTCTGGCACCCACATCTGACCCGTGGAGAGGATTGTCCTTTAATGCAGAATCTATCTTCTTGGGCATTATTAACTTAAGTATGTCCGTTGATAAAGTCCTTGCCATACAAAAGGGAAGTCGGCGGCTAGATCCCTTGTTATCACTGTCTATCTTTCAGTGTAAATTCAAGGACATACTTTCAACCTATCAGCTCAATTAAGAAGGTCTATTTACTGTCCATGTGTATAATGTTTATATCTCAGGGAGATGGGAAGATTGACTTCATAAACTCAAAAAAAAAAAAAAAAGGTACCACAGATTAGGAATTCTAGAATGCATTTTGATAGGGGTGCTTTCAGGACACATGATTTATAAAATGCATGCAGATATTTATATCTATTTCTGTAGGATATGCTTAGTATTTTATTCTGACCTTTGGATTTTTATTTTTACTTTTATTTGAATGATTCTTGTAGACACTGACTCTTATGTATTTTCTGGGGACATGTTATTTCATTTAATGTACTAGAGCCAGAAGATTGATTTTATTATGTGTATAGGAAGCTGGTAATGTTTTACTTTATTTTTTTTTTTTAAGAGCATAACAATGTGTTTATGGCTGCCAGGAAAAGTGAGGGCAGAAAAACAATCATGCCTGAGCATAAAATTCATTCTGAGGATTAGATGCCCAGAAACATGTAGATTAAAGATTGGAGGGCTGCGGCCAGGCCACTTCAACCCACATCCTATGTCCCAGTGCAGGTGCCTGGCAGGTACCTGGAAAACCAGCGTCCACACTGGCTTTGGGTCAGTAACTCACGGACCCAAATTGCTGCTTCCTATCACCTAAGCCTAGGTTTTAGATTTTATTTATTTAGTTTTTATGTGTGTTTTGAGTCCTTGCTCTGGCGAAAGTGTATGCCGGAGGACTCTTTGTTCTGAGTATCAAGGGACTTTTTAAAATGTCAGCGGAGTTTGGGCTGTTGTGTCTAATAAACCTCCTTAGGGCTTAAGATACACTGTCTCCCAATTTTCATCAGCAGCATCACTCACTGAGTTCGGCACATCCATCATATTTTGAGAGTATTTTATAGAATATTCTTACTACGGCACATGAATGCATATTGACAATTGTTGGCACTTTTATATATTCCACGATACACATTTATCTGTTATAGATCCATAATACCAAATGTGTAGTAAAAAGCTATATCAAAAGGGAGTTATCCCGCGTGCGTAAAACGCTCTCACTTGGTTGCTTTAATTTTCTTACTACAGCTTCTGAGACCCCCACTTCATCCTGATGGACTTCAATATTTCATTTAAGTGAAGGATGTGCCTGAGAGGGGGTGACGGTGTTTCTGAGGCAATGGCAGCTCTGACTCTTGTCGAGGCGAAGCCCTGAGTTGGGGCTAGGATCAGTGCGTGAGTCACGGCGCGCAGCCCTGGGCACCCACCTCTTGCTCCCTCCGCTGGAGACGCGTCTGTCCCCGGGGACGGGATGGAGAGAAGGCAGGCAACACCTTCAGGGACCTGACATCTGCCGAGGGGCCGCGGCTGATGTTTATGGTCATAGCAATGGGCAACGTTGATGCACTCTGTGCCGGGCTCTGTGCTAAACTCTCGGGGCGTGTCGCTGCACCGCGACCTTGACCCTCTCTCTTAGCCCCTTTGACAGATGAACACACCGAGGCTCTGGAGAGATGCCGGGGCTTGCCCAAGATCCTGAGGCTGTTCAGTGCTGAAGTCAGGACTGCCTGCCTGCCTCTGAAACCTGAGCTCTCCTTGCTCCTTGCACCTGTCTCTGTGTGTTTGGAGTAACTTTGGGCTCCCGCGGAATGCTCAATAGCAATCCTGTTGATTTTAAGATTCAATGAAATGGTGATCCATGTCCAATCCCTGACACATCATCGTAAGGGCTGAAATGCCGAAAACGTGTGTGTGTGAGGGGCTGGCGATGTGAGAGAGAAACAGAAACTGTTTCCTTGTTGGGGCCGGGGGTGGATTGGAGGGTGGAGGGCTTCCTCATTTCTTCTTTCCCTTCTCAGTTTTCCAAACTGTTTTGGGAGGGGAAGGAGTTTGGAAGCTCAGTCATCTGGGTAAGCTTCGGATTGGTTGTGGTTATTGGGATAATGCCATTGTCAGATAGCAAATAGAAATCCGGAGAGTCCCTCTGAAAGGAAGACAGCCAGGGACCCTGGGAGCGACGTGGGGTGCCACACGTGTTCGGAACGGCCAGCAGGAACCGGGCTCATCGGGCCTCCCGTGACTCCCTGAGACCGTGTCCCGTCTGTGTCCCGTAGCATGACGTGTGCGGGAACTGTCAGCCAATTACGAAGGGGGACACGTGTGGCAGAGAAGAACATGATGGTAAGACTGGTGAGAATTAAAAGGAAAAGGCAAAGGGGCACACGGGCTCGCTCCTCGGGGCTGCGCGGAGCAGAATCTGGTTTTGTTGCTAGACACCAGGAAGTGAAAATCTCAACGTGGCTTGTCGTTTGGCATCATGTATTTTAAAAAATAAAATAAACATCTGGTTGTTTGAATGCAAGTGAGACTCCCCTCCTTGCTTCCCCGCCCCCCCTAATTTCAGCCAAGCTGTGTGTGTAAACACAGTCTTAATTGATATCAGGTTAGGGGAGTCTGGAAAACATGCTGCAATCCAGACCTCTCCAGAAATCCAACAATAGGAGCCTACTGGCCGACCACCTACTGTGTGCAGGGCTTTGTCAGACAGGGGCTGGGAGCAAATACCAGCCACCCCAGGCCACGGTGGTGAGGAGCCCATGAATGGGGAGAAAGAGGCCCCATGCAGGGCCCGAGACAGGGCCCAGTCCTGCCACGGAGTGTGGGGAAACTGGGCCTGCTGGAACTGGCAGGGGGCTCCAGGGAGGAGCTACCCAAAAAGGGACTAGAACCTGGATAATTAAGGTTTGCGATGAATTTGGTAATGAAGCCTGATTGAGTTCCCATTCAGCTCCAGCCTTCCTCTCCGTAGAGCGACGCGTCTATTTTGAGACTCAGGAAAGAAATGCTTCAATTTGCAAAGTAAATGTTTGTTTGGTTGTTTATTAATAATCATGTAAAGTAATCCATTGGATTCTTTGGCACTAAATGGCTGCCTCTCGGGCCTCGTCCTTACAGCAGGATCCTGGGGTTCTCTGGTGGTTCAGGGAGGCGTCTGGAGCCAAACCACCTGGTCTCCAATGCCAGCTGCCCCATGTCCGGCTGCAGCCCGCTACACTACCCACCTTCATGCCCGCTGGTTTCCCTGATTCTGAAATGGGAGGACCTACTCATAGAAGCCTAGGGAGGACTCAGGGAGTGGTGAAGCCCCTGCCCATAACCAGAGGTCCCGGGCTGAAAACAAAGGGGTGAGGAATGTCTGATAAAAAAGCACTCACTTCAAACAGAAACTATATATATATATGAGATATATATATAAAACTGTATATATATCTCATATATATATATATGATAGTTGGTCCTTTTTTCCCTTCCATTTTAGTAAATCATTTTAGAAGGAATCTTGTAGCATGAGTAAAAAGATACTGGCTAATTATCAAGATGTCATTTATGGCCTGGGGTCAGCAGGAAAGGTAACAGAACATGTTTTTAGGGGAGTAGAAGACTGGAGGTGGGGCGGGGGAGGGGCATCCATTTGTGTGTCGTCTAAATGCCTCCTGAAGAAAACCTAGAATACCTGCCAAATGCAGACCAGCCAGCTGACCAGCCTCCTGAACAGGCCGAGACGTTCAGGATCTCTGCTCGGGAGTCCACATCCCCCTCCCTCCCGGCCTGCCCCCTCCTCAGACACGTGTGAAAGGAGACAGACCTTGCCTCTGGGCCAGTTGTCCCACAACGTCTGTGGCCTGGAGCGGGGTGAGGGTGAGGGGGCACAGGGGAGGGGGCGAGCCCACCCTTGCCTGGCTCCCAGGCTACGTGGAATAGGAAGATCCAGATAATAAAAATCTACGTGTCACCGAGACATTCCTCAACTGTTAGCAATCAGTTTTGGGGGTGGGGGGCGAGGGGGGGGGCGGTTGGGAAATACCAAAAGACATCAAAGAGGGTCTCACTCCCAGCCTCTGCCCTGTTTCAAGGCTCCGTAATTTGGGAAGGTTGTGCGCTAAATAATTTGTGAGCCTCCAAACACGCAGGTTATTGTTTGTGGACAGATGGTGTTTCGCATTTTATCGCTTTTCCTTCTGCGGGTCCTCATATGTGGGACTGATGTGCATTCTGAAGTCTTTGTCTCCTTCTAAAATCTCTAATCTGAAACAGGCAATCAAGCACAGAGGCTGGGTTTCAGAAGGCATAATCAGAGTTTTAAAAGCAAAGGGGAGGGGGGGACGCCAGAAATCCAAGTGCAGTTACGAGACAGATGTGTTCGCAGACAATGTGAGAGGTGATTCGGGTTTTAAAAGTGGACCTGTGTCGGGGGTCCCGAAGAGCAGAGGGACAGGCAGAGCCGGGCGGTGGCCGCTGCCGCCAGCACCCGGGAGCTTCCGGGCATTCCCCCCCCACCACCTCCGCCGCACCTTGCCTCCGGAGCTGGGGGTCTTTGTCTCGGCAGGCGGCCGTGGCAGGGCCTGGGAGGCCCCATCGTGGAGCGGTGGCCGCCCTTAAGAGTTAAATTATGTTGATATACAGGAAGGAAATGAAATAGACGAACTCACTCCTCTTTTCTTCCTACGGATTTTTCTTTTTTATTCTGAAGATAGAATTACTGTTTGTAAGCATCTGAAAGTCATTAGAGGCCCTGCAGTCTGTCAGGTGCCGACGCAAGGAGCTGCTGAAACCAAACGGGGGCCTGCACCGAGGGCTGGGAATTTGTCATGTGCTCATGAGCAGTTATAATAATATATGAGCAAATCACAAGCATTCTGCAAATTAATCAAATTTTTTTCCCCTTCTCCCTTGTCTCTGGGAGAGTGGCTTTGCAGGCAGACGTAGGTGAAGCAGTTTTCCTCACAGATGGTCGCTCTGGCATCAGATGGAATTTATATAACAGTAATTCTGATTTCCTGCCAAAGTAGCACTGAACACACCAGGGAGATTGTAGAAGGCGAGTCATGTGGTTTTGCTGAGGTTGTTGTGGGAAGTTTAAGGGGGGAAATCTCAAATTTTCCTCTTTGCCTTTACTGTTTTTGCCTGAAGGGCCAGAAACGGAACGCCATTCTGCCATGGGCGAAATCCGTCACATCTTTCCTTGTGACTCGTCTGAAAGTGCCTCGCAGCTGTCGGAGCTGCTGGCGGTGACAGAGCCCCAGGACTCCTGATCCTCGCTGGCGCCTTACAAGATCGGAGGGGGGCAGGTTCACGAGGTGGTCGCCGGGCGCTGGCAGGAGGCGGGGCGCGCGCCTCCACGCGGGGCCCCGCGCGCACTTGCCCTCCCGCTCCCCGTGGCCGGGCGAAACCTACAAGGGCTTTTCTTTTCAAGTGTTTTATTAAATGAAGAGTCTAACAACGCTCACTTTAATTACACACGGGCTCCGTTTATAATTCCTCTGGATTTATTCAAGTAGTTGAAAACGATGGAGCTGGTGATAACAATGATCATCTCGGTTTAGCAGCTCAGAAACCTGGGAGCGTGCTGGTGTGTAAGTGTGTGGGTGCGTGTGTGTGTGTGTGTGTGTGGCGTGGGTGTGCCCCGGGGTCCTCAGAAGGTCTCTCCGTGCTCGGACACCCCTCACCCTCATCCACCCAAACCTCACCCTCTCCCTTTGGAGGCCGTGGCTTGCACGGGACGAGGAGGCCCACGAGCTGGCAGGCTTCGGGGGTCACACTTGGAGGGACCTGTGCTCGCCACAAGGTACATTTTCCCTGCGGAGAGAAAAATGATATCAAGATGGCGTGTACACGGCATTATGCAACAAAGTCCTGTTGCTGTGGGCTTTTTCTTTTTCTTCTTCTTCTTCTTTTTTTTTTTCCTAATGTAAAGCCCTGCCCATTTGTTTTGGTTTACGTGACTACAGAGAAATAAGTGGATTAGACAGAAACTTTAGCATGCTTCATCGCAGCTGGGTGCCGACATCTGTCATTCCTCAGCCATATTCTGGATCATGCCAGCAAGAGAAAGCAAAGTCTGACACCTTTGATTTTAGAGAGAGCCTTTTATAGGGGGAAAAAAGAGAAGAAAGGAGTAGCATTTCCTTTGTGACTTCATAAGAAAAGCCACCTCTCTTCTAGCCTGCTTTATTTATTTTATTTTATTTTATTTTTGGCATGTGACACTGTTAGTGGCAGTCAGAGAGAGCCGAACGTTGGAAAGTTATGCTTCCATCTCTCCTTACTTTGTAATTTTCTATTGTTCACACTACCAATTTGTAGAATTGGGTGTGATAAAAAGTAGCTATTTAAAATATATCCCGTGTGCCCATCTATATGGATATATACTGTGGGTATGCATTGCGGGTGTCTGATTCCTTTATGAAAAGAGGGATGTGTGATTCTCTCTCACACATAAACTCACATTAATACGATGCAAGAGCACTGAAATTTTATGCAATGTGAGTGTTCTCGGTACACTCTTTTTGGTGAGATTTTCTGCCGCCCATGTGAGCCCCCTCCCCCCCCAACACCGTATGACCGCCTCCCACCGAGAAATGTACTAATGTTTTTATGAAGACGAGTGTGGGTAGTGAATTATCCACAGATAACCTTGGATACCAGCTTTTAGTGGCTTGGACGTCTGCGAATGTGGCAGTATCTGTGTGGGGCGCTTTTGCAGGGACGCCCCCTCCCCCCACGTCTGGACTAGCGTGGCACAGTGCATAGCACACCCTCGGCACACGCCAAGTCACAGTATTGGCCCCCCTCCCATATTTAAATTGTACAATAAAACAGAAACTACCATTAAGCTCTGATGGGTTCGTTTTAAGCGACACAATGGAAAACAGGAAACTATTGAACCAGCAGAGACCACCCACTTGTTTATTTTGCGGGGTGTGTACAGGAATGTGGCTCCTCTGGCCCGTGCAAACCGCACAAAGACCTCCCCTGGGGCCCCCGCCCGGCCCCCAGAGAAGGTGAGGCATTTGGGGCGCTGGGCACGGACAGGACAGGACAAAGCAGAGACCGAGGACTCTGAGGCCCACGGTGCCAGGAGGCGGCTGATGCCAGGAGTGAGGTGGGCCCAAGGGTGAACCATGCCCAGCTCGGGGGGGGGGGGGGGCGGGAGGGCACTGGGACCCAGGTCTGACCGGATGCCTCTGGGAGAATCTTGCTAGAACTTCCGATTTTCAAGATAAGCTGGAAACCCATGTTTTTACTGAAACCTCTTTGTTATCCTCATAGTGTTGGGGACAGAAAATAAATACCTGCGTGCCACCAGCTTGTGACCTCTGGGGGGGGGGCGGTGAAAGAGTGTCTGTGCAAGGTCATGATGGAGTGCCCCGGAGCTGCCTGCATACAACCCCACCTGGGCTGTAGGGGCTCTGGGTCAGGTTGGGGGGTGGCATCTCAGCATCACACAGAAAGTGGAGATGGCATTCCCAGGACCTGGGGAGGAGAGGGTGTGGTTCACGGAGCAGTGATGGTTGGGGAGATGGAGCTCCCCCTCAGGCAACACAGGAAAATGCACAACCACCAATGACCCAAAAGTGAGCCCGAAAATGGCCCAGCCCTCCTGTGCCCTCATTGAGCGTGGGGAACGGGAGGGGAGTGTGGCAGCCTGGACTGGAATCCCCAGGGGTCTCCAGGGCATGTAGCACTTAGATTTTCCTGGGGAGGAGAGCAGCAGGGCAGGGACGGGGCTTCCCAGGTATGGAGCACAACCCAGGGGAGGAGTCTGCGGGGGTCACCTGTCAGGAGGGGTGGCTCATACTGGGGAAGGACACCAAGCAGGGTGGAGGGGGGCAAGGTCGGGATATGTGCACTCCTCACCAGACCAGAAACCCAGGCGAGCCCATGCCAGGGGTTCCCCAGGCCCCCATGAAGCGAGAATCATGGGGCTGGGCACAGGGGTCACCCACCCAAGGCAGGGGACCAAGCCCTTCCTAAGTGGCTGCTCAAGGGGAATGACCCCCAGGGCCCCTTACCTGGTCCCTGTTCTGTGCAGAGCCGCAAGTGTCCCGTCTCCCTAAAGAAGAGAGAGCCCCTCCAAGCCAGTGCCACGGGAAGCCATTAGTGGGCAGTGCCTGTCGAACGCAATTAAGTGCCTAATTGTGTGGAGTCTTTGACAAGTGCCAGTGGGGGCTCTGCCGGCTGGGTCCTCAGAAAGGCTTCTAGGAGGTGCTGGGGCTTTGGTGGGTTTGACTGGGAGGAATCTGGGGACTGCAGTGGGCAAATTCCTGGCGGGGAGGGAAGTGGGTATTAGGTAAGAAGGGGTTGCAAGCTGGAAAGCCAGGCTAAGGAGCAAGGTGCTGTAGTAAGAAATAGGGAGTCGCTGAAGGTTGGAGAGTGGGGGTGGCACACATACAGACAGATGTGGGCCCGGCTTGCTGTGAGCGGCGCACCTCCTGTCTTTCTCCTGTCCTTCTTCTGTCCCGAGAGTCCTCGATGTTGTTTTGGGGTGGGCTGTGGGTGCCAGAGGGGGGTCACAGGGAGTCACTGCTTCTGCTAAGCTCCTGAGGTCTCTACTGCCCGTCTTGTTGTCATGGGGACTTGTTGCCCAATATCCCCGAGGAGGGAAGAGACGGGTAGGTCGTGTGACTACAAGGTGCTGTACTAGCGAACCCTAGGAGCCCTCCCATCTTTGCCATCTCTCAAGTACCACCTTAGTAATTTCACTAAAGATTTTATTAAAAATTTAAAAAAAAACCCTCTAGCTTTATTGTAGCAATCCTAACCAACTTTGATTCGCTCATTTTTTTTAAGGCTGTTAACCTAAATCACAGTCAGCTTGGTTCCATGGAAAACCACCTGCAGGAGTGCTGTGCTCCCAATGCCTGCACCCACCCTCCCCCAGAAATGCCCAGAGAGAAGAGAGTAGCAGGAGGGGGGAGGTTTGCTGTGTGACCTGGGGCAAGCTGCCAGCCCCTCTGTTCCTGGCTCCCCCCTTGAGCGGAGGGCAGTGTCCTCTCTCTTTTGTCTCCTGTAGCATCTTTCAGGATGAAATCGCTCACCCAGAGACAAACACTGGGCATTGTTAGAGTCTTATTATATTACACATCTAAAAATCGCCAAAAATGAAAGTAAGTTCATCGACCCTTTGAAGGTTATTTAATGATAAACATAAAAGCTTTCATAAAATCTGGGGAATGATGTAAGATCCCGGATCAATAGTTGCCCGTGAGTGCCCGCGGCCCGAGCTTGGGGCTGCGTCTCCTGCCCACCCAGGCAGGCTGGTGGCCCCGCCGAGCCGAGCACAGAGGCTGCGGGGGGGCAAGCAAATCCACACGGTTTAAGGCAATATCTGCATGGGCGTGAAGTTGCTGAGAAAGGCACGACATTGAGGCCGTGGGGAAGGAAGGGCAGGATGCTCCTGGTCTCATCCTTCTGGGGCAGGGGGCTGTGGGGTAGGTGCAGAACTGGGAGGATCTGGAAGACTCCTACACCCCCTTCCAGGTACTCTTCTCTGCAGTCGCTTTCTGGAGCCCAGCCTCCCTTTCTGAGCTCTCCTGCTAAATGAACTTGAATTTGTTGCTGCAGAGAGAGAGCGAGACGCAGTGGGTTGGGCCCGGGCTACAGGGTCAGAGGGAACTAACTGCTGCAAAGCAGGGCTCTGCCTCTCTAGGGCTTCGGGGTCCCGACAAACCTGCAGCCTCTCAGGGCCTCAGCGTGCTCAGCTGGCAGGTGGAGACCTGACACCTGCCCTCAGCCTTGTCACTGGAGCAGCGATCCTCCTTCAAGGCCGCCCCAGCACGGGCACTTCACAGACCAGGTCCTTCCATACTGACAGCCCTATCTAGGGAATATTTAGTTACCGAGTCTTAAATGCCGCACACGGCACTTGGCATTTTACGGGCCTCCCCTCCTCTAATCCTCACATTGACACTATCCAGGAGCTCTGTTATGCCCATTTTACAGAAGAAAGAAGTGACATCTGGAAGGGTTAGATAGCTGGCCCAAGATCACGAAACCCTGGAGACAGATAAGGTTTGAATCCAGGCTTCGGACCGGAGAGCCCACACCCTTCCCCACCGTGCCTGAGTCACAGCGATGGTGCCTCGGGGTAGGAGCAGAACGGGGGATTAGTGTTCCAACCCTGCCTGACCCCCTCCCCACCCTGGGTGCGGGCCCCGCAGGGTGCTCCAGTGCCCCCCCCGGAGGGATTTCAGGGTCACTCTCAGCTGTGGCCAGCTCTTGATCTGGGGCGCTGTGCTGTCACGGTCCACGGAAAATCAACCAAATTCACCTTTTAAGAAACTTTTTAAATAAAATTTTTATTTTAATATAGACTTAGAATGACAATAACATTGCGTAGATAGTACAGAGAATTCTCCTATGCTGCCCATTTCCCTCTATGGTCAACATCTTCCATCAGCGGGGTACATTTGTTGCAATTACTGACCCAACATTGATACACTGTTATTAAGTAAAGTCCCTATTTTATTCCGATTTCCTTTATTTTTGCCTAATGTCCTTTTTCCGCTCCAGGACCCCACCAAGGGCACCACTTTACAACTAGTTGTCATGTCTCCTGAGGGGCCTCTTGGCTGTGACAGTTTCTCAGGCTTTCCTTGTTTTTGATGACCTTGACAGTTTCTAAGAATATTTTATAGAATGTCTCTCATTTGGGATTTCTCATGGTTAGACTTGGGTTGTGGGTTTCGCGGTGGAAGACCACAGAGGTGAAGGGGCTTCCCATTGTATCGAATCAGGACACTGCTATCACTCGGACCGTGGTGACCTGGCTAAGGTTCTGTTTGTCAGGTGTCTGCCCCGGGAAGTCAGTCTTTTCCCTTTTCCACACGGTGCTCTTCCTGGGCCCTTCCCTGGGAAGGAAGTCATCACGCAGCCCACATGAAGGAGTGGGAGTTATATTTCCAGCTCCTAAGTGGAGATTTGCATTAATAAAGCCTGTGGTATGCGTGGGGCATTTGTCTGTCCTTCTCCATGTACTTAAAACATTCAGTCGTTTAGTTCCGTCAATATGACTTGTGGACATTCGTCGATACTTCCGGTTATAATATGCTGCTATGCCATTCACTTTGTTGCTAAAATTGTTCCAGCTCTGGCCTTTGGGGGCTCTTTCTTTCACTTGGCTCCCTGCTACTTTGACACAGCCCCATCCATGCGTGGTTTTTCAAGCAATTCCTAACTTTCTGGCAAAAGACACTCCAGGACCATCTTGTCTGTTTCCTGTTCCAGCCCTAGACTCAGCCATTTCTACACGCAGCCTTGGTTCCTTTTGTTGAGAACGGTACTAAAAATCAAGTCTGGGTGCTAACGGCGCTTGCTGCCCCTGGGATGGCATGGGTTCTAGGCGCGCTCAGCGGACAGAGCAGGGAAACACAAGTGTGTCTACTAACCCCTGCGTATACTCGGTTCTGTGTTCTAGATATTGAAGTAAACACCTGCTCACACAGACTGACGTCTCCAATCCACTACCACGTGGATCAAAATTCGCTTTTGAAATACTGAAATATTTTTCGGTAGTGTTTTAAATTAAAACCCAAATCACAGGAAATTTGAAACCTAAAATTATTTATACTAAGGATATTCCGAAGTGTTTTAGCATCTTTGATTAGATGGATGAATATTTTTTTGAAAACTGAAAACATAAATTATGCACCTGATTAGAACCATTCTTGCCTATTTGGAATTAGGGAAATTAAATATATATGTGTGTGTGTGTGTGTGTGTGTGTGTGTGTGTGTGTGTGTATGTATATAATGCATGCAACTGAGAAAGTAGCTTTTTCTGTTGGCTCAGTGTGTGTTATGTATATTTTTACCCATCTTATTGCTTCTGCTGAGCCTATTGACCTGGAAGGATGGCCAGGGTCTTGGGCAGGAGCCCTTCCAGTTGGCAGCGTCGGGGTGAGCTGCAGACACTCCGAGGGAGCCGCAGGGGAGGGCCGGGCGGAGACCAGAGCACTGCCCCGAGGCCTGCCCCACGGAGAGCGTGTTGGGACCCCCATGCCTCGATCCCTCCCCGGTCTGAAAGTCCGCTTCTGGGAGCCGCGTTTCTAACGTTTCTAACATACACGACTGGCTCTCGAGGTGGGGCCATTTTCTCAACTACCAGTGCGCATCTTGCAAATGTCCTGAGTTTCAGGGACCGCAAAGGACTCTCCAGTTGACGTGCACCAGGAGGAGTGCAGTTGCTCAGGAACCCTCTTGGGACCCCTCAGAGGTGGTGCTTTCCTAGCCTCCTGGCCCTGGGCATGGGGGCTGCCTCTGACGGCTACTGCTCTCCAGCTCACCAGCTGGCCCCTTCTAGGAAACAGTGCCATAAAAGGTGGCTGTGGGAGACCCTCCTGGGGTCTTAGAAATACTCCATAATCCTGTGCTCCAAAGACGGTGTTTCGGAAAGGACCATGGGAGGGTCTGCAGGTGAGTCAGCCATGGGCTTGCTGCGGGCGGCTTTCTGAGGGTCGACGCCCAGCCAGGGTGCAGATGGGTTGTGGCCAGGGCTGATCTAGAAACCATGGCAGCAGTGTTCCTCTTTATTTACCCACATGCCATCTTTTCCCATTTATTTCAGTGAACCATGGAAGCGCCCTGTGTGATCGATCTGCAAGGCTTGCCCTGGTGTGAGAGGTGGCTTTACAGTATGACGACATGGGGTTGGCCCGTGTGTCTGTGTCTACCCAGGGCCAGGGACCCCACTCCCTACTGCTTACACACGTGACCCACGTACCATGATTCTGGGGATCGCCTCTCTCCATTCGTGGATGCCCTCGTGCCAATGTCCAGAATTGTGCCTCCGGCACCATGAGTAGACCCTGCCTCTGGCCAAACAGCTCATCCTTCCTCAAGAATGTTCTTCCTGACCCAGGGCTTTTTCAGGGCCTGTCTTCTGAGCCATCTCTTTGTCTGGAAACTGGAGCCTGGCTCCAAGCAGCTGGATGTCCTTGCCTCGTAAACTCGTGGCCTCATTCTCCTCCCGCTGGAGAGGGTGTCCCCTGGGTAGTGTGGCAAGTCACTCAGCATGTCTTGGGTGGGCATTGCGTCGGGCAAGCAGAACAGATGCCCTCCCCATCCTCGTGGCGCTGAAAGCCCCGTGTCATTGCCACAGCAATCTGCTCGGGGTAGTGCATGCAGTAGGTACTCACTGTGTGCTGGTGGAAGTGGGCTGGGTTCCAGGAGTTGTGTGGTGGAAGCTTGGAGTCCTGTGGCTTGGTGACAGCCACGTGTGCAATGTCTGGCTTCGGTGGGTGTCTCGAGGCCACAGTGGTGCCTGTTGTCCCTGCGGGGGGGGTGGCATGTGACGTGTGAAATATCACATACACACACATTATAGTGCACATCCTTCCAGGGTGTTCGTAGACTCTCTCCTGGAGCATCCTGGGTCCCGATCAGAGAGAGCCCTGTGCGGAGAATCTTCCGACAGGTGATTGGCAGGGAGTGGCAGGAGGGAGCGGAGGTGAGCATCTGTTGTGAGATAGCCCTGAGGTTGAATTCCTGGTCAGAAACCAGCTAGCTGCATATTCCTTGGGAAAATTCTTTACTTTCCCTGAGCTTGGTTTTCCTATCTGTAAAATGGGAAGACTTCTCTCTAGCACATCTCCCTACTGGTGACCGTGAGGACAATTGACACAATTCCTATCCATGTGCCCTGATGGGTTGTCCCAAGACCACACATCGCGGTTGGCCACTGACTGCTCCGGCCCCTCCTACCTGCCATCCTGCCCCGGAAGAGAAACCATCAGTTTGGAAAGTCTGGAGGCTCGTGGATGCAAGCCCATCTCTGCCCACAAGTGTGGAGCTGTAATTAATGGATGGTCCCCCAAGGGGAGGCATTTTCCTCTCCCCCTTAGGTACAGAGAAAGAGCAGATATTTCCATCGTAGCAAGTAAGAAAAATATCTCGTTTCCCCACTTTTGTTATAAACAATGTACGACCTGCTTTCTCCTTACTCCTCTTGACCCTCCACACTGTATACATATTTATATATTATTCATAGTGGATTAAAAATGAATGTGCTCTTTACCACGGCTCTACGGCGCAGTGACAATACAAATTAACGTATGATGTACTTACTTTTCACATGGCAGTGATGGGAAATGTTGATGGTCTCAAAGTGAGAGGTAGAGAGAGGGGAGTGCAGCGGGGTGGGCAGTGGGGGGCACCCATCTGGACGCAGGGCCCCGGCTGCAGAGAAGGATCGGAGCTACACTCAGTCAGCTGTGTTGTTGTAGGACTAGAAGGGCCTCCCCACTTCCCTTCTCCCATGGAAGGAGGGCCAAGCTCCCCAGTGGGTCCTGTGAGCCTAACCCCTGTCCGGCTCCCTCACTGGGCATCACCTCCATCACGTGACCTGCTCCCAGACCCCTGCACTGATCCCAGGCTTCCTATCCCTGCACCTGGGGTCAGGTCTGTCTCTCTGTTTGGAGGAGTGTTTCTCTCCCTTTCCCTTCTCCTGGCTGCCTCTCTCATTCTTTCTTTCTTCCATCCATCCATCTATCCATCCATCCATCCATCCATCCATCCATCCATCCATCCATCCCTTCCTTTGCTTAAAAAATATCTGTGATGTGCCCAGCATTGTGCTTGGTGGTGAGAAATGGCAATGATCAAAAAACCCCAAAAGCAAAACCCCACAGTCCCTGCACTGTGGAGCCGACTGTTTAGTGGAGAAGATAAACATAATTGTTTCTTTGTTCAGCTACTGTGGTTGGAAACTTTCCTGCAGATTTTGCCCTGATGGGTTCACCACCATCATGGTGAGTCTGGAGTCATCCGGCCTCCTCCAGGCAGGGGCAGGTGTTCCAGAGGCTATGACTACAGTAATGAGATGACGTAGGGGCAAACAACATTTCAGATTAGGGAACAAAAAAGGGGGGAGCAAAGGTCCTTTGGCAGGAAAGAGTATGAAGCATTTGGAGAACAGAGAGAGTCCTGCAAGCAGAAGACAGCAAACTCTGGGGGGAGTTGAGGGGGAAGACAGTAGAAGGACCTAGAGGGGCTCACGTTCCTCTGGGTTGAGCTCTCAGAACCCCCCAGTCACCTCTACCCTAGCACAGCCTACATTGCCTCAAAGCGGTGTTTCCGGTCTAGCCCTTGACTAGATGGGGAGATGTTTCCGGCATGCGGTCTGACCGGAAGCCCATCCTCACCTCCATTCGCTGAACTGAAGCTCTTCCAGTTTCCCAAGCTCCTGTTCAAGGGAAAATGCCCGGAGGACAGACAATGTCTTAAGCTTCCACTGGAGGCCCCCTGAGGCAGAGAGCACACAACAGGGGTGCGGAGACACCAGCTGAAGGAGTACGTTGATGAAGACCAGAGCACGGGGGCCCCTGACCCAACTTAGATGGGCCGCCAGATGACAACAGTGAAAATAGCAAGCATGAGAGTGACAGACAGCTGATTTATATAGCCCTGGATTCTTTACAAACTTGGCACGTGACTTCCTCCCATGCTCACAACATCCTATGGGGGGGGTGCTAATATTCCCTCTCCCCTCACCTCCGTTTTCAAGGCGTGGGAACCAAAGCCCTGAGAGATCCCATTCCTCACTCTGGGCCAGACACAGAGGAAACTCAAGTTATGCTATGCTTTGAATCCATGCTCCTGGTCAGACTCACGCTGCCTAGTGTGTGGCCGGAGGACACCTGAGAGCAAAGCAAAAATGCCAAGCCAGGAGGGCTTCCCGTCTTCATCGTGGCCAAAGGCCGCCCTGGCGTGCAGTTCTTCCCAATGGAGTTCCACTGGAAAGAGGCCGCTGTCCACGCTGATTGCTAATGCGGAAGCTTGTTCTGTCTTAGAAATTGATGAACTTTAGTGTCTTCACGGCCACCTGCAGACCCAGGTGCATGGCTGACTCTATCTCCAGGCTACCCAGGTGGCATGGCTGGTTTTCCTCTCGCTCAAAAGGGATAGATGGAAGTTTGCAGAGTTCAAAGCTCACCAAGGGGTGGCCCTGTACCCCTGAGGGCTGCAGCAGCTTCTCCTCTGGGAACGGGATGACCTGCCACCAGCTGGAGGTCGGATTTGCCACAAGCCCCACCCCTACCCCCACTCCCACCACAGGCAGGAGAGCAGAAGCTCGCAGCAGACTTCGGTGGGCCCCTCCTGCTGCTTCTACCTGGAGACGGATCCCTTCTTGGTCACAACTATTTGAACACCACAGTAAGCTACTCCTGGGAGTTCTCAGATGTGGGGTTTGTTCTGAAGCCCTTGCTTATGGTCTCTGACCAAAAGCTAACAGACCTGGACATGACTGCATTTGAAGTATCAAGTTTCAAAAGTGCTTTGCATAACAATAGCTTTCTGTTTGGGAGTAAATGTTCCCATCACCAAAGAACAGACTTTTCACTTAAATTTGATCCTGGGGAGAACACACTGCCTTCTTCTGGACCTTTCAGCAAGCCGCTCAGAAGGGTGTGTGTGGGTGTGTGTGTGTGTGTGTGTGTGTATCCTATAAGCTCGTACTGCAATCATGGGTCTTGTAAAGATTTCAGAGAATTAGGGTGTCTGAGTACTTTAATCTGGTGAAAAGTTGTTTTAAATTCAAACCATCCAGAATCACTATATCTTACCTTGCTCCTCTGTACCATGGGGCTGGTATCACTCTTTGACAAACTGCCGTAAAGCTCCAATATGAGGATAACACACAAAACTATAGGTAAAGGACTATGGAGGGTTTCAGGATCTTCAGGGACTACCATCAATCCCTGCAGCACTTCTATCTGCAGGGTATATTGCAGGATCAGGCCTGATTATGATCCCAATATTGTAGACTCCCTCCTACAAATGTACACATGCGTAGTGTTCTGTACGTTGACACATAGATTTCCATCTCACCTGAGTTACAATGCAAACCCATTCAGTACTCATGTTCTGATCACTGATGTACCCAACTATGCCTGGATTATAGTGTATCTTTGACTCTACCAAGACCTGGAGACTCAGAGAGAGCCATAGGTTAAAATCATGACTAATATTTTAAAATTAATTGGTGGGCAAATGCAGTCGGTGCTTTGAGGCCAAGGTGCCCATTCAAAAAGGCTTTTATGGTGAATAAAGGTGATTTTTGAGGTTCTCCACTGGGCTTGCCAAGATGCATGTCACGTGGCTCCCCTATGGTAGAGGTTGGCTTCCAAAGGTTGTAGCATAGAATTCATACAGAAATGCATTATCCATAGTGATAATAGACAATATAATAAACAGCCTTGACAGCCGAGCAAGAACAGTGGAAGAACAGAACCACTTTGAATCCTGGGGACCTGAGGTGGGTTTATTAAACGAGATCATGTTTCCGCCATCTTGCTTCATACTCGGGCTAGTATCTCATGGTGCCGAGCGTTCGGGTTTTATATTTTATTTTCACTTATTTATTATTCGGAGTTCTTAACTCCAGAGACTTGTTAGACCGTGGTGATCACGTCCATCAGACACTTCCTGCCCCATGATACACAAATTGGTGAGCGAGGTCTGGCTGTGCAGGTGAGCCACGGTAATCGGCATGGTGGGCAGTCACATGGCTGCCCGTGGTAGCAAGCCAGAAAACGGAGTCTATTTCTGAGAAGATATTTCTGAGAAACTTTTAAACCATTTCTTAGGCCTCCTAGGAACTGGTATCTCAGTTCTTCTCAGGTTCTTTGGATGACCTTCAATTAGTTCATATGTCACTAGCTGTAGATTTGGGACCTCTTTCCTCCTGCTTAAGAGCTTCTCCAGCAGAGTACCCCGAATCCTCTCTCACCGATCCCTGGGCTAGAACAGCCTCTTGAGTTGGGTAGTTGAGTCTGGGATCTGCTTGAAACTCACTGATTCCCATCTCAGGACTGACTTAGATGCCCTGTTAGGGTGGAGAAAATGGTCATTCCTGTCCCACTGCCACTCACTGGCACCTGGGTTCTTCCCTTTTGCCCCTTTCCCTGAGCTCCGATGTGATGAAGAATAGGGTCACTTACAATCTTTGTAAAACTCCTAAATCCATGTTAAAAATAGGAGTCTCCATTCTCCTTCCCCACCAGCACGCAGCCTCCCCTGTCATCTGTGGGCGAGGAGACCGAGCCATAAGGGTGGTACCGGGTAGCAGGAAGGCAGGCGGGGAATGACGCTGGTGAATCTTTCTCTCACCTGACCATCAGGGGCAGGCCCCCTCGTGCTGACCAGTGGCACTCCTCTTGCTGCGTTAGGCTGTGCAGAAGGGCCAACAGCAAGTGTACTTTTCTTGAGTTTCATTTATTCTTCACTCCAAAGTCCACAGATTTGCAAACTGGCAAGTGGGAAAGTTGATCAAATTCAGCCTTGTGTTAGATGCAACAATGGAAACAAAAGAAGCAGAAATGCTATCCAAAAATTTATAATACGTTCAAAAAAAAAAAGGCAAGGTGAAGGAATAAGATAATGATTCAGTCCCACAAACAGTTCACACCTGCTTGCCCTGTGCCAGGTAGTGGGCTTGGCACCAGTGACGCTAAGATGGCCCCGCTTCCTGCCAGGAGCCCGCAGCCAATCAGGGGGGATCCATACACAGTGACCCACAGAAGCGGCATCCCAGTTGGGCGGAGCCTCGAAAGAAGAGAGAGAATGGAAACGGTACTTCAGGGAGAACGCCCCACAGCAAGCATGTGGAGACCCTGCAGAATGAAGCCTTTTTGCAGAGCCTACCAGTGGTTTGATTTGGTGTGGACAGAGGTGGGATGTTCCAGAGGGGACTGGAGAGGTGGCTGGGACTGGACTTGAAGGTCCTGATGATTTCTCAGAGGGTCGGAGGCCATCCAAGGCTCGAGGCAAGGAAATCACAGCTGGCTCCTGCATTTGGAGCCCGTTTTCCTGGGGAGGCTGGGCTGCCGGTGGGACACCTGGGAAGCTAGAAACCATCCTGCAGGCTGCCGTGTTCATGGTCTGGGGGAGAGCTAGGACATACTGGACCAGCCTCTCGGGGGGGGGGGGATGGCAAAGAGGAAGATTCAATAGATAGGAGAGATTTGTCCTTGCAGACGGGTTGGCTAGGAGGGAAGAAAGGGAGGGCTCCCTCCATAAACCCACTGAGAAAGAAAGAATGGAACACTGTGTGCCATACGAAGTGAAAGTGAGCTTCAGCTCCAAATGTTTGGTTGGCCTCCAGCGTTGCAGGAACAAGACTGTTTTTGCTAAGTAGATACACAGCTCTTGCTGTTCTAGAAAAAGCGCTGAATACGCTGTTTGGATGTTGCCTGGTGTAAATGGTTGGGCCCATTTCTTCCCTTGTTTATTTTTCTGAGCAAATGAAACCCAGCCCTGGGCCCTGACCTCTCTGGGTGCTGGGTGGGACAGTACTGATGGGCTTCCAGGAATGGCACATCAACAGCTTCCGAGCATCAGGAGGAATGCAAGTGTTCTATTAGAACTTCCCAAACCAGATGCTTTCCTGGTTGCTCAAGATGGCAGAAACGTGTGCGCGTCTGCTGTGCAGCAGAAGGGAATCACCCAGCATGGAGAACTATGGATTTCCACAAGAATCCGTCTTCTGTTCTGATTGGGAGCACGTCTAGAAAAATTTGATGTCCAGGCTTACTCTTCAAAATCTAAACTTCTTTAAAACCATACTGGCCTTGGCCACTTGGAGAATTTGGCTCCTGCCAGACATCTTCTGCTGTCTCTTCTTGAAACGCTGAGGTTCTGCAAATTCCACCAGCTTAGTACTCCTAGCTCTGCCCCAGAGCAAGGCTCGGGGCACAGCCTTCTCTCAGCCCACCATAAACACACACTCCCTCTTGCCCGTGTCATGATCCGGCTGCTTATCTGTAAAGAGTTGATGGGGGGGGGGGCGGATAAGTAAGTGAACCGGCTTAGTGCTGAGACCTGAGTCAGAATCCCAGGTGGAGGGATTGATGGCTTTTTTTGTGTGTATGGACCCGTGATCAGCAAAGCACGGTCCAGGGCTCAAATCCCTCCCCTGTCTGTTTTTGTACAGCCTGGGAGCTAAGAATGGTTTCTACATTTTAAATTGGGGTGGGGGGGGGGGAGAAAGGAAGAACAACTATTTCATCTCTCAGGAAAATCATATGAAATTCAAATTTCAGCATCGAAAAAAAAGTTTTGAATTTCAGCAAGAAAACTTTGGAAATTTATCTCCTCTTGTCACAGAGGAACCTACATAATATCTTTGATTTTGTGCCTTGGCCTGCAAAGCCTAAAATATTGGCTAGCTAATGTTTTATAGAAAAAGAATCTAGGTGTTGGGAACATTGTTTTCTGTCACCCGGAATACCGGTTACAACTCTCCCTAGGATGGAAAGATCTTACACATTCCTGGCCAAGATATTATTAGTTGGTAACTTATTATTTCTCCAAGTAACTTATTATTTGTCCAAATAGATATACTGGCTACTTTTCTGTCCTTTGCTAATTTGATTTTTGCAAAGTAAGTGCAATCATAGTATTGATACTATTGGTAGGAATGACGATGTCCTCTGAGCTGTGGGGGCGGGGCAGGGGGGGAAGCAAGCAGCAGAGCTGACCTGCTACTCTTTGTGTCCGCAGGTCACAGGCCTTTTCAGTGCCGATACTGTCCCTACAGTGCCTCTCAAAAGGGGAACCTGAAGACCCACGTCCTCTGTGTCCATCGTATGCCTTTTGACAACAGTCAGTATCCCGACCGCAGGTTCAAGCGCTCCAGAGTCGACTCGGAGGCTTCTGGGAATTTCGAAGACCCCACAGCTGTCAAGGCGGGGAGCTCAGCAGAGCTAACTGAGGAGGGCTGCAAAGCCCAGGAGGAGCGTAACTGAGCAAACTGACCTGTATATTGCAATATTATTTTACACAGTTTTAAGATTATGCATATGGTAAAAGAGTTTGCTAACTGCATTCCAAGGGGGAAAAAAAATCATGTACAACCCCCCTACTAGTGTATAGAACATTTAAAAAATTTAAAAAGATATCTATATATATATATTAAAAAAAACAAAAAAAAAAACAAAAAAAAACCCACACAAACAAATCCCCAGCCCTTGAAAATGGCTGCTAAACTGTTACCCCGGCAACAAGTACTTGTAAACAATGCAGGTGGAAGACAAGTGATTTCCGAAAGGCTTGGTGTCCTCCAAGCTTGAGAAAGCTGGGGGCCCCTTCCAACTCTCAAGTCGTCTTTGTCCCCCAATCATGCTCTTAACTGAAAAATGATACCATCTAAATGATTTAGTGTTGCCTTGAAGACGGAGGGGCTGTGTTTTCATTGTTGAAAACACCTCTATAATCTGCCACCAGCTGCTGCCATCTGCCCCCCACCCCTAATGAGATGTGCTGAGAGGCAGCCGCGGTGCCAGTCAGGCTGGAGCGGTCACTGCAGAGAAAATCAATTCACGTGGTGTCCCGCCTGCACTCGGGGAGAAATCCTAGCCCGCCGCCGCCCGCGCCACGGCTGCCCGGCCACGCAGAGGATTGCCATCTTACACGTGCATTTGAAAAAAACCACACAGCCAAATGAATCCATGGTCAGGAATTATCCGCAGACAGATGCCCATTGCAGGTTTGATGAGTAATTCCTTTTTTTTAGATCACATTGCAGTATTGAGGGAAATGCTTTTTTTTTTTTCCTCCGTTGTCTTTTTTTTTTTTCCAGATGAAAACGAAGTTGCTACTAAAAAAAAAAAAAAAAATTAGGCATACATGATATAAAACGTTGTTTAGGAAAACTAGCCAACCCTATCCGTAGAAGGTGCTGGTGAGAAATGGAAATTTATGTCATCACCGAAAGATGGTTTTTTATTATGGTTTTTAAAATTTTACTTGAATGAAGGCTGCTCCGGTCCTTATTATCAGCTTTGTTTCATGTGTTCGTTTTTCTAAGTATCACAGACATGAAGCAAGATTTTCTTCTCCGACAAGCTCTTATGAAATAGCTTGTATTAAAAATACGAATCTAAACATCCTGCTTTCTATCGCTAATGAAGAAAACTGTTTGAGTTAAAATGTCTGTTTTTGTAAAACAAATGTGTTCTATATTTTTGTAGATTTTAGATTTTTTACTGATTGGATACTCCAAATTTATTGAGTTCTGCACCACCCAGAGGGAGATTTTGAGGGCCAATAATGAAACACTTAACTCATTTAAAAAAAAAAAAAAAACGAAAAAAAAAAACCTAAGAAGACTAGTTAAGGGTTTATTCTTGAATCTGCTAGAATGGTGTATAAGTTCAGCCTCTTAACATACTTCCTTTGAGTGACACGAAATTGGTGCTGTTGCTTGTGACGGTAGAGACGTATTGAAGTATTAACTTCTTCTAAAACGAAATCATTCAGACTTAAAAAAAAAAAAAACAGTCGATATTTCCTTGCAGGCTGGGAGCACAGAATAAAACCCCAGGGCCTTAAAAACTTCAGCTCTGCCTACAGCAGTTTACAAAAATTCTAAACTGCAATCAATGTAAATAAAATGCTTAGCGCTATCCTGAGACCAGAAGGGATCTCAGGCTAATAAGGGATCGGGTTTGCATATGTGGTCCAGAGGGCGTCGCCCACCCAAGGTTCCAGTGAAAATGAGGTCGCTGTGCAACGTGGACCCATCTGGCATAGAGCAAGCCGCTTTCTCGTTTTTCTAGAATAGTTCTCACTGCCTTACTTAAATCGAGTTGATAAACTTAATGCAACTGTTTCTATGATCCTAGAGGAAGGACTGAAATGTTACTGAAAACTTTCTGACTGTAGTGAGCTTTAGGATTTTAACTGCACTATACTGTGTTTGGTGACTGTGCCAGTCGCTTGCTTTCTGTGTGTTTGCCCCGCCTTTGGTATCTTAGCAAAGAAAAATATTAAAAAAAAAAAAAACACAAAAAAAAACACAAAAAAAGAAGAAAAAAAAGTAAAAAGAAAAAAAAAAACAAGGAAAAAAAGTGGAAAAAAACATGAGAGCCACATTCCATTTCTAGCACTTTGGGAGCTCTTTTGGTGTTCTTTTGTGTTCTTCTGAACGTCGTCAGATGCGACAGGCAATAATTCTGTTTGTGACACTGGGAACATCCCCTCTTCTTTGTGGTGTGTGTGTTGATTCCATTTTGTCCAGTGCTACCGTCCTTATTTCCCCCTCTGACACAAGCCTTCTTTCCAGAACATTTGTAACTTGTAATACAAACAAGTGACAGCCGCAGTGATGCAGTGTCAGTTTCTGAATGTCTCCAGGTCCTCATATCTAAACATGTCAAGTTCTTTCCCTGTAACTTCTGTAGTCTGTGATGCTGGTCATAATACTGTCTACATTCCTACACAAAGAAAAAAAAAATCTATCTTGGAGGAAATCTGAGATCAATAGAGTAGAGGATTTTGTTGCTATGCTTGTAACAAGTAGAAAACTTTGTATTTAAAGTTTATTCTTGGTCATTATTTATTATTATAATACATCAGTTGACAGAACTTTATTCTGGTATAGAAAGTATTAAAAGTTGTTTTTTCAGCAATGACTGTTTTCTTTCTGCTGTTAGAATAAAATGTCTTTGAAGCAGTCCAGTTTTATCCAGTGTTTTACGCAATAAAACCTCTACCTCTGGAAAAAAAAAAACATCTTTTCCTATTCACTTATGTTTATTAGGAAGAGTGAAACATATTTTTGCAGCTTCGTCAGACTTCGGTAAGGCTTGGTCAAACCCCACTTAGTAAAAAAAAATCTCTGCACTATGCTGGGGGGATGGCCCCGCTGCCGCATGCTTTTTCAAGACCAGTGAACATCTCTGTGCACTTTAAACAATGTGAGTGTGTACAGGAGTGTGTGCACACACCCACGTGCCTGTGTGAACTACGTTTCTTCAAAGGCTCGTGAACATCGATCTCAGGAAGGCCAAACTTATGGAAACACGTATGCTTTTCCTATTATAGCAATTATCTAAGACACCGAAAGCATTGGGATCCATTATTCCCCTTTACTGTAGAAAGTTGTTTAAAAAATCATTACATGCAGGAAGTCTTTTACAGAGGATAATCTGAATTCTCCCTCTTGAAGAAAAGGAAAAGAACAGAGAACAATAAAGTCTATGGTATCAGGGTGACTGATAATGCAGCCCTCTGACATCGATTCGAGAGGGTTTGAAGTGTGTTCCCCACACCGGATGTGCAGAGCTGCTTTTTGATTTGTTTTTTGTCGCTGTTGGTTCGGTTTCAAAACCAAGCTTACACAGTATAGCCCGCAGCCCATATGGAGGGCCCAAGGAAATGTTGCAAGCAAAAGCATCCACCCACATTGTATAGGAATTTGTCAATCTCCAGGTTTCTTTCAGGATGCCAGACAACAGGTGTGCTGGATGGGAGCAGGCGACTGGAATGGAGTTTTGAGCAGCCCTGACTGTCTGTTGTTACAAACAGCAAAGGTGAGTCCCGAGGTTACAGTGAGGGGTTGGGAAGGGACCCTGTCAGGGTGGGAAGGTTGATTGAGGGGTTATAACACCACATATGTGATGGATCCCAAACTGAAATGCCTCTAGGAACCAGGCAAGAGCCCCTAGTGGTGAGAAGAGAGTAGGAATGGAGGGGGGGCGCTCAGCAAGTGCTTGTCATCTCCATGAGGAATGTGGCATCAGGGCTTCCGAATTTTCAAGAGACACAGAACACTTAGATTTTGTATGAAGGCTCCCAAGTTTTACATGTTGGTTTAAAATGTGTTTTCAAAACCTGCGTAATAAATAGACGGACAAAACGTGGTTTTTCCATAGAAGGGAATATTATTCTGCCCCCCAAAAATGGAACGGGGCACCAATACATACGAAAACATGGGCGAACTTTGAAAACATCATGTTGAGTGAAAGAGGCCAGTTACATAAGACCACATATTATATGATCCTACTTAAAGGAAATGTCTAGAATGTCCAGAATAGGCATGAGGACAGGTTGCAGGGTTGAGGTAGGAGAGAATGGGGAGTCACTGTGCACAAGTTCCAGGTTTCTTTTTGGAGTGATAAAAATGTTCTACAATTAGGTAGTGATGATGGTTGCCCAAGTCTGAATGTACTAAAAATCACTGAATTGTACACTTTAAAAGGGTAAATTTTATGGCATGTGAATTATATCTCAATAAGGCTGTTATAAAGTAAAAATAAAACTGGAAGAAGGCCTTTCTAAGAAGCATCAATATATATTTCCATCAAAATGTTTTGAGCTCTCCGCAATCACAGACGATCGTCAGATTAGCACGTTGGCGACAATTACAAAATAGGGGGTGTGCAGACTCAGATTTGAACCCTAGCTATATTACTTACTGGCTGCTTGATCTTGAACGATGTAACTGTCTTGAGTTCATTGGTCGTATCTGTAAAATGATGAAATTAAACGCAATAAAGTAGGAAAAGTGTATGTAGGTTTTGTAAATTTTAGTGCAATTTGTAAATTTTAGTGCAATTTGTAAATTGCATTATCGTGGTGTAATGAGTTATGGATAAATTTGGGATCAATTTCACACCCACAAACACTGTACGGTAAACTTCCGTGTTTGGGGAAAGGCTCCCTGGTGGACGGGATTCCTCCACACCCACCCCCCTTCAGACAAGACAGTCCTGGACAAATGTCTTAAGGTCTTTGTTTTCCAGTTTCCTAATTTAAAAAAAGAAAAAGCACAGTTATAACAACTTTCTTGCCATTTTCATAATATTGGGGAGCAGGAGCAGCTGGGAGAGCATAGTGTGGGGTGCAGCAAGAGAATTGGTCTTGGGGTTCGATGCTATTCCACTCGGTCGTTCAGTAAAGTTTACAGAGGACCTACTGTGTGCCAAGCACCAGGCCACAGGCTGGAGAGACACCGGTAGGTCAGGGATCATGCCCATAGATCACTGTCCGAGGAGAAAACAGACTTCAGCCTGTTAATCACACAAGTAAACGCAGAATGTCTGGAAGAGGAGATTCAAAGATAGCACGGATCTCCCACTTCAGGGAAGACTTCCTTAAGCAGTGACAATGACCTGAGACGTGAACGCATGCGTGCAGGGTCCAGGAACAGCATGTGCAAATGCCCTTCCGGGCAAGGATGGGGCTCTGAACTCCGGTCTCTACCTCTTGGTAGCTGTGTGATCCTAGCAGATTATTCCAATCCCCCAAATCTGCTTCTTTATAAAGTGGAAAACAGTGTCTACAACAAAAGGCTCTTTGTGCGGTTAAATGAGATAGTATGTGCCCAGGGAGCTGTGCAGAGAGCCCGCCAGGGACCCACCAGGTTCTAAGGACTGTCATTGAAAGCGACAACAGCAGGAATCCACCTAACATTGAAACGCAGTGCATTCTGCAGCCAGGATGAGTGGATCGTGGAGACATGCAAAGGCAACAGGATCCCAGGGAACTGGCAGTTACCTCTCACACCCGGAGGCCTCAGTTCCCTGGGAAGGAGTGGGTGGGAGTCTCCTACCCCCTGTTCAGGGTCTTTGCGTGGCTCCAATTCATCCCTCTATGGACCAGCTTGGCCACGCTGGCAGCCGCGCCATTTGTGGGAGGAACCGGCGTAGACAAACATCCTGGTTTTCCCAGGACAGGGGACTTTCAACACTCAAGCCAGGGCAGTCCTGGACAAACCCAAATGACTGGTCACCCTAGGACGAAGCACACTCTTGCTGCCGGTAACCCGGGAGGCCAGGGTGAGGTCCATCTGGGGGAGCCGAGGGGCTCAGAGCAGGGGTTGGGTTGCTCAAGACCTGGGTTCAAACCTTCCCTACCACAGCCCCTTGGCTGCAAGGATGAAAGGTGACAAGGCTCACACAGCCTTTCCCACGGCACATGGCACATGGTCATCGTTTTACCCATTCTTGACGATTGACTGGACCAATGTTTGTTCCTACTGCCGGCGGGGTGGGGAACAGCTCACCCGTGAATTTCTCTTCTGGCAGCCGGAAGCTGCTGATACTCAGTGGTAAGCTACTATTTTGTGCTGAAACTTTAATACAGCTAACCCCGCTGTCTCTTGTAGTTTGGGATTTGCACACTTCCCCTCTCTGTTTAACATCTGTATTGTAACAGTATATTATGAAAACCTCACCTGGTGTATTGTAAGCACAATCCCAAGGAAATTAGTGTTAAATATTGTGATCTTCTTTTCAAGATAGAAGGGCTGGGCACGTTCCACCGAACTAGAGGTATGTTTCCATGGGGAAGGAAAAAAATTCAGAGCGTAATGCAATATTAAAAATGTCGCCCAGCTGAGCATTCCATGTAAGGGTTTGTGTAGAGTTTTAATCTCTTCACCTGTTGGTGTTAAGAGAAAAGAGGGAGACCGAGAGAGGGAGGGAGGGAGGTACACAGGGAGGGAGAGGAAGGGCTTATGTGAACAGGGAAACCACAGGCAAAGAGGAGGGGGAAAATTTAAATGATCCCAGACCGAACTGTTTTGCTGTTAATACAGAAATACAGTGCAAGACACATTTAATGGGCTCTATTTTTTATTATACTATGCTGAATAATTAAGTTTGAGGCTAAGTGTCACATGGATTTATCTTTTAATTAAAAAAGCATGGTTCACGCATATTTGAGTGGTAGTCCAAATAAATGCAGTATAGAAATTTATGTTTGTTTATCTAGGTGTTAATTACCTAGAGATTGTTCTGGATTACTTCTTTTTATAAAGTGTCATAGGCTCGTGTCAGAACGAATAAAGCTTGCCCATGGAACCTTATCAATTTGCTAACTATAGTGCTGGTCTGACCTGAAGGGGGGCAGGGGAAAACTTTGGGTCGGGATTGTTGTGTATACACACACCCACATTCAACCCACACCAAATAAAACAGTCGTTTTAGAAAATATTTCTAGGACATAAAGGCACAAATATATCTTCGTTGTTTTACAGCCTCTTGTCCACTGCTATTTATAAAACATGTGATTATTTATGCATTGGGTTATGAGAAGTTGGGCTGGAAGAGGCCGCGAAGGAGGCTCCATCAATCCAGGTACCTGAACCCCGGAGAGGTGGAGGCAGGGTTTCCCGGTCGCAATGGGGCCGAACAAGAAGTTGGCTACTGTGATTTGTCTAAAATGTGTCAGCCTCCTGGCTGCTCCCAGAGAAGGCAGCGGGTGGGACAGGGAGGGATAGCAAAGTTGAGGGGGGTTAGAGGTCACATTTTTTTAAGTCAAGGACACGTACCGAGAAAGGGAAACCGGAAGCCCCCCCAAATTGTGTATCACACCTTGGGTCAGCCCCTGCCTTTTTCTTTGTTTTCGAGGTGATTTTTGGTGGCAGGTTCAGTCAAATGGCTTGGAAGAAACCGACGGCTTTGGTCAAAAGGTTCAACTTCAAAGAAAGAGATTTTCCAAGGGCCGGAAGAATTCCAAACCGGTCTAGGAATGTCTATGTTGGGTGCGCTCCTTTGTTCGGGAGGTGTGTTTTCCCTGCATTTTCTGCAGCGCCTGGCCTCTTTCTCCTGCGCTCCACGCCTCCATTTTTGGCTGTCAGATCACCAGAAAATCAATAAAAGTAACTGCGGGTCCAGGGGGGGCTTCCCAGAGCTTGCTGGGCCTTCTCCCCGGGGTGCAGGGAGAGCAGGAGGGGAGACCTGGACCGGTCCCCAACTGCGCTTCTGTCCTGCCCAAGCTGGGGGAGCATCCGGAGCCCCCAAACAGCAAAGCAGCCCTACGTGGACGCTCTCCGCTGGGTAGGGTTTCATTTTCAATTTTTGTTTCCTTCCTCTGGGGGGACTGGCGGCCCGCAGGGTCACTTGGCGGCGCGCCTGGAGAGGTGCGCCCGGCGGGCGCTGAGCGAGCGGGGCGCGGCGCCAGGCGGGGGCGCCCGGGGCTTGCGTGTCGCCGCGGGTGGGGGGCGGGTCTCCCAGACGCGGACCCCTGCACCCGGCCTCTGCGCCAGCCCCGCGGCCCCCGGGGATCTCGGGGATCAGGGCAGCAGACGGCGGCGGGCGGAGGGGGAGAGGGCCCCCGCCCCAAGGCGCGGCTCTGAGCCCGCTGCTCTCCGCGGGCCGGGCTTCTGGCGACGAAGGGGACAAATGCGCCCTCGAGCAGCTCTGCGTGGAGTCCAGCATTGAGGAGGGCGCGTGGATGCCACGGCGCCCGCTGAGAACCCCATTACGGCGCACAGGGATCAATGCTTCATATCTTTTAAATTATTGACGCTTAAACTCGATTTTCCTCCCAAATCGCTGCCCATTTCCTCCTGGATCATTGCTGTTGTCAGCAGTTGGGCCCCCATGGTACTGCGGGTGGAGTGGGGGTGCTGTCAGAGGGGTGGGGGAGCGGGTCCCTTGTTTGTGCCTAAGCCCCAGGTGCTGGGGACACAGGGGAGGACAGCAGAGGAGGGTCCCTGACCAGTTCCCCACCCCTCACCCCCAGCCCCTGAGTCAGACAAACCAGGTGATTTCTAGAACAGCGGTTAGAGAGGCCCTTAGGGCTGAAATCTCTCTGGGGAGGAGTCTGTGGGTGCCTGCGGGTCCCCACCAGCCTTATCAAAGGAGGGCCCCGGATGGAGGCGGTGCGGAGTGTGGTGTTTGAAGGCCCGTGTTTAGAGGTGGCAGAAGGGGAGCCCTGCAGGGCTCTAGGGTCCAGGACGGGAGTCTGGAAAAACATGAAAGAGCCGTGGGTCCAGAAATACCAAAAATTTTAAGTGTTTTTTTCAGGCGAAATTACATAACATGAAATGAACCATTTTTAAGTGTACAATTCTGTGGCGTTTAGTACATTCACAATGTTGCGCAAACACTGACTCCATTCAGATCCGAAACATGTTCCTTACCCTGCGAGAAAAGCCTGTCCATTGAGCAGTCATGCTCTACTCCCCCTCTCCCAGACTCTGCAAACACCAATCTGCTTTTTGTCTCCACGGATTTACCAGTTCTGGACATTTCGGGTAAATGGAATCATACAATATGTGACCTTTTGTGTCTGACTTTTTCTACTTAATGTTTCTCACCTTCATCCATACTGTAACAGGCCTCAGTGTGCCGTTCCTTTCTATGACTGAATAATATTCCACTGGATGTTTATTCCACATTTTGTTTTTCCACTCATCTCTTTTTTTTTAAAAGATTTTATTTATTTATTTGACAGAGATAGAGACAGCCAGGGAGAGAGGGAACACAAGCAGGGGGAGTGGGAGAGGAAGAAGCAGGCTCATAGCGGAGGAGCCTGATGTGGGGCTCGATCCCATAACGCTGGGATCACACCCTGAGCCGAAGGCAGACGCTTAACTGCTGTGCCACCCAGGCGCCCCTCCACTCATCTCTTGATTGCTTTTGTCTCTTGTCTGTCTCAAGTAATAGCGCTATGAATATTTGAGCGCCCGGTTTCAATTATTTGGGGGCATATCACCTAGAAGCGGAATTACTGGGTCACTGGATAATTCTATGTTTAATTTTTTTTTGAGAAACGACCAAGCTCTATCAGCTTTTTATTCAACAAATCGGTTTATGTCACCACGTTGCTTAAAACCCTATAATGGCTTCCATTACATGAGAATAGAATCTATACTCCTTCCCATGGCCTTCCTTCAAGGCTCTACATGATTTGATCTTACCCGTCTCTCTAACTCCATCCTCCCCTTTTGCCTCAATACCCTCCATCTGTAGCCAAAATGGTTTTTTGTACCTTAGGGGTGCCAAACCTGTTCCTGCCCCTGGGCCTTTGCACTTGCTCTCCCCTCTTGCCCTTTCTGTACTGAACACCTTCCCTGTCTTAGGTTTCCATTCCGAAGTCCCTCCTGGAAACTTCCTGTCATCACTGCATCCGTGTGTTCACATTCCATCCTCCTATGTCTATGTTCCTTGTGGCAGGAATTAATTACTCTCTAAAAATGCCTTCTTTACCCCTTGGTTTACATGCTAATAGGTTTGCCTTCCTTGCTGGAATATAATTTCCATGAGATCAGAGACAAACAATGCCTGGTACAGAGTAAGACCTCAAATACTTATCAAAGAAAGAAAAATTCCCAGCCCAATTATCTTTGATAATAATCACTAGGGTATTGTGGAAATTTTGTTAGTTATAAAAAAAAAAAATGTTCCCTCAGCAGTGTCCAGAAATGAGGCCCCCAAACAGGGAAAAATACCGACTGACTCAAAGGCAGAGCGGCCATGTCCCTGAGAACTGGGTGTGGTCCCCCTTGCTTGGAGTGTGAGTATCTGTCTGCCGGCGGGCGAGAGGGGCAGCAGTCCCCTGCAGGGACAGAGCTGGACTGATAGCCCCGGGCATCGGGGTCACTGGAGACCAGCTCCCCAAACTCTCCAGAAGGGCTCACAGTCGAGGGGGAAGTGGCAGTCAGGAGATTTGGATCCAAGTCCAATCCTACTAAACCAGACACATGCCTTCACCACTCCGAGCCTCAGTTTCCCCATCTGTAAAAGGGGCTGCTACCATCTGCCATAAGGCTGAGCATGAGCAACACGTGAGATCACGGGGAAGCCTTTTGCGAATGGAAATGCGACACACGTCAATTATGACCACAACCATTAATAAGGAGAAATATGTGTGCCCTGCCCGTGCCAAGGTGTGGGTGGGGAGGACAGAGCCCGGCAGCCTGGTCAGCATCTGCTGTAGCCACCCTGGTTCCCTCGCCCGCCCTGGTGACCCTGGCCGCACTCATGCCTGTGACCCTGGGGTCAACGCCTCTTCTTAATGCCTTTCCATTTCTCAGTTTGCTGACTGGGGTGATTTTCGGTGAGGTCCACATAAATACTTCAAAAATAATTCACGATGAAGAGGAACGCTTCTGCAATGGATGATGGCACCAGGAATTAAACGCTTTATAGGGCCGAGCGTAAATTATTTTAATGCATGTAATAGATCCGCCCAGGGAGACTCGAGCCCCTCTAGGTCATGCCTCCGTGCCCCCAGGGCCCAGAGGGTGGTGGGAGCAGGTGGCTGGGAGCCTGCTCTGCTGGGGCGTGAATCATTCCCCCTCTCCAAAGACCAATTCCCCCAGCACTTAGGTCCTCCTAACCCGAGGAAAGAATGGAAGGTTTCCACGTCTGGCCAGGCGGAGCCAGGAGCCAGGGGACAGATGGGCCAGTGTGAGAGCATTTGTTAGCAATGACGACCGCCTGACCTGCACCCTGCCTTCCATTCATTGTCTGCCCCTCTCGAGGGGGTGAGGAATGCTGCTATATGGCATTAGGCATTTAAAATATTTTGTCTTCCTTGAAACTGTTGGGCGGCAGGACAGACGCTTCAGTTCAGGTCATCAACAAACATTTTACATTCACACTCATCGCCATGTTCCTGCAGGAAGACATCTTCGAGAACGCCGTGCCCAACATACCCAATTCAAGAGAGGAGAAGCTCAGGGTTTTGTGACCCCAGCCATGGAAAATAAACACACTTGTGATATCTAAGGGCTATCGGAGTCATATTTATAGAGCGATATCTAAAGATGACTGCTGTGGTTTTGTAATTACTGAAGAGGTTTGTAATCCCAGAAGAAAGAATTCATTGATTCCAGGATGGGCGAATATGACCTCTATGGTCAGCCAAAGCATGGGGACCGTGCTGTATGTTGGCCAGGTGTCGCATATCGGGAGAGAAGCTTTTATTCGTTCAACGTGTCACGATCATGCCTTAGTTCTAGGGCACGTGCTAGGTGTGGGCTGTGCAGCGCTGAGCCAGACGTGAGCCCTGCTCTCAGGAGACCTGCGACTGCTTCGTGACCTCAGGAAGCACCCACGTCACAAAGCGGCAGGAATAATGCGGTGTGCTCTCTTGAGTTCTGGGGCGAGTCTCCTTGCACCGACGGCTCCTTGATGGCTTGTCCCATCTGTATCTGAAACTCCAGCCTCTGTAATTCTATCACGCACACCAGTGACAACATGGTTGAGCCTAAGAGCAGTGTAACAGAAAATTAGAGCGACTATTTCTGGGGAAAGCCTGGTGAGGGGAGGTGATGGGCCTCGAACGAAGCACAGGATCTCGATGTGAGGGGCTGAGGGAGAGTGGGAGAGGAGATTCCAGGAGGATGGGTCGATGGGTGCCCCAAAGCAAAGATCCAAAGGTTCCTGTGCACGGGGTGTCTTTGACCAGTGAGTGGGCCAGGAGGGCCTGAGCCCAAAGAGAGATGGGATGGGAGGGTTGAAGGAAGAGGCTTCTCAGGGCGGGTAGACATAGCATGGCCCCAATGTGTTCTCCTGGTATTTTTCATTGTCCTGTAGAGCGGGGGGGACTCACAGACACTGTTACTGAAAGAAGTTCGCAGGCTGGTAAGGAAATAAATCACGGTCTACCCCAGGAGGACTTTCAAATGGAAATGAAAATTGTAGCCCACAGAGGGAATCTTCACCAGTGGTATAAACGGAGTGTATCATCCTCCATGAAGCCTTCCCCGTCCACCTCTGGGACAAATATTTTCTGTCCGTGCTCCCAAAGTACACGGCTCTGGACGAGAGTTCGGGACTGACCACAGTGTGCCGTGGCCGGTTGTCTCCACCGGGTCCGCACTGGGTCCTCTGAGGCCAGTAGCCCGCTCTTGTTCATTCCTGGATTCGTGATGACCCATAATGGAAACCTCATATATGCTTCCTGGTTCCATCTATATAAATACGCCAAGTTTAAAATCTGGACTTCCTGAATTTTAGTTCAACATAACCACACCATCTCCCATTTTAAGTTTCTGGAAAGGAACCACTCAAACCATCAAAAATATAACTGGCTCTTAGATGGCAAGCTTGTTCAGCGCCAGATCGGTGCATCTCTCGCAGCCCTAGCACAGTGCCCGGCTCCAGTGTGCATCCAGTCAAAATGAACACCATGGGGCCCTAGCTCATGGTCTCAACACCCTGCCCCGTGTCCCCTCAGCTCAGCTCTGAATCCCGCGGCAGCCGCAGTGCACACTTTCCAGCCACGGAGAGCTTCCTGCCTAAAAACCAAAGGAACACGCCCCCTTGCAGGCAAGCCTGAAAGTGCTGGGGGTTGAATGCCCCGGGGACGACCCTTGCCGCGTGAAAGAAGGGGGTCAGTGGATGAATGCCCCCGCTCTGGCGTCCTCCACAGCCCTTAAAGGGCCCTCCGCAGGACGAGCCCCAGTTGTCCATCCATGCACCCCCTTCTGGCGTTTCTCCCATCCTCGCCTTACCTCCCCCCCCTCCCCGCTCATTTGTGTCTTCCGGGATCATCCCCTAGGCGAACTACGACACCATTCTTGTCTCACCAAGTGTCTGCTTTTGGGGGGAATGCAGACCAAGACAGGAGCTAAATAGCTATACAAGTATGAACATAAAGGTATGAGCGTGTGCGTGGGATGATGGAGAGAGGATGGGGGTCTGCAAACGAGCTCTGCACACGAGCTCTGCACATCCCATAGTCTTCCCTGGGCTGGTCTGAGACCGGGCTGGTTGAGGCGAAGGTTCCCAGAACACGGGCCTCTGTCCCGCCGGTGCGGCCACACTGGGGTCCGGCTCTCAGCCCGGTTCCCAGAACACGCTTCCACCTGGAGTCTAAGGAAAGCGTAGCCATTGATGACGGAAGGAGAGGGACAGGTGTCCTCCACGCCACGGTGAGCCCATGCGTGTTTGGAGCAGAGTGTTGCAAAAATAACCCAGAGGCCCAGATAACTGAGAGGGGAGAGGGGGGTATGGAGAGCGGGGCCGAACGAGGAGAGGATTCGGCGCCTCTTCCAGATGGCTCCTTCCCACCCCCCACCCATTTTGATACGAGGACAGGAACGCACCATGTACCTGAGGGCGGAAACAGAAGGCTCCACCAAAGATTGGACGGAGAAAGCCAGACGCTGCGGAACAGCCAGCCTTCTCCCGGGACCGGCTGTGAGCGCTGCTAAGAATAGACCCGGGCCAGGACGGAGTCTCTCTCCGCAGGAGTCTTGGGAACATTCTAAACTCGTGCAGCCGAGCCCACTCTGCCGCAGCCTGGCTGGGAGGGGGGCTCCGAGCGCAGGGCCCCTACCTCTGCAGCTGCGTGCAGAGTAGTCCTTTCTGGAAACAAATGGGTCATCATCTGCAGCAGACAAATGGCCTTTCCTTCCTGCGGCGGACTCAGTCACTTTGCATCCCCTGAATGCTTTCAGTCACTGTGTATGCGCCAAGTGTCCATTGTGTGCACCGTCTGTGCTTGCCACGGAGGGACACAGGAGAGAGAAGACATCCCTGCCCTTGGAGTCTGCTTGGAGACACCAGAACATTGGATGGGGCAGGGAAGAGAATCCCAGGGAAGTCCCCTGGTGTGGAGCAGGGAAAGAGGCTGCTGACTCAGTGGGGGACAGACGGAGAAGTAGGACCCAGATGGGGAGAAGCTGGTACTCGGGGCCCGGGAGGAGAGACCTGGGGGTGTCTTTAGGCCTGAGAACAGCAGAGCTGCCCGGAGCCTGCTGGGTGGTACTTATGAAGTGGAGTAATAGGTCACACAACAGCACCGGGGGGCAGGGACCGGTTGGACAGAAGTGGAAGAGGAACGCGAGTGGGATCCTTCGAGAAATTTACCAATGGAAGATAAGGTCAGTGTCGGGGTCAGTGGAACATAAGGTCAGTCTGGCAGGCCGCTGGTGTTGGGGTATTCTGTCTCCCTACTGCTGTTGATCAGGAAGCACACCCCCGTATACCACGTTGTAGGGAGCAAACCCTGCCCTCCAGCCAAAACATAGCAGATACCGGTACTCCCATCTTCCCTGTCTCAGGAAACCTACGACCGACCCAGCATGTTAAGAAATCAAACTCTTCTTTCTCTTTCTTTTTCTTTCTTTTCTTTTCTTTTTAAGATTTTATTTATTTATTTTAGGGGTGTGGAGGGGCAGAGTGAAGGGGAGAAAGTGTCTTAAGCAGACTCTGCACCGAGCATGGAACCTGAGGCGGGGCTCTATCCCACGACCCCAAGATCATGACCTGAGCTGAAACCAAGAGTCGGACATTTAACCCACGGGGCCACCCATGTGTCCCAGAAATTGAACTGTTCTTCAAGATTTGCTTCTCTAATAAAATCCTGCAGTTGGGACAGCACAGGGGCTAAGTGGTTGATTTTTTAAGGGTGGTAACCATGCTAGGGTTAGGTCGTGGAGGTGGGCAAGGCTCACAGTCTGCACCGGAAGGGAGCCGTGGCTTTGACCCCAGGCGCACTGCAGGGACAAGAGTGTGTGCCCGGTGCGGGCCTGACAATGGCTCTGTAATGCTGCTGTGTGTGCCCGCGTGCACTGGGGGGACAGGTATTGACTGATCAGCTCCCACTGTCCGTGAGTCTCGGTGGAGCAGGGATACGCTGAGGAGCAGCGTGTCTCATGTCCCAGGCTCCCAGGGGATGCCAGGTTGGGCACTGACCCTGTCCCTTCCTTCCTTAGTGCAGTCTTCAGATGTAGTTCGAGAGCCTTCTCTGTAATAGGTATTTACCAGGGCTCCCTCCTGTGTGGAAGCCCAGACCCTAGGAGGAGACAGAGAAATAAATTAAGGTTTTCAAGGAAAGCCATCTCAAAAGCCAGGAACGAACCGCAGTCACGTTACTGTGATTTCCCCTGACACCAGGCCTCAGGCTCTCCCTACCACCCTGTGGGAGAAGGGCCCCAGGAGGTGAGGGCAGCAGGGACCCTCACTCCTCACTCCACTCTGTGCCTTCTGGTTGGTGGGATTTGGGACCTGTCTCCCCCAAATTGGCTGCGTCCATGTCAGCCAGACGGACACCATGAAAGCCTTCTGGGCCCAATCCGCTTGTCCCTCCTTCCTGAATTCTGTTTTGCTGCTTCTGACCGGCGTGGGTCTCCTCTCCCTTCATCTTTTAGAAATCCAATTTTACAAGCTATTGGGCTTGAGTGTGGACTGCTGCATTTTATTAATTTGAAAAACTATTATTTTTAATGACTCCGGTAGCCAGTGCTCCCTGCCATGGCCCATACCCCGGCTGCCACCCACAGGGAAGAGCCCTTTGTCTGTGGGCAGCGTGTGGCCATGGGGCTTTGCAATGAAGCATCATGGTATTCTCCTTGGGCTGTCACCGTGAGAAGGGAAGCGGTATTTGGGTTTTTGCTTTTGTCTTTTGTTTCTGTAATTGACTGGGCAGCACACAGCCCTCTCAGTAATGCCCAGACAACTCCTGGTGGCCTGCACAGGACTGACCAGGTCCATTCACTGGCACCAAGGTGAAAACAGACCTCATTTCTAGACTGTCTTTTCCTCCCTTGTCGCAAACGAGGCCATTTTGGCAGTGGGTGGTATGTGTGGTCATGGCAGCTGCTCTGGGCTTGGTTCCTTGCTACCCAACTCATGGCTTCCTCTGACTGCTGAGACCCCCGTACCCAGCCCCAGTGTCCCCAGTCCATCAGCTTTATTTCTTTGCATGCCCTCGATTCAGTGTCCCCAAAATCAGCCTCCCCTAGAAGCTCTGTCTAGTTCCTGCTGTCCCCCACCCAGCTCTTTGGGGGATTCACGTTAGACCCCTTCCTTCTCCTGGGGGCCTCCGTGGTCTCTCCTCTTCTGAGCTCCTCTTTCTTTCTGATCTAAGAGCTTGATGGCACAGTGGCCTCCCTTCGCTGAAGGGACCAGGCTCTTGAATCATACTCTCCTATACATCCTTGGGGTCTCCAGGATAGAAGTAGAGATCACTAAGTGCTTGCTGTGGGGTTGACCAGTTGATCACATGATGGCTGACTGGACCTGTGGTCTGTGTAGCTGGGTGGATTGGTAGCTCTTTTGGGATTTCTAAGATCAGAAAGGGCAGAAGGATGAAGCTGCAGAAAACACGAAAACAGATCTTCCTAGAGGTCTCTTGTTTTGCCATTGTGGTCCCACATTTACCACATGCCAGAACTGCAGACCTGGGGACATGGGGCAGTAAGGCCTGCCCCCCAGTCACCAACCAGCATGGTTTAGAGAAGCCCCTTGCCACTAATAGGGTCATCATTTAACTGATGGCTGCTTTCTCTACCAGGGGTCCTTAGCATCTCAAATAGCCTCCTGTGAGGCTAAGCAAATAATGCATTATGCTTATTTTTGCATGTTGGCTTGCAAGGCTGACTGGTCTAGGACTGCACTGTAATTCTAATGGCCCCTTCTGAGGACACCGTCATAAAACAGAATATGTAATTTATAGCAACAATGGCGCAATCTGTTAACTTGCTTATCCTTATTAGACAGTGGTCAGTGATCAGTTCACGCGGGTTGACCACCTGCTTCTGCCCTTTCTGATAGCGGCTTCGCTTCTCTACTGGGCATGAGTTCATGCTGAGTCCTGCTCTGTGTGTATCTGCGTGGAACCGTGGAAGCAACTTTGATTCTTTCATTGGTCTGACGCAGGTTGGGATCCCAGCTCTGCCTCTTGATCAGTGTGTGACCCCGGGCAGGTCACATGTGCTCATCTCTGCGGTTGTGTTGTGAGGACCCAGGCGCCGGCCGCTCCTGGGCAGTGGGCAATACTGTGCGGGTCTGTGCCGGGAAGCAGCGGTAATGGACGGACTCGGCCTTTCGGCTCACTGCAGTATTCTCCTAAAGTAGATCATTATTCTGTATGGAATAAATAGTGTTATCGGGCTGATATGCTTAAGGCTAATGAGCCCATGTCTAGCATCTGAGAAGCCAGATAACAAGACATGTTTTTCTCCATTGGCTTCTATTGATGTATTAATTAATGAAATCCAAGATTCCCCTTTGAGCTGGAGGAGTGTTTAAATCACTCCTGGGCTGTTTGTAGCACATATTGCCTCCTGCTCTGAGATGCTGAGGAGGGCTGGGGAAGGGCAGCGGATCGTCCCCTCGGGCCTGGCTCAGGTGGGAGCAGGAGCGGGCACCCCACCTTCTTCATCAGGAAGGGCCAACTCTGGTGGCCTGGAGGGCCGTGGGGCCAGGCCTACCGTGGGGCCAGGCTCAGCTTCTGCTTCAACCCACTTCCTTTGGCATTTCTGGGCCTCCAAAAGAGCCCCAAGATATGACCTCTCAACTTGCTATCCTGATATTGACTGAAAACCTGCCCATGAATGAGGCTGTATGACGCCCGGGCGAGGCTATCCGCGTGCTGTTGGCTGGTTTGTTTTGAGTGATCATCGAATACTGCAAGTGACAGCATGGTAAATGTCACAGTGTTGGCATTAGATATGTTTGGGTTTAAGCCTGACTCTGGCACTTAGTATCTTCACAAACTCAGGCAAGTTGTTGAAAGTCTCTGAGCCTCAATTTCCTTGTCTGCGAAGGGGAGACGAGGATGATGATAGTGATGTCAGCGATGACAATGGATTCCCACACGGTTGTTTGTGACCTGGCCTGGGTGATGGAGTTCCTGGAGGACAGTCTGCATAGAGCACATAATTAAAGGAGACAGGGATCGTTATTATGTGTAACAGTGATAGCATATCTTATAAAATACGGAATGGCGGGGGCGCCTGGGGGGTGCAGTGGGTTAACAGTCAGACTCTTGGTTTTGGCTCAGGTCATGATCTCGATCTCAGGGTTGTGGGATCGAGCCCCACGTCGGGCTCTGCACTCAGGGCGGAGTCTGCTCGAAATTCTCTCTCTCCCTCTGCCCTTCCCCCACTGTGTGTGTGTGCATGCACACACCTGCACTCTCTCTCTCAAATAAATAAATAAATCTTTAACAAAGAAAAATGAAACGTAAATATGGAATGGCAGAAATAAGATCGGTGGAAAAATATTTCTTAGAAAAGTGACATTGCAGTATTTTTCATTCTTTCTAGTAACTTAAGCTTCTCTAATAATCTCTCCAGAGCATACTTTAAAGAACTTGCTCCAATACTTAAAACCAGTGTGCGATTAGCACTTTATTTGCCATACAAAAGCGAAGGGAACTTGAGAAAAAAAAATTGTTTTCGTAAGTGGCTTACATGTCTTTCAACAACCCTGCTGGATCATTCATTTGCATCTTGGCCCCCAGAAGTACCCACATACTCTGTACCCCCTAGTTAAACATGGAACCCTGTTCCCCGCAGCTAATTATGCACCCCTCACACCCTCAGGTAACCATGTAGCCCCACACCTCATAGATAACCATGTACTCCCGTACCCCACAGGTAACCGTGCACCCCCGAACGCCACGCATCCAGCCCAAACCTATAGTCAAGTGAAAATTCTTGGCCATCTACTCTCTCATACGTGAAAACCCCCAAGACTGCAGCTGTCACCCCCCAGCCTGAAAGAGCAAGGCAGCCTCGGACCATTCTCTATTGCAGCCATCCTGGCTTGCTCCTGGAGCCTCTCGGAGTAGGGGTTGGGGGGGAGTACAGTAAGGTGTCACACGTCTCACTGGGCTGTAATTGTAGGCAGTGCCGTGTAGCCCCGTGGTGGGAAGTGTGCACTGCAGGCCCTGGGCCCTCCACGGTGAGCCTCCGTGTGTCTCCCCGGATTGCACTAGGGACAGCCGACAGCCGACGCGACGTGGCTCCCATTCGCTTCCCGCACATGATGCCGGATCGCCACGATGCCTGGTGCCTGGCGGCGTTCACTACAGCCCCCCAGCCTGCTTTCAGTTTGCATTCCATATCCTTACACCTAATGTTTTGTACCTCAGATTCCACTCTATTTAGAATCAATAACCACTTAGAATTAAAATTCGAGCCGAACTATAAACCATAAAAGCCCCTGATTATTTCATTAGTAATTTGCTAATTGGCATTAGATATTTAATTACACATTCCAAATATTTGATGAATTATTTCAGCTCCACATAGAGAGTCAGTGATGGGGACTATGGTTTTTAGAGGGATCAGTCACAGGAAGTGTGAACGTCTTTGTGTGTCCGAAGCTCGAACAATGCATCTAAGGATCCGCTCTTTCTTGGAAGGAGCCCACCCAGACGGTCATTAAGTCTCCCCCGGCATCCAGCGCCCTGAGCCTCTGCTCCCCCAGCCCTCCTCCATCAACAGCACCTTCTGCTCACCCTTTTCTTATGGAGACATTATCTTTTCTGCTTTGATCTGCTTCCCACAACATAAGGTGATTCCCTCCTCCCTTCTTATCCCCCTGATGGGCTGTTTTTTGACGTGGACAAGAAGGAGTCCACTTCTTCCTGCTCACCCCTCTCTCACCCTGTCCCTCGTCCTCCTGGGTCCTCCCGCAGCCGGCCCTGTCTGCATTGGACACCAGATGGCCCCCACAACCTTCTTAGAATGGATTTACATTACATGCCACTCTGGCTCTGGCTCCCTCCCTTAAGGTGTGGGAGTGCTGTTTCTCTAGAAGAGGAAAAAAAAAAGATAATTTCAGTACACGAAAAAAACGCACAAATGTTCATTTCTGTTTCTTCTGGGATTCTTCTGACGATAAGTGGGCACTGAATTCATGCAGCCCCCAAAGCGTGTCCTGCTCCTTGACTGTGCCTGGGACCCCAGTCTGTTGGGCACCAGCCTTATGGACCATAGTCTCCATGGGATGATTCATAAGTGAAGTAGAAAGATGTATATTTAAAGCTAGGTGTTTTTTCTCAGTCTGTCTGGCCCTCTGCAGACATCAGCTTGTCTCTCTGTTGTGTGGATAGACTGACAGCTGAACTGGACCTAAAAAGCAAAACAGCACAGCCGTTCTCATACCGCGCTCACCCTGTCCTAGAGCAAGGGGAGAGCAAACTCTATTTTTCACGATCTGCGTGTCGAATCCTCTGTTATTCTCCTAACACATTGTGGCAGGCCATATGTGGAACTTCCAGTGACCACCGCAGAGAAACCCAGGGAGGATGGGCAGATAGTACAGAAGAAAAAGCTGCAGCCCACCCACAGACCTGCAGGGCAGATCAGAGAGAGGCAGATAGCTCTTAAAGGGCCAGCGTGCCCAACTCGGTGCTGGTGGAGGAAATACCAGCTGCGGGCCCATCACCTCCTCCAGCTACGTTTCTCCCATGCACGAAGGTGTGCCATCGGGAATTAAATCAAGAACTCCAGCAGCCCCTTCTTGAAAGATGCAGGTGCCCACTTCTTTCCTAGCAGATTTACTTCAAATTAAGTGTTGTCATTCTGGGATGTCTTTACGGGGAGGCACAAGTGAAGCGTGGAGACCCCCGCCCCCACCGTGTTTGTTCACAATCACTCTTGGGTGTGGGCACTTAACCTAGTTCCACTCCTAACTGCGTCTTGGGACCATCACTTACCTTCTCAGGTGGCTCAGTCATAACAGCATAAAATAGGGACGGTGTTCCCTGCCCAGCTCATCTGTAGAGGGGATCCGCTTGAGATGAGGTCTTGGAAAAGTCACAAGCACCAGTCCCAGGAAAGGCAGGGAAGTGGAGGGGGCTACAGATGTTGGCTCACTGGGTCATTAGCTTTCCCACTCCTTATCTGACTGCTGAGCTTTAAAATTTATCTGTATTTTAACCAGCCTGTGTAAATAGACATACCAATTTTTATGAGAAGCTGCCTCAAATCCCTTTGGAAATAGAGTGGGTATAAAATAAAAACCAATAAAGTAGTTTTTCAATAGAAATCTCGCTGCAGTGATCGACAAAAAGGAGCCCTTTTGCTCCTCTCTGGACCTGGAGTCACTTTGAAATAGTGATGCTTCCAAAAGCATGAAGTTTGTCCTGTCTCTGAAACTCCTGGATTAGTGCCATGAGAGGAGAAGGTGCGAGTCTGCGTACATCAGCCTGCGTACATTCAGGCATGTCTCCAGAGGGCTGAGGCCGAGCTCCAAGCCCTGGCCTCATTTCTGACCTGGCCTCCCTCCACACCACAGCCCCAGGGCCTCCCAGAGCATCTTCACCCTGAACCGGACCCTCTTTCTGGGCTGCAATAGAATTTCCACGACTTCCCAGACCCTTGGAAGAATCAGCTCTCACTGGCTCAAGATCGATGTTTAACAACCGACTAAAAGAGAAAATCCCATAGTTTAATTGGAAACGAAGAATGGTCTCTAGAAAGAACTTTATCATCTGGGTTAATCTCAAAGTCAAGGTGTGACAGATCTGATGGACTGATTAAGTTGATTCACTTTGCCTGGCTTTCTTTCTTCTGCTTTCATTCCTATAAGACCTTGAGGACCAACAACAGGGCAGTCTCCTACAGGGAGCCTTTCTGGATTGCAGCCAGAATGCACCCCAGGGTCTCTGTCATGTCCCTCTCCAACACTTAACCCCTGTCTTGGGTAATGTCAGCTGTGTAGAGGCTCCTTCCTTCCAAGGGGCTGACAGTACCTGCACGGCCTTCCTCTGTGTTTGCCCTGCAGCCGAAGGCCTGGCGCAGAGGAAGTGCTCAGTAACTATTTCGGTTTTGAATGAGTGGTGGATGGAAGAAAGAAACTGCAGATATTGTTTTTGAGAGCTGGGAAAGGAAGGGCCCCTGGTATTTCAGGATGCTGCTGACTACCCTGGAGAGAGCATGGTGAGGACACTCTGCATAGGGTCAATGTCAAAGCTTTTGCCTCTGGACCCAGATGCTGCATGGAAGAAAGTACTGGGAGGAGAGGCTAGGGAAAAGGCGTTTCTGGAAAGGGCAAAGCGAAGAGTCCCTCTCCCCTGATGGTGAAAGCTGCTATGGCTCTTGGGGCTGGTCTTCCATTTGGACAAAGTCAGAACAATGGAAGCTGGTGACACAGAGGCATGCCAAGATTTGCCACCACCAGCCAAACACCATCCAAAGTCACTCTTTCCTTTCCATGCAGTGTTCCAACTTTGAATCCTTACCTTTGGGGTCTTTGAGCTTTTGAAGTGCCTTTCTGCCCTGGAGAGCAGCTCCTTGGGATTGGGAGCTTGGGGCGTGGAGGAGAACTTGGGACATCAGGTGGGGGAAGGGAGGACCAGAAAAGGAGGTGAGTCTCCAGAGGGGAAGTTTCCTGGATTTCAATAAAAATACCTGATTCCGGATCACCTAGTCTGTGGGCCCACCTCCTCCATCCCCAACTTGCACACGCACACACACTCACATTCACACTCACATGCATTCCCCGAGGTTGTAAAGAAGATGAAAGGCAATGATGTGACCTCGTCCCTTAAAACACCCACCCCATCTCCTTCCCTCCTGCGCGTGCGTACTACTGAGAAGGGCGTGGTCAGGCACTGTGCCAGGGGGTCAGCAAAACGGTGGCATTGTCTCTGCCCTCACGAATCTGATAGCCTGGCAGGAAAAGACAGACAGCCGTCAAATAATCAGACACACACTAGTCACCAATAAAGTAAGCACCTTTGCGAGGAAGGAAAGAAAAGACACTTAGGTTGAGGAGAACACAGAGTATGATGTCGCCTGACCCAGTTTCGAGGAGGGCGGAGGTCCGCGTAAGCCTTAAGAGCCATACTTCCATGTGATAAAGGAAAATCATTTAAAAGTAGAAGGGGCTGAACTCACTTCTGGCTTCTACGGGGATGTGTTTGTAAGGAAAGGTGGCACAATTCACATCACCGAGGAAATAACCGTGCTTTGTCCCAGAGGCTAAAATTTGGAGAAGGTGGCCTCGGGGGTGACTAGTACTGAATCCAAGAAGAGCCCCGCACCCTTGCAAAGGTGGGCAGGGGGGCCCCCCTGCACAGAGTCTGGGGTCGGAGGGAGAAGCCGCTGACTTGTTTTGCATAACATAGTGCTAGGATTTATTTATTTGTTTGAGTTGCTCGCGTGTCAGTGAAATAAGGAGAGCTGGGCATCCTGATGCTAAGGGAAAATGCGAACTCCAAGTGTGTGGAAAGAAGAGCGAAATCTATTCTGCAGGGTTAAATTATCTGCTATGTGGGAGTGCCATAGCCCCCTCTGCTCCCCACTGCCCCCCACAGCCCCCCACCCGCAAGCTGATTGTTCCTGCCTCGTTAGTAAAGCCCGCTACCCAGGCGTCCTCCAGTAAGTGATGCATTGGGTGGAGGTGAAAGGGAGTGTAAGAGAACCAAGGTTTGGCTGACTGCAAAAGTCAGATTGGAAATAAAGAGACAGCAGAAGCTCCTGAATTTGGCTGAAGCCGGAAGTCCTAAGCCCTGAGCCTCCCGGGAAGGATGCTGGACCTGCCCCAAGTCACGAGGTTGGGCTTGGGTTGATGTTGACTTGACATCTGGATTACATTAAGGACAAGAACTGGGGGTGGGAACCTCTTTATTGGGTTATACGGTACTAACTACTACCGTAAAGGTTTTAAAATCTGAACACTAGTTAGATTTGAAATGGGAAAAAAAAAATAACAACTCAGAATTCTAGGATTGTTTTAAACAAAACCTTTCATTAAATCTGAATGTGTTCAGCAACTGGCACTAATGGCTACAAAGTGTGGACAAGTGGGTGTCCTGCTGCCCCTGCATTCCTGAAGGACCGACGACCACGTGTGACAAGCGTGGAGCGGTTAGCACCCCCAGGGTGGGGCCGAGGCACTCGAGAGCTGCTTGTCTTAAAAGGTTCTAAAAACGGTGCCCCACCGTGTCTGTGCACGGAGCTCATGCTCAGCAAATGCTTTGTGCAGACAGAGCAAGGTGCCGTCTGCCTGCTCCGTACCTGGATTTCTTATTCCAGACTATTTAGGGGCAAATTAATAAATGCTGCTGTATTGGGAACTCCACTGCCTCCAAATCGGTTTGGTGGATCGGTCACGGGCCGGGGTGGGGGATGTACTTCAACTTGGTACCTTCAGGCTGGCTGTCGCTTCTGTGGTTCCCAGTGGAGTCCAGAGACAGTCTGCCTTTGAAAGGGCGTGCCCTTGAGATCTGGCAGAATCATATAGGAGGCTTATATTAGTAGGCGGCCCAACTGTGGCACCCTGGCCATCACAGGCTGGGCAACTCTCCGTCCTGTGCATTGTAACCGCAGCCTCTGCCTCACCCCATTAGATGGGGGGGCACCCCCAGTGTTACCTCCAGACATTGCCAAATATCTGCAGCGGGGAGCGGTAGGCAGGGAGGATTGCCCATGGTTGAGACTCACGCATCTGCCAGAGGTAACTCACAAGAATCTGCCCTCAGGGAGCTTAACATCGAGGGTGGAAGGCAAACACGGAGCCCAGGGCAGGGGTCAGCCAGCCCGAGAAAGCCCCAAAGAGAAAAGCCCACATACATGGCCTTCAATACCTCTCCGCATGAGTTCCATTCCGCCGAGTCCTTTCTGCTTTCTCCTTAACTAAGGACTATATTTCTGAGGTCCCAAGTGACACATTCGACTCATTAAGGCTTCTTAATTCCCACATGAATTATTGCTGGAAGGGTCTGAAGGCCCAGTATCTCGCCTTATTACACCTGTAGTTATGAGCAGTAACTATGGCCTTTATTACAACATTCTGCACCAGCCATTAAATTCGAGGCATGAAAATGATTATTTCACCCCCAAAACTACTCACCACTGGCACACTTCCATGCATGTTCTCACGCCAGCCTGAGCCCCGGGAGCGCTCCCGACACAGGCTCTCTCCACCGCTCAGGTCCCTCTGCGGCGACCTCGGACCTGCGGGGGCGGCCCGTCCGTCACTCCTCATTACTGTCCCCACCGTCCCAATTCCAAGTTGGCTTAGGTGTTAGTTTGAGCGAGTATTTCAATAAAAAAAGCAAAAGCTAATGCTGTCACTCTCTGCCATCTCACCAAAAGATCTTTCTTTTCCCTCCAGAAACACAGTGGGGCTAAAACCTTCCTTGTGTAGCTTGGGGCTACGCGCACCCTACACGAAGCAGAAAAATCATCTAATTTTTTCAATGAAAGCCTGTGCCAGTCAAAGACATTCTTACCTACTCACACTTAAGAGGCATCGAGAATGTACAAATAGTGGAATCTTCTGCCTCCACGGGCGAGTTACTTTGTACACAATTATGAAAGGGAAAGCAAGGTAAGGGAGAGCGTGCGTAATACCTTTGAAGTCGCCGTGACGCCGTGAATGCGTCTTCATTGGAGTGTTTCTGATTTCCCCGGTAATGAGGAAATCGCCCCGCTTTTCACGGGGAGAAGTTCTGAACGGTTCGAGAACCTGAATATTAATGCTGCTCAGTCGTGCAGGGTCTAAATAACTTTTGACAAGTCCGGTGGTTTCCATGTTGAGCCCGCTGTGGACAAGGTAAAAGAGCCAGGGGCAAATGCGGGGGGCGGGGTGCCCTCGGGACTGGGGGGGGGGGGCAGGGCACCCGGGAGGGAAGAAAGAGGCGGCCGGGTCACTGAATCTTCCTCTCCCACGAAAGAGTTAACAGAAAGAAATAAAATCAGATATGTGTAGCCTCCAGACGTCCATTAAAGTGCAGAATGCTGTTTTCTATCACAGATTATATGCCAGATGTTCAAACTATCTCTAATCATTGCAGATGTAATGGAGTAGAATGTTGCAGTTTGTGAGTTTACTGGCATTAATCCTATATACTGCACAAGGGAAAAGATTTTAAATATATAATTATATCTCATTAATACTCAGGTTTTATTTCCTTTCAATGGAACAGGACTTATTAAAGCAACCATTTACCGCATGTTTTCTTTCAGTATTTGGCTCTGGCATAATCCTGTGTGCATTCGACGTGTAAATATGTACTAACCTGGGTGCAGAAAAACACCGAGGAATGGTTGGGAGGCCGCCGCTACCAAAATTCACTTTTATATGCATGAGATGTTTTTATATTGTAAATTGATAAGAGGGACTTAACCACATACTTTCTGAGTTGCTACTCGGGTTTTCTTCATGCTGGAAATATTTGTATTTCTTAATTTGAAAGGAAATTGCCAGTGCTCTGGCTCTTTATTGCCTGCTGGGAGAAGGAGCACCCTGGGCTCCAGAGGGGGCCCGTGTGGACGTGGGGGAGCGCAGACCCCGCTTGGAGGCCACGTCCTCCCAGGCCCTCGTGGGATTCACCAAAGGACCAAAAAGGCTGGGGTTTTTTGTTTTGTTTGTTTCTTTTTTTCTCCCCCCCCCCCGAAAATCAGCAGGATTAGAATGTATCCCAAGGGGGATGCTGGAGTGAGGAATAAGGAACTCTGTTCTGAGCACCCCCAGCCCTTCTCCCTCCTATAAAGCAGCAACCTTTCCACCAACCAGCTCGGCTGGTTTGTGATGGTGAGTGGTGACACCAGCCATCTCCCGGCTGCTGGCAGCCTCCTCCTGGCCCAAGCACAGCCCGAGCAGTATCCCCGCCTGCCTCCCTTTGCAGTCAGTGGCTGTCCTCTTCGGCCTTCCCCGCATCAGCTGAGGATTCCCAGCTCCAACGGTCGGGTTCCTTCGGCCCTGCGCAGGCTGGCCCCGTGGGCGGATGGATGTGCACACTTTGAGTTGGCAAATGCTGGGGGATTGAATGGTCAAAACCTCTGCTTTTTCTCTGCACTTCATTCATGTACAGGGACATATCGGATTATTGTGGGAGTGCACCCCAGGATGGCAGGAACTGCATCCACCTTGGTCATTTGTCCCCTGTGCCAAGTACACTGCCTGATACAAAATGAGCTCTTCCGACCTCTTCCTTAAATGAGAGAAGAAAAGAATAAACTAACGGAGAGGGAAGGCCTTTTGGGAAAAGCTGGGTGGGGCCGACAGTTGAAGACAATGTCCTTGGCTATCATGGGTGCTGTGGAAGAGAGTTTGATGGATTCCGCAATAACGAGATTGATGGGACAGATAGCGGCCGCCAGGCGCTCAGCACAGGCCAGGGTGACAGAGAGGCGGCAGCTGTGTCGGAACGGAGGGCGAGCCGTGGGAAGCTCCGTTGTGGTTTCAGTGCCTCGGGGGTGATATGGTCATCGGGTAGAGGGTCAGCGATGTGCCAGCGTGGAACAGAGCGGCCAGGCGAGCAGAGCCGAGGAACCGGTGATGGCTAGAAGCACCTGGAGGTTCTAGAAGGCCCCAAGGGGTGTTATGGGGTGCAGGGGGTGCAGAGGGCAATCAACAGGATGGGGAGATTGAGAGGGTGAGAAGGGGAAGGGGTCCCGGTATCTCTGATGTGAGTCCAGCCCATCAAACTCTTCTTACTTCTGGTTTCGTTTTCTTGTTTTATGTTTTTTTTAATACTTAGGTTATTTCTGGATACTGCCAACTGGATATACAGTCTCTGGGTCTCTCTCCTCCTCCCCTTCCCATGCCTGGTGGGACGTGAAGACCAATAGGGAAAGCAAGACAAAACAAAACAAAACCAAACCCCAGAGTGTTGGCCTCCCGACATGCAGAGCTGGGCCTAGCCATCCCAGAGTGTAACGTGGAGAGAAACGTCCAGATTAGAACGATGTTAAGGAAGGAGCTGGTGAGGGTGGAGCGGGGGGCTAGTCTTCATTCTCTTTTCCTGTTTTGGAGTTCCGAGGAAGCCAGAACTCAGAGACCGGTGGAGTGGGACCTGAGCCAGGGAGCAGCAAGGGGCTAGAGCAGGGTCAGGCTTCGCAGGGGAGCAGAGAGTCTGAGCAAGACAGGGGCCCCCCAGGGCCAGTGGTCAGCCATCCCTGTGGATGGAGGGCTCTGGGGCCAGATTGGCTTTTCAGAATTGCCCGGAGTTAGGCTGAAATGGCAGGGCCTTTATACTCCTTTGTCCACAGTCCCTAGATGTGGCATGACACTGGTTGAGGTGGCTCTCTGCCACTGAGACTATTCTGGAAGGAACTGACAGTTGGAGGCTGTACGCTGAGCTCCCAGAAGCTGGCGGAACAGGCCCCTCCTTGCAGGGGGTCTGGGCAGTGAGTCACCTGCCTACCACTGTTTATCCCTCAGGCTGTTCACTCTCCCTTCTTCATACACGTTCAGGGAGTGTCTCCCATAGGCTTCCTCTGGGTCTTTCTTCCTGAGGACAATTTAGAAGCGGGAGTTTAACGGGATGAACTCCAGCCCCTGCTGCAGCCGCTGGTCTTGGAGTCCCGACGGATACCCACCATCTCCCTCTCCGTTATTCTATTCTCCGTTGTCCTCAGCCTCACATAGCACCTGAGCTCGTCCAGATGGCTTATTTGGGGCCATTATCTAAACCTTCACCCTTCAAGGGTCTGAAAGTCTGGGTTTCCACTCACTATGTGTTTCTCAGACCGGGATCACGGCATTTGTCCCTTTACCACCATCACTGGGCAAGGAGATGCCAAGAACTCCCATGTCCATCCCCTGGCTGCCCGGCACATCCCCCTCCCCCTCCTGTGTAAGAGCAGCCTGACCTCCTCCCAATGATCAGGGTCAGTCACCCTGCAGGGATGGTGACTGCTCTTCCTCCCTGCTGGTCCTTCGGCACAGGTGCAGCTCGTGATGTCGTAGGACTCCGTCTGCGTCTTTGGGTGGAAGTGTTGCCCGGTGGGAACCAAGATCTTAAATGCTGCGGAGTCTAGAATCGTAGGGTTCAGGAAGCCCCAATTCTCCAGTGGGTCACCGGGGATGAGGTCAAGTAGGATCACTCCTACTGCACCTCGTGGGTCCCCGGACCCATGTATCTTTCCTGCTGGGTACGCGTCCTGGATTCGAAGTGTGTTCCTCATTGGATAGGATGGCTCCTCATGCCGGTAAAGCATTGCCTTTCAGTTTGCACTTCGGCAGAGCCTTCGGTGGGCTGTTCCTGCCTTCTTTCAGGCTGGTAGCTTCCAGGTGATTCAGTACACAGTACGCCAGAGGGCCCGTGCTCCTGAGCCCGCTACCAGACCTCCTCTGTTATAAACTGAGCCCCCGCTCAGAGGAGCTATTGCACGGATTCCCGTCCTCAGAGCTCTAACCTTCTATACACGCTCAAGTGGGGACGTGGCTCCTGCTTTGTGGGAAGAACAGGAAAATCCAAACCCAAGATTCATGTTTATTCATTTCGGAAGGAATTGTTGGACTTTCCAGGACAGACGTAGGCGAATGCTGTCAGCTCGCTACCATCTTAGGGGACGGTGCTGTAGCTGGGCCAGCGTTTGTCTTTATTGCTGTCCGTCAGGTTGAACATTTGGCAGTGGCAATGGCTTTGGTAAATGGAAGCTTCTGTGCAAACCGCCACCGGGCCTACGCTGTTCGTAATGCTCTTACCACAGCACCGGGGTAGCTGTGGAGAGGCTGGCTGAAGTCAATTGGCTACGCCATTTTTCTCCTTGGCCCTCTAGTGTCCTTTCCATGGTGGATGTCCCAGATGGAATTGTTTGGTAGCTGGCCCTGGAGTGATTAGGGAAGGGGAATATCAGCCCACGATGTAAGAGAGCTGTGACTAACTAATAAAGGAGCTGGGATACAGGCTTTAGACTGGTTAATTTGCATAGGAAACACGTGTTCATGGGGCAATAGTTTGCTCTCCCTAGGAATTAGGTAGCTCCAGGATGGGGCAGTCTCTCCAAGTCAGCAAGGGCAAGGCTCTCATCTCATGATGTCATAGGATCATAAAATAGAGACAAAATTTTAAAAACTATATGAAGACACTAATTTTTCTTGTTCCAGATCCCTGACCAACTAACCTATTTGCCACTGCCCATGAATCTATAGATAGTCTAACATTGGGCTACTTTTTGGTCCAGGCAAAGTGGAAGACCACATGTGTTATCTAGATTCTTCTGCCCATTGAGAGGATTTCCCCCCACCACTGGTTTTCAAAGTCATTCCTGAATAGGGTTACAATACAGCTGCTGTCCATTTGCATCCTTAATCCAGGCACTGAGCTGAGCTGTCTGTGAACGAAGCCTGGGGTTTTTCTTCCTCTGTCAGATGGTCATCAGGGATCCCCCGAAGTCATAGGGTGAGCTCGGAGAGAGATCAAGAGTTGTGAGTGACGTGAAGGTCAACACTAAGTTGCTCATGCAACTTGCTTGTTGTGTCTTCAGGCCCTGCTGAGGTTGGTTCTGGACTAATCATTTCCATCGCCCAAGGAATATTTCTAGGCCCACCAGAAATTGTGACAGAATCCCATCATTCAGGGCCCCAGGGTCAGGCACGCCATCTTTATCAAGGCTCAGTAGTTACATTGGGAAGTGTTTTCCAAAAGGCACACTCTCTAATGCAGACAGTACAGCCTTGATCCCAAACCCTAGGGATCTACAATGCGATTCTTCCTTCGGGCTACACTGGTCATTAAGTGGAGATGTGATGGGAATCACCACCCTTGCATTTATTACATTTTTAAAAGGAGCACTAATTTCTGTCATCTCCCTGGGACGCAGTATTATTGTTTGCTTTCCATCCTGATCGGGGGTGGGCACTTACAGAGGCTTCCATTTGGCCATCCCCATTAGAATGGCTCTTACTCCCCAGGCAAGGGACACAGTGTGTCCGTTTCCCAGTATATCTGCCCTGACATCCATTAGAGGACTTGGGGAAATGAGCACCATAAAGTTTGTGAATCTACTGGAGCCAATGTGAAGCAGACTTTGGCCAGGACTCCACTGATGACATGTTTGTCCTCTCGCTCTCTCTAGGGGACTGTGACAATTCTTTGGGCCTGCAGGTATCCATGTCCACTCAAATCCTGAGCCTTGCCATCTGCCAGATGTTTGGATGTTTCCCTTTCTCCAAGGCATAGTACAGTTCCCTCCGGGGAAGGACAGGAGGACTTATTACTGGGTATCCATGGCTGTGATGTTTCAGGATCCCCCCTTGTGGGGACATGGCTTTGTCTTCCTTCAGCGAATTCCAGATCTGAGGACTGGACTAGGAAGCATGGCTTTTTGTTGAGACTGCCCTCCTTCTCTTTATCATGCATCTTTGATTTCTTTTGATGGTACAAATTGAGTAGAGCCCTGTTGTATTTTGCCCCCAGGGATATTATTAACCCCAGGGTGTTCTATTAACCATCTCTGTAGCTCAGCAGATCTGTGGCCTTTTGACCGTGCCACTTACTACAGTAATTATATCCTCTTGGCTTCTGACAATGGAGTGTCCCATTGATCCTTCCTCTATTGTTTGAGTGTTCTATTGTCCCCATTGTCCAGTTCTGTAACAGCCTCCTGTACCACGAGCTGTGGTCTAAAGGACAGCTACCACTGAACTTCACAGTGAGCTGGTGCCCCTCTTACCAGTGCACTCCATAGGCCTCTTGTGAATGGTGCATTTTCCAGACTTTTGCAAGGAACATAATCATCTGGGTTTCTGGCCTTTCAGGGTATGTCCATTCTTGGTATGCCTACTTCTGAGATCCTTTTAATTCCTTCTTCCATTATTCTTCCATAGTCCTAGGAGACAACTCAGTAGCACATTTTTCCATCTCCAGGGACCTCACCATGATTTTAAATCCTGTATTCGGAAAGAGCTCTCCTAAATTGAGAAACTGTGTCTGATATCACCTCTTGCTTCGGTTCTTTTGCTCAAGCACTATCAGTCTCCAACCCCATACGTAACCTCCTGGCTCCAGCAGGTACATGCTGGTTGGGTCTCACATTTGGGGTAGGACACTTGTCCTTTCTTATCAGACTCAGCATGACTCCAGCTGGGCTTAATTGTGATTCGATCTTAGTGTAGAAGTGTGGGAAGTAGAGGTCAACGTTGAGGGACATGTATCTCATGGTCCAGGAGGGAACTTTGCATTGCCTGCAAGCAAGAGGAGGGGTGGGTCTTTAGTAGGGAGGGGTGGGCCCCTTCTGTAGGTTCAGAGGGTCCCGGGGAATCTGGAGTTAGATGGTTTCTCCAGATGTTCATCTGGGTCCCCAACCCAGTGTCAAGGTCCACCTTTTCCCCGATTGGGTTCTAACCTTGGCATAGAAGAGCTGCCAAATTGGGGATTGGGGAGTCTAACCTTTTATGGAGCTCAACTGATCTAACAACTCCATCCAAGGCCCGGTCCTCATCTTCTCTACCCTCCTGCTGCAAGAGATGTGCCTTTGTGTCTGTTTCCAAAGAGGCCCAGGGGCCTTGCAGTAGCTTTCAAGGGTTGATTAATTGCTCTTATCTTTCCCTTATATTTTTTTCCAGATGACAATCCAATTTAGCTGAATTCCATTTGGTTATTATTTCCTTCATAGTTTTCAACTACCAGATACCCGCAAACGTACTTCCTTATGTAGGCGTATCATCCCCATTCAGCACTTATGAAAGTTTTAACAATAGGGCCAACACCTACCAGGAGCGATGGGGCCTTTATGGCCAGTGGAGTAGAGATTGAGACCCAGCCTCAAAACCTCACTTCAGCACTTCCTCTTTATTGGACTGCTCTTGTTTCCAGCTGGTACAGATTGGGGTTTCTGGGAAGCAGGCACGAAGGTGCAGTTCAGCGTGCCTGATGGTGATGAAAGCGAGCCCTTGGTCTCAAGCCTGTAGGAGGGAGGGAGGGAGGGAGGGAAGGAAGGAGAAGGAGTGTAATTAAGCAGCCTGACACCTCAAGCTACAATGACTCAGTGACAGCCCATGGGGACCTTTGGGGCTTGAAGAGGCCTTAAGAGTTGAGCTGAGATGGCCAGATCTTCATACCCCTGTGGTCATCAGTCCCTGAATGTGGGATGGCTGGGAAGGGGCATGACCTTGGACGAGGCGGCACTCTGCAGCTGAGACAATTCCAGAAGATCATGTGCTGACTATATGCCCAGCGTCTAGGACCACAAACACAGAGATCTCGGCACATCAGTGTCCCCCCAAAAAACAGGTTTCGATTGCTCTTATTGACATGATTGTTTCTCTGTTCCAGACTCTAAGACAGTGGCTAGCACACAGCAGACATCAATGATGAATATTGCTAAATAAATGGAACTAGGCAGAATGTTCCTGGAGCAGTTTTTATAGAAACTGGCTCTGTGTTGAGCAATGGTTGGGGCTCCTTAAAATGTGGGGGTGGTGGACGGAACAGGGAATTCTGTTTGGCTTGTCCCTTCTGGGCAACGTACCTTGGCAGATCCACAGGCCAGCAGCTGGGGCGGTGGCCAGGGCTGGACCCTGGGGGAGCGATGATCGGAGGAGAGACGTCGAGACGCGTCAGAGCAGGCATTCTACAGCACTCACGCTTGGCCCCCGGAATAAACGGGAAACATCTCAGTTCCCTACAAACAAAAGTTGACCATTCTGCTGTAGAAGCCGTCAAGAAGCAGATCCCACCGAGATAGGACTCCGCCGTTTAAATAACCTGTTAAATGGCTTTCATTGTCAATAATCTGATTTGCACTCAAGCAAGACAAGCTGGATGCTTTTGAATGGCCTCAAAGACGTCAATATGTAACAAGAAGATAAGGAAGAGAATTAGGTTTGGCAACCAGGCTTTTGCTTTACATCTTTCATTTTCTTGGCGAGATGGCTAAATAGTTTTATATGGGACCAGAAATTGCTGCCTAATGCTAATTTGCGAATGATACAATCAGTGCTGAGGTAAATGATATAGAGAATTGATACTGGAATAAATTGGGACGTGCCCCTTTAAATAACAGTATCGACAAAAGTTTGGCACAAAGGGCGGGGGTCTTTCGTTAAGCAGCAGTGCTATTCCTGAAGGAGAAAGTCTGGATTTAGAGAGATCGGCATCTGAGCCAGGGGCAGGCTGGTACCCCGGCACCTTGGTTCCTCCACATGCCAGCCCCATGACTTTGGCAAAGTTACTTATTTCTCTTAGCCTTCATTTCTATGAGGATAAGATGAGATATTACATGCAAAATACTTGCACAGAACAACCAACAGATGTTAGCTGTTATTATTTATTATGATGGTTTATTTCCTATCTGTGCAACTGACCATTGGCCTCCAGGAAAGGTGAAACTGGGGCAGCCCTTGGGGGGTAAGTCACATCTACAAGGGTTTCCAGCTCATTCCGTGGAAAGCCAACATGCACGGGGGCCTCTATGGATAGGAAAACCCAGGCATAATGGTGCTCGCCTTCTTGAGGGAGGGTCGTGGTTACAATCTCAGAAAATCTCATAAAGAGCTCTTTGAAGCTGGAGAGACATCTCGTGTTCCTACTGAATGTTCCTTAATCCCACAGGACTCTCCCTGCCTCCTGAACCCACTCCCATCTGCATGGACCAGAATCTTCTCGAAGGCTGGCAGCCCTTCTGATACAGCTCCAAGTCTTGGATCTTACACAGCAAAGCAATGTGGTGAGGCATCTCCCATGTAGATGCTCTGAGAATGGGAAACCCTGCACCTGGCTTAGCAGTAGGAGGACCTTCCCTCCTCCAAATCCTGCAAGTACATTGGGCATCGTATTCCATTGTTATGCTATCATCACTCGGATATTTTATTTTCTGATTGTCTGTGAGCTCCCTGAGGGTGGGTGTGGTCTCTAGCTCATCTTTCAGTGACCATCACAGCACCTAGGGTGAGTCAAGGACTCAGTACAAATGGGTCGAATATTCTATACCCAGGAAGAAAATTCTGGTATGGTATGTAGCAACTATTGGGCCATCAACACAGGCCATGAGAGGAGACTGGGGCTAATGGGGTTTTACCTTGCTTCAATTCTTCTTCCCAACTGTTGGTTGGATGCCTCAAGGCTGGAAGATGGTCTCATTTGCTTTGGTTCCTGTTAAATATTGGTGCTTTCTGATGGAGATATTTCAAAAAAGAGGTGATCTTGGAGAAGGGCTTTTTAGAAGGTACTGCAGTACTTTGCAAAGAAGATCGCAGCCTCAGATAAGGTTAAAGGCCACAGGCATCACTCCTGAGTTTAGACAAATTCTCTAGGGGAGCTGTGTTCCCTAAGAGATTCTCAGGTTTTTGATGGCTCTTGGTTTTAGGTTACTCATTTCAGTATCAGGGGTCACCCTTGGCTACTTGATCAGAGCCCTGCATGCCTTGTTGGTATGGTTACTATTTTAAGCCCATAGCAATGTGTACATGGAACCTGGTTTCCTTTCCGATAATCGAAGGTGATGACAGTCTCCATGAGCCTCGTGGCCAGAACCAGCTGACGTGCTTTGTTTTGCTCAGCCTGGCCTGTCCCAGCATTCCATCCCTGATTGTGGCATCTCTGTTCTGGCTTATCCTGGGTCCGTGCCTGCCTGTGTGTGGCTCTGGTTGTTCCTTACCCTTTGCATTCCTGCTTAAATCGTCCCGCTCCTTAGTGCCCTCAAGTTACTTCTTCCCACAGATATCACGGGCCACACAGCTGAGGACACACAGCTTATGGAAAGGGCGGGAGGGTCTTGATGACTGTAAGCGAATGCTCGTTAAACAAGGATGAGATGAGGGGGAGAAGCTCTGCCGTACTTTGTGGTTCAACCTTTCGGCCATCTCTCCTTCCCGCACAATGTATGAAATTGAGTAAAACCAGTTGCTAGCGGTCACTGGGACTGAAGACCTTCTGATCCAGGAAATTGATTTCATCCATTCATCCTTGTTGAACTGGATCCAAATGGTGGCTTGTAATAGTCACTTTAACATGTTGAAATATTATTTCTAAAATAGTCATTCAACACAACCTGTCTGGAAGTTTTCTGGAGAACAGATATTTTTGGAATCCTTCTGACAGCCAGGCCAGCACAATTGTGTAGAGAGAATGACTAATGAGTAAGTCACTTTGTCTCTTAGCCCCGCTTTCTGCTCGCAAGCTTTATTGAGTGCCTACTGAATGCTGGCATGATTTTGCAGTGGCCTAACCCTGTTGACTGTGTTACCTGGAAGGAGGTTCCGGGTGTTAAAGACTGTCCCGTGGGAAGAGATATTGATTAGTCTAAGACCGAAGACTTCCCAGTAGCCTCACGAGCCAAAGAGAATTTAAGGTCAAACACAGACCCATACAAACATTGATCTATAAGAGGCTATCAAAAGAGCTTGATTTTTAAAAATACCTCCTGACTCCCCCCCCCCTTTTTTTTCTCTATGAGTAGACAGAGTTTTCCAAAGTGGGTGTCCTGATGGCCTTTTACTTATAATAGGAAAAACTGCATTGCCTTTCACAGTTTCCATTCATGTGGGAAGCCTGGAAGAGAGACGATGTTCTTCCCAAAGAGACAAAAGCCTGGCTGGGGAGCTCTGAGGTTGTGCCTCTGGAGCGGTATGAAGACAAGGACCCGGCGTTCAGATCTGCACTTGGTGGCCCAACGAAGCTAGGGAACGAACAGCAGGCCCATGGCCGGAGCTGAACACCACCCAACGCTAAAGCCATTCTTCTGCTTAAGGCAGAACAAGAGTGCTTCTGAACAAGCTCTCAAAAGCCTGGGTGATTGAACTCCCCACACGGAGGGGGAAGAGGAAGGTGGAGGAAATGGGGCACCGCTGACGGATGTAATGTGCACCTCATAAAATGGTGACAGAGCCGGTTGGTGGCAGATGCGTGTGCCGCCTTCAATCTCAAGGAAACTGGCCTCATCAGGAAGGAGGAAGGTCAGCGAGGTTTCCCAGGCCGAGACCCTGTGAGGTCTGATAAGAAAGGGAGCAATTTTAAAAATCAATGGAATATTTACTTGGATCTGAGCATAGCTCTCCATCTATCGCAAAGGACACTTCCCAGGTGTCTATAAATAAAAGATGCTCGCCCTTCCATGCAGGTCTGGCAAAAACTACAACTGGAGAGAGCTGAGAGAGAGAGAGAGAGAGAGAGAAAACCCTCTCCATATCAGAACTTTCTGTGATAGACGGTGTGTCCTCCTGACATTTTCATTAGTGGGAAATTTATGTTCCTATTTCTGTCTGTTGTAATGACCATTCATAGCCATGGCGTGGTGACGGCTAATGGACAGGAATGGGGGAAAAAATTCTTTAATTAATGCAAAATTGAAGCATTTTCTTTTTGCACTTGGAGAAGCCAAATAATTCACAGCAGTTCCTGGTCCTAGAGTGGAGGTAAAATAATTATATACAATTTCTAGTGATTAAAAGATTGTAAATTTTGATTTCATCTTAAAACTATTTGTCTTGCAAATGAGAAAGAGTGAAGAAGAGGAGAATCGTGAGTTCTGAGGCTCAAAGCAGACCCTGCAGAAATTTCCTCCTGGATTCCTCAGGGGCCCTGGCATGCAGGATCTGGAATTCGGGTCTGGGATTGCCCTGGACCCCTTTTGAGCCCCGTTTCTTGCTTGGGTGGGCAAGGCTTTGCCATCCAGTCATGGTCGTACCTCCCTCTTTGGTTCTCCCTTTGCATGAAAAAAAAATTCTTTTAAATAAAAATCTCTGAATGTCACTTTTTTTCATTTGATTCCTGAGTCTCTGGGTCTTGTTTTTGAAGCAGTGTGCTCTTAGGAGAGACCTTTTTAAATCTTTGCAATTGCCCCACAAAAGAGTTTTGTTTGGTGTTGTTTTTTAAAATCAGAAGTCATGTATCAGAGAGGCCAAGTAGGTTGCTGACTGCCTGACTCGATGAGGGACTCGATGCCCTGTGTCTCCCCAGGACTGAGCCCTGCGGAGCTGTTTGCAGACCTTCCATCCCCTGCCTCCTTCCTGAGAGCACATGTGTAGGGAGACACAAGAGAAAGCAAGGGAGAACAAGAAGCAGATGAGATAGGAAGAAGAATTCAAGAGCTTGGTATTTTAGTTCTCCCGTGTTCTGGAGAGAAGCTGTGGATGGCTGGTGTGTTGCCCCCTGGGCAGCATAGCTCAGCTTACCCACACTGCCTGTAGCATCCTGGTGGCAGGTGCCACGGAAAAGGGGAATGCTTCCTGGCAGTGTCCACGATGCCCACCAAGGATTTAGCAATTCAGAGTGAGGAAGTGCAGGGGTCTCCCTGCAGGAGAAGGCCCTCCCTGCCTCCAGCATCTTGTTAAGTGTAGGCTCTGTCTTTACTTGTAAAGAGATCCTGCTCAAATCCTAGAGGGGAAAATTCTGGGCTGGAGGACTGTGTCAGTGCAGCACAGTGAAAGAAGTGACCATATTTTACAGTAAAGTGTATACTTCATTTATTGAAGGTGTTCTCGGTCATATCTTGAACAAGGCTGCATAGATTTACATACATTTACATATTAATCAAACTGTATACATTTTAATATGCAAAACCAGGTAGAATAATTTACAGGTGATTTCAAGTCCTATTTAAGGGTAGGGGCACCTGGCTGGCTCAGTTGGTAGTGTGTGCGACTCTTGATGTCACGGTTGTAAGTTTGAACCCCACTTTGGGTGTAGAGATAACTTAAGAACAATTTTGACAATGTGACTTTTTTCACGTGCTAACAGAATTGCCCATTTTCTAATAAGAATAATTTCACCAGAGGGGCGCCTGGGTGGCTCAGTCGTTAAGCTTCTGCCTTCGGCTCAGGGCGTGATCCCAGGGTCCTGGGATCGAGTCCCGCAACGGGCTCCCTGCTCAATGGAGAGTCTGCCTCTTCCTCTCCCACTCCCCCTGCTTGTGTTCCCTCTCTCGCTGGCTGTCTCTCTCTCTGTCAAATAAATAAATAAAATCCTAAAAAAAAATAATTTCACCAGAATCGTTAACTATAGCTTTCATTGGTTGGGCCCTGCCAGATGTTTGATAAGTACTTAAAATGCATTATCTTATAGAATCCTTACAACTGCCCTTCAAGGTAGATATGATCCCGTCTTCCAAGAAGTAGCAGTTGATGATTAGATGGTTAAATCAGTAGGTAGGCATCTGGGGGTCCAAGTGATCTGGTTGGAATGGAAACTCCATCCCTTTCTGCCGTCAGAATGAGGACAGCTTACTTAGCTTCTCTGAGCTCAGTTTATGGTAACCACAGTCCCAGGTGCATCCTCGGAGGTCTGCGACTTGTCTAGACTCCCCGCCTCTGACAGCTCGCTCTTGGCAGACTTCTCCTTTCTCCACTGACTTGCCTTGGTACCTTGACCCTATTTGCATGGGTCTAGTTTTGGAAACTATTACATTCCACGATCTCTGTTTCTGTCCCCTCAGCAGTAGTGTACTGTCTTGATTACTGTGCCATTACAGTGATTTTTAAAATCAGATAATGTTCACAAATGTGGGTAAGTGTTTATCAAAGTCATTTTTGATTGCTTATTACCATATAAGAATTTTCCAGACACAGTTTCATTACATTTATAGCTCAGTATTTCATTTTCAAAAAGTTTTTATTTTAATTCCAGTTTCAGTATTTCATTTTTGAAGCTATTATACATTATATTGGTTTTAAAATCTCAGTTGCCAATTCTTCACTGCAAGTATTAGAGATAGGATTCATATTTTTATTTTGATCTTTTATCCTGTGACCTTGATAATCTCACTTATTATTTCTAAGAATATCTTTTATATAATTATATATTTTTCTATGGGTAAGGAAAATTCTATTTCTTCCTTTTCAATCTGTGTGGTTTTTATTTCCTTTTCTTGCCTTATGACATTGGCTAACACATCCAGTAAGAAGTTACACAGGATGGCTAAGAGTAAACATCCTTGCCTTGTTCCCTATCTTGGGGGAAAACATTTAATTACTTAACCACAAAGCATGATTTTTTCTTTTTTTGGACATGTCCTCTTCTGGTATTTATTAGGTTAAGGAATTTCCATTCTATTTCTGATTTACTTTTTAAAAAGTATAAATGGTTGTTGAATTCTGTAAAATTCTTCCTCTACATCAATTTACTTGTGTATGTGTCATTTCCCTCTTTAGACTGTTAATATGGTGTGTTGCATTGGTTGGTTTTCAAACACTGAAGCAGCCCTACTCTCCCAGAGTAAATCCCATTTGGTCGTGGTATCCTATTATTTTTATATATTGCTGTGTTTAACTTGCTAGTATTATGTTGAGGATTTTAACATCTAGGTTCACAAGGGATATTGGACTGTAGTTCTCCTTTCTTGTGTTGTTTTTGTCTGGTTTTGGTAACACAAAAATTCTGACCTCATTAGTTGGAAAATTTTTAGGAAGAGATTATGTAGAATTGATTATTTCTTCTTTAAGCATTTGTAAAAAAAACATCTGAGCCTGGAGTTTTCTTTTCCAGAAGTTTATGTTTTAAACTACCAGTTCTGTGTCTTTAATAGTTATAAGACTATTCAGGTTATCTATTTCTTCTTGGATAAATTTTGGTTGCTTATGGTTCTCAAGGAACCGACTCATTTAGCCTAAGTTGTTGAACTTAGGTGTGTAAGGTTTTCCCATAGTATTCCCTTATTAACATTTGAATATCTGTGGGGTCTCTCCATACCTTCCATCTTGTCATCTCCACTGTTTATAATGTATGTTGCCTCCTTTTTTCCTTGTCAGTCTGGCTAAAGTCTTATATTTTCTTTTAATCTTTTCAAAGAATCAACTTCTGTTTATTGATTTTTCTCTATTGACTTTTATTTTCATTTTCTTTCATTTCTCTTTACTATTTCCTTCCTTCTGCTTGCTTTGGATTTCTTTTGCCCTTTTTCTAGTGTCTTAATGTAGAAGCTTAGATTGTTGATTTGGGTTCTTTCTTCCTTTCTAATGCAAAGTTTGAATCATAAATTTTTCTCTAAGCCCTGATTTAAGTGCACACCACAATTTTTATATGCTGTCTTCACATTTTCATTCGCAGTTCAAAATATTTTCTAAATTTCCTTGAGATTTCTTCCTTGATCCATATATTTTTTAACAGAAGTTTGTAGAGCAGTTTTAGATTTACAGAAAAATTGAACAGAAAGTACAGAGTTCCCAAATCTTCTCCCTACAGTTTTCCTGGTTGTTGATATCTTGCATTGGTGTGGTATATTTGTCACAATTGTTGAATGAATATTGACACATTGTTATTAACTGAAGTCCATAGTTCATATTAGGATTCACTCTGTGTTGTACAGGCTTTGCCAATTGCATAAAGTCATGTATCTATCATGTGTCATTGAGGGGTCATACAAAATAAATTTATTGCCCTAAAGATACCTTGTATGCCACCTGTCCATCCTCTCACCACACCACCCCCACCCCCCCATCAACTCTTGACAACACCTGATCTTGTTACTGTCTCTGTGGTTTTATCTTTTGCACAAGGTCATATAATTGGAATCATACAATATGTACTCCTTCCAGACTGGCTTACTTCACTTAGAAATATGCATTTGAGTTTCCTCCATGTTCTTTCATGGCTTGATAGATCAGTTCTTTGTATCACTAAATAGTATTCCATTGTATGGATGTACCACTGTTGATTCACTTATTGAAGGACATCTTGGTTCCTTCCAAGTCTTGCCAAATATGACTGAAGCTACTATAGACATTCATGGGCAGCTTTTCACAGGAAGTACAGGTATCAGTTTTTAACCCATTGGGTGAATACGTGGAAGCACAATTCCTGGGCCGTATTGTAAGATCGTGTTTAGCTCTGTAAGGAACTGCCAAATTGTCTTCCAAAGTGGCTGTACCATTTTGAATTCCCACAGGCAGTGAATGAGAGTTGCTCTACATCCTCACCAGTTGCTCGACACCAACACCTCTGATGTTGAAAGTCTTGGCTTGTAGGCGTTCTGATAGGTGCGGAGTGGTATCTCATTGTTTTAATTTGTAATTTCCTACATGATGTCAAATATCTTTTTATATGCTTATTTGCCATCCATATCTCTCCTTTGGTCAGGTGTCCAAATATTTTGTTTAATTTTCAAGTGGGTTGTTTCCTTTCCTATTATATAATTGTAGGGGTTCTTTGTATATTTTGGATATAAGCCCTTTATCACATACGTGTTTGCAAATATTTTTCCTCAGCCTGTGGTTTGTCCTTTGATTCTCTCAACAGTGTCTGTCACAGAGAAGAAGTTTTCTATTTAAATCAAATCTGACATCAATCTTTTCTTTCATGGATCACGATTTTGATGCATCTAAAATCTCATTGCCAAACCTAAGGTCACTTAGGTTTTCTCTGACGTTATCTTCTAAGAGTTTTATAGCTTTTTATTTTACATTTAGGTCTACATTACATTTTGAGGTAATTCTTGTGAAGGCATAATGTCAGTGTCTAGACTGATTTTATTATTTTTGCACAAAGATATACAATTGATCCAGGACACTTTGTTGAATACTGTCTTTTTTCCACATGATTGTCTTTGCTCCTTTGTGAAAGATCGTTTGACTATATTTATATGAGTCTATTCCTGTTCCATGCATCTGTCTGTTCTCTTGCCAATACCATGTTATCTTGATTACTATGGCTTTATAGTAATACTTGAAGTTGGTTCAGGTCAGTCCTTTGACTTTCTTCTTCAGTATAACGTTAACTGTTCTGGGTCTTTTGCCTTTCCATATAAGGTTTGGAATGAGTTAGTCGATATCCACAAAGTAACATGTTGGGATTTTGATTGGGATCTCATTGAATCTACAGATCAAATTGAGAACAACTGATATCTTAACGATATTTAATCTTTGTATCCATAAGCATGGAGTATCTTTACATCTATTCAGATCCTGAAGTAATTATCTTTGTAATAATTATTTATTATCTTTTTAATGTGCCTGGGTCAGTAGTGATGGCCCCTCTTTCATTTCTGATGTTAGCAATTTTTATCTTCTCTCTTTTCTTCTTGGTAAACCTGGCTGAGGGGTGTTTCAACGTTATTGATATTTCAAAGAAACTACTTTTGGTTTCATTGATTTTCTCTATTGTTTCCCTAATTACAATTCCACTTATTTATTTTTTGATTTGTTTTGTTTCTTTTCTTCTGCTTACTATGGATTTAATTTGCTCTTCAGTTTCTAGTTTCCTGTGGTAGAGCTTAGATTATTGATTTTAGATCTTTCTTCTTTTCTAATATATGCATTCACTATTATAAATTTCCCTGTAATTACTGCTTTACTGCATCCCATAAATTTTAATAGATTGCATTTTTATTGTCTTTCAGTTCAAAATATTTAAAAATTTCTCCTGAGACTTCTTTGACCCACTTATTATTTAAAAGTGTGTTTACTCTCCAAATATTTTGGAGTTTTCCAGCTCTCTGTTATTGATTTCTAGTGTAATTCCATTATGGGTAGAGAATATCCTTGGTATGATGTCTATTCTTTCAAATTTGCTATAGTATGTTTTATGACCTAGAATGTGTTCTATCTTAATGAATGTTCCACGTGTGCTTGAGAAGAATGTGTTGTTGGATTGAACTGCCATTGTTGGATGAAGTATTCCATAAAAGTCAATTAGATCCAGTTGATTGATGGTGCTGTGTGTTTAACTATATCCTTACTGATTTTGTGCCTGCTGGATCTGTCAATTACCAGCAGAGCGATGGTAAAGGCTCCAACTATAATACTGGATTTGTCTATTTCTCCTTGTAGTTTTATTAGTTTTTGTCTCACATGTTTTGATTTTCTGTTGTTAGAGGCATGCACATTAAGAATGGTTATGCCCTTTTTGAGAATCGAGCCCTTGTTATAATGTAATGTCTCTCTTTATCCCTGATAAAACTCCTTGTTCTAAAGTCATCTTTGTCTGAAATTAATATAGCTGCTCCAAATTTCTTTTGATTAGTGTTAATATGGTATATTTTTCTCCGTTATTTTACTTTTAATCTAACTGTGCCTTTATATTTAAAATAGATCTATTATAGACAACATATGGTTGGGTCTTGCTTTTTTAAATCCATTGTAATAGTCTCTGTCTTTTAATTGGCATATTATGCCATTCACATTTAAAGTGATTATTGATAAAGTTGGATTACCATATTTGTAACTTTTCAAATTCATTGTCCTTATTCTTTGCTTCTTTCTTTTTGTCTTCCACTCTTTTTTTCCTATCTTCTCTGGTGTTTGTTGAACATTTTATATCATTCTATTTTTTCTCCTCTCTTGAACATAGTAATTATATTTCTATTTAAATTTTTAAAGTGGTTGCCTATGGTTTACAGTATATTTTTACACCTAAGTAAGTCCACTTTCAAATAACACAATACTGCTTCATGTGTAGAGCAAGTCCCCTACAACAGAGTATTCCCAATTCCTTGTGACATCGCTGTCATTCATTTCCTTTCTCCCTAAACTATACTCACTGAGTACATAGTTGCTATTATTATTTTGAACAAGGTATCATCTATTAGATCAAGTAAAAATAACAAAAATAAAATGTTTTATTTTACCTTCACTAATTTCTTTTCTAAATCTCTTCCTTTCTTTTTTTTAAGTATAGTTAACACATGATATGACATTAGTTTCATGTGTACAACATAGGGACTCAACATCTCTGTAGGTTATGCTGTGCTCACCATAAGTGTAACTCCTATCTGTCACCACACAACACTATTAAATTACCATTGAGTATGTTCCCTATGCAGTGCCTTTCATCCCTGTGACTTATTCATTCCATACCTGGAAGCCTGTACCTCCCCCTCCCCTTCACCCCTTTACATATCTTCCTTTCTTAATGTAAATCTGAGTTTGTAACCTGTATCATTTCCTTTTCTCTGAAGACCTTCCTTTAACATTCTCTGCAAGGCAAGCCTGCTGGTGACAAATTCCCTTAGTTTTTTTTTTTTTTTTCATAGAAAGTCTTAATTTCCTCATTGCTTTTGAAGGATAATTTCATTGGATACAGAATCCAGGTTGATGATAATTTTCTTTTAGCTCTTTAAATACTTAACTTCACTCACATCTTGCTTGCATGGTTTCTGAAGAGAAGTCTGATGTAATTCTTTTTCTTCTTCTTCTTATTTTTTTTTTCCCTCTGCAGGTAAGCTGTTTTTGCCCCCTCTGTCTTTTTTCAAGATTTTCTTTCTGTCGTTGATTTTATGCTGTTTGAATATGATATGGCTTGATGTAGTATTTGGTCTTTATCCTATTTGGTGTTTTCTGCATTTCCTGGATCTGCAGTTTTCGTTTATGTCATTGACTTTGGAAAATCCTCAGCCACTATTATTTTAGATATTTTATCTTTTTTCTCTCTCATTTCCTTCTGGTAGTCCCTTGACATTTGTGTCATATCCTTTGTCATTATCCTCCAGTTCTTGGAAATCCCATTCCATCTTTTTAATTCTTTTTTTTTTCCTCTTTTCAATTCAGTTTTGGAAGTTTCTATTGGCATATCTTCAAGTTCACTGTTCTTTCCTTGGTTTTATCTAGTCTACTGATGTGTCCATCAAAGGTATTTTTCATATTACCCTGTTTTTGTTTTCCAGCATTTCCTTTTGTTTTTTCTTAGTTTCCATCTCTCCGTTTACATTACCCATCTCTCCTTTCAAGCTGTCCATTTGTGCACCCATTGGAGTCTTTAGCATATCAATCAGTTATTTTAAATTCCCACACTGATAATTCCAAAATTTCTGCCAGATGTAAGTTTGGTTCTGATTCTTACTTTATCTCTTCAGACTGTGTTTCTGTTTGTTTGTTTGTTTGTTTAGAATGATTGTAATTTTTGGTTGAAAGCTATGTCTGTTGTTTTGGATAAAAAGAACCCTGATAGTGTGGTCTAAGAACATACTTTGATGATGGCAATTCTTTTAAATTTGATTTGTGACCCATGATATAGCCTATGTTGCTGATTGTTCCATGTAAACTTGCAAGGAATGTGCATTCTACTGTTGGGGTGATAAATGCTATATAAATATTAATTAGATCCATTTGCTTGATGGTGTTCAGTCCTTCTGTCTCCTTAACAATATTCTATTTGTTGTATCTTTAACTAGGAGAGATACATTGAAGTGTTCAAGGATAATTGTGAATTAGTCTATTTTTTGCTTCATGTATTTTAAGGCTATATAGTTAGGTGCATACATATTTATGGTTGTTATGACTTCTCAGTGAATAGACGTTTCTACCATTTGTATTGTCCTTCTTTATTTCTGAACATTTTTCTTGCTCTGATTTTTTTTTCCTTTTTTCATTTTGTCTGATATTAATGTAAGCATTTCAAGTTTCTTCTGCTTAGTGTTTTCATGGTGCATTGTTTTCTCTTATGTTACTTTAATCATCCAGTATCAGCGTATTTACAGTAAGTTTTCGTTGATACCGTCTAGTTGGGTCTTTTAAAATCCATCTGACGGTCTCTGTCTTTTAATTTATGTCTTTTTGTTGGTTTGTTTCCTAAGCTTTAAAAAAGTGCGTGTATTTTAAGTATTATTTTTATTTCGGTAAAATACAACAAATACGTACAATTTTAACCACTTTTAAATGTGTAATTTAGTGGCGCTGAGAACATCACAGTGTTGTACAGCCATGACCACTCTCAATGTCCAAAGCTTTTTCTTCACTTCCAAACAGTAATTCTGTACCCATTAAACATCTTCCCATTTCTCCCTGCCCCAGCCCATGGGGACCACTCTTGTACTTTTTGTGTCTATGAATTTGTCTATTCTAAGTATCTCATATAAGTGAAATCATACAATATTTGTTATTTTGAGTCCAGCTTATTTTACTTTGCATAACATATTTGAGGTTCACCCATCTTGTAGCATGTATCAGAGCCCCATTTCTTTTTCAAGTCGAACAGTATTCCATTGCATGTATATAATAATGCATTTTATTTATTCATTCTTCTGTTGATAGATGTTTGAGTTGTTTCCACATTTTGGGCATCATAAATAACGTTGCTATGAAACTTAGTGTGTAAGTACCTATTTGAGTCCCTGCTTTCAGTTTTCTTGGAGCATATACCTGGTAGTGGAATTGCTGGGTCATAGGATAATTCTGTGTTTAACTTTATTTTCCACCAAGACTGCACCCATTTACATTCCCACCAAAAATGCAGAAGGGTTCCAATTTCTCCACATCCTTGATGACACTTGTTATTTTCTTGATTATAGCCATCCTGGTAAGTGTGAAGTTGTATCTCATTGTGGTTTTGGTTTGCATTCCCCCGCTAACAACTGATGCCGATCATCTTTTTTTTCTCTAAGTTTTTATTTAAAATACAGTTAGTTAACATACAATGTAATCTTAGTTTCAGGTGTAGAATTCAGTGATTCTTCATTTACATGTAACACCCAGTGCTTGTCACAAGTACACTCCTTGATACCCATCACCCATCTGGCCCATCCCCCACCCATCTCCCCTCTGGTAATCTTCTGTTCTCAATAGTTAGAGTCTGATTCTTGGTTTGCGTCTTTCTTTCTTTCTTTCTTTCTTTCTTTCTTTCTTTCTTTCTTTCTTTCTTTCTTTCTTTCTTCCTTTCTTCCTTTCTTTCTTTCTTTCTCCAGTATATTCATTTGTTTTGTTTCTTAAATTTCACATATGAGTTCATGCACTTATTGACCATTTATATATCTTCTTTGGGAAAAATGTCTATTCAAGTCCTTTGCCCTTTTTTAAATTGAATTTGTTGTTGTTGTTATTGTGCTGCAGGTGTTCATCATATATTCTGATTAATCCTCTTATCACATATATGATTTGGAAATATTTTCTCCCACTCTATGGGTTGTCTTTCTAATCTCTTAAAAATGTTCTTCGTTGGGGCACCTGGGTGGCTCAGGTGGTTAAATGTCTGCCTTCAGCTCAGGTCATGATCCTGGGATCAGGAGATCAAGCCCCACATCAGGCTCCCTGCTCTGTGGGGAATCTGCTTCTCCCTTTCCTCTGCCCTGCTCATGCTCTCTCTCTCTCTCTTGCTCAAATAAATAAATAAAATATCTAAAAAATAATGCTCTTAGTTTTTAATTTTGTTGAAGTCCAAATGATCTATTCTTTGCCTATGTATTCAGTGTCATATCTAAGAAATTAGATATACAAATGCAATGCCATTTTTTTGGGTAAAATTTGCATAGTTTTAGCTCTTTTGTTTAGACCTTTGATTTATTTTGTGTTAATGTTTATATGTGGCACAAGGTAAAGCCCCAACGTAATTTTTTGGTATGTGGATATCCAGTTTTCCATTTGTTGAAAAGACTGTCCTTTTTCCATTGGATGGCCTTTGTACCCTTGTCAAGAATGATTTTATCTTATATGTCAGTGTTCGTTTCTGTACTTTCTATTCCATTCCATTGGTGTGTATGTCTGTCCTTATGCCAGTAGCACATTGCATTGATTATTATAGCTTTATAGTAAGTTTTGAAGTCAGAAGTGTGAGTCCTTGTTTTTTTTCAAGAGTATTTTGGCTATTTGGGGTTCCTTAAAATTTCAAATTAATTTTAAGATGAGTTTTTCTATTCCTGCGAAAAACATTGTGATGATTTTGAGAGGGATTGCATCGAATCTGTAGATATCCTTGGGCGGTGCTATTATCTTAAGTCTTCCAAATCATGAACACAAGACATCTGTACATTTATTTATGTCTTCTTTAATTTCTCTCAGAAATGTCTTGCTGTTTTCAAATATGTCTTTTGTCTCTTTGGTTATATTTATTCCTAAGTATTTTATTCTTTTTAATGCTATTGTAAATAGAAATGTATTCTTTTTTTTTTAAAGATTTTTATTTATTTATTCGACAGAGATAGAGACAGCCAGCGAGAGAGGGAACACAAGCAGGGGGAGTGGGAGAGGAAGAAGCAGGCTCATAGCGGAGGAGCCTGACGTGGGGCTCGATCCCATAACGCCGGGATCACGCCCTGAGCCGAAGGCAGACGCTTAACCGCTGTGCCACCCAGGTGCCCCTAGAAATGTATTCTTGTTTTCTTTTATTTTTTTCAATTTTTTTCAATTTTTTTATTATGTTATGTTAGTCACCATATAGTATTTCTTTTTTTTTTTTAAAGATTTTATTTTTATTTATTTATTTGACAGAGCTTGAGACAGCCAGCGAGAGAGGGAACACAAGCAGGGGGAGTGGGAGAGGAAGAAGCAGGCTCACAGTGGAGGAGCCCGATGTGGGGCTCGATCCCAGAATGCTGGGATCACGCCCTGAGCCGAAGGCAGACGCTTAACCGCTGTGCCACCCAGGCACCCCAGTATTTCTTAATTTCTTTTTTGGATTGTTATCCAAAAAGGTTGTTTTCCAAAAAGGCTGTGTAGAATTGTTACCCACAAAGGCATAGAATTGTTATCCAAAAAAGTTGTATAGAAATACAACTGACTCGGGGGTTTGATTTTATCTTTTAACTCTGCTGAATTTATTCATTCATTTTACCAGATTTTCTTATGGAATATTTAGGGTTTTCTTTATGTAAGATTATGTCCTTTGTGAATGCATAATTTTATTTCTTCACTTCCAATTCAAATATCTTTTATTTATTTTTTTTACTTAGTTCTCCTGATTAGGATTTGCAGTGCATTGTTGAATAGAAACGGTAAAGCTGACATCCCTGTCTTGTTTCTGACCTTAGGGGGAAATTGTTCAGTCTTTCACCATTGAGTATGATGTTAGCTGTAGGTTTTTCATATATGGCCTTTATTGTACTGAAAAAGTTTCCTTCTATTACTATTATGTTGAATGTTTTTATCATGAAAAGGTATTGCAGTCTATCAAATGCTTTTTCTGCATCAATTGAGATGGTCATGTGCATTTTTTCCTTTTTTTCTATTAATATTTTGTATTACACTGATTAATTTATGTATGTTGAACCATCTTTGCATTCCAGGAATAAGTCATATTTAGTCAGGGTGTCTAATTCTTTTCCTATGCTACTAGATTCAATATACTAGTATTTTGTTGAAGAATTTTGTATCATTATTCTTGATTGGTGGTTTCTTGCAGCATTTCTGTCTAGTTTTAGTATTGAAATAATGTTGGTCTCACAAAATGAGATAGGAAAGGGTTCCCACTCGTCAGTGTTTTTGGAAGAGTTTGAGAAGAGCTGATATTTCTTATTATTTTTCATTTTTCTCTTTCCCTTTTCCTGCCTTTTTTTGGGATATTCGAAGATGCGTTGTTATTTTCTATTTATGTATTTATTTTCTTACATTTAAAAAAATTGAAGCAAAAAATGCATGACATAAAATTAACATACTGCTACAGTAGTTAAAACAGTGTGTTGTTGGCATAAGGACAAACATACCAATGAATGGAATAACATCCCATTAATGTTCCGATAACAGAAATAAACCCACATTTTTATGGCCAGTTGGTTTTTGATGAAGATACCCAGATCATTTAGTGGGTAAAGAATGGTCTCTTGAACAAAGGTGCTGGAACAGCTGGATAGTCACATAGAATGAAATTGGACCTGTCCTTCATGCCACAAATAAAAATTAATTTCAAGTGGATTGATGACCTAAATATAAGAACTAGGAAAATAAAACTCTTAGAAGAAAACATAGGTGTAAATTTTCACGACCTTGGGTTTGGTAATGGATTCTTAAACATGAGCAGCCAAAGAGAAAAATAAATACATTGGGCTCCACCAAAGTTAAAATCTTTTGTGCATCCACAACATGTTGTAAGGAATAATTATGCTCCTTCAAGTGGTTTTTGTTTATTTGTTGGTTTGGTTGGTTGTTTTTTGTTTTTTGTTTTTTGTTTTGTGTTTTGTTCTTTGGTTTTTTTTGGTGGTGGTTGTTTTTTGATAATCTCCAGTTGTAGACATGGCATAACACCATGGAGAGACATACAAAAGTGGAAGAGATTTCCTATACTGACAGGTCCTACTAGAGGGAGGCATGGCATGCATTTAGGGGCCATATGAGAGGAGCTCCCAGGGAACAGGCTGAACCAAGCAGGTGGGGAATCAAGAGAGTGTGAGGGCCCATGGGCTGGTGTGTTTTGGAGGCAGGGTGGAGTACAAATACAGAGAGCATGAAGGATTTCATGGGTGTGTTAGAATATCACTAAGTGAGTCAGGGAAGGGCAAGAAGGGGAACTTGCAGCAGGACCACACTGGTGTACTTGAATATGGAGCTTATCATCTTTTTGTGGGGATATTGAGGCAACAGAAAAATACAAAGTTTTAAAAGATATAATATAGAAAGGTATTATGAAGAAATGAAAAATCAATTTACAGAAGGGGAAAATATTTTAAAATCATATATCTTGGCCTTGTAAGTGTCTAGTATCCAGCATATGTAATGAACTCATAGAACTCAACAACAAAAATGAAATGACACAATTAACTATTTATTTTTGACTCCATGTACTTTACAGGTCTGTTTAGTGATTGCTCTAAGGATTGCGATATACATACTTAAGTTCTTAGTTTACTTGCAATTAACATTTTGTTAGTTGAAGTGTAATGTAGAAACTTTTACCTTCCCTTATTGATTTTTTGTATATGTATTACACATACTTACATTAGAAATGTCAGCAGACAATGTTATACATTCTGCTTTGAACTTTTATGTATATTATAAGGAACTTAAGAAGAGAAAAATAGTCTGTTATATTTATCTAGCTATTTACCATTTCTATTAGTCTTCCTTTATTTATGATGTTCCAAATTTCCCATGGTATTATTTCCCTTCGTCTTGAAATATTTGCTTTAGCATTTGGTGTGGTTATAATTCTCCTAGATTTACTTAATCTTAGGATGTCTTTATTTCACCTTTATTTTACTGCCAAAGAATTATTTCCACTGGATACAGAATTGTAGGTTAAGAGTCATCTTTTTCAGCCCCTTAAAAAGATTGTACCGTTTTCTTCTGGTCTTCATGTTTTTTGATGAGAATTCTGCAGCCATTTAAATATTTTTTAAATAATATATATACAGGTGCTTTAAATGTTTTTTCTTTGTTTTCACTTTCAAGTTAAACAGTGATGTATCGAGGCATGGATTTCTTTGACTTTATCCTTTTGAGTGTCATTAAGTTTCTTGAATCTGTAAGGTCATGCGTTTTGTCAGATTTGGGAAGTTTTCAGCCATTACTTCTTTATCCGTCATCTATTATCTATCTATCTATCTATCTATCTATCTATCTATCTATCTATCATCTATCTCCTTCCTTCCTTCTTTCCTTCCTTCCTTCCTTCCTTCCTTCCTTCCTTCCTTCCTTCCTTCCTCCCACCCTCCCTTCCTTCCTTTTTCTTTCTTTCTTTCTTTCTTTCTTTCTTTCTTTCTTTCTTTCTTTCTTTCTTTCTTTCTTTCTTTCTTTCACATACCAATTTCTTTTTCTTATTGTGGGAATTTAATGATACAAATATCAGACCTTTGTTATTTTCCCACTGGTCCCTCAGTCTCTGTTCATTTTTCTCTCTGTCATTCAGATTGGATAATTTTTATGAACCTACCTTCAAGTTCAGGGACTCTTTCCTATATCATCTCCTGGCCATTAAGCTAATATAAGGAATTTTTAAAATGTTGTTATTGTGGTTTTTAGTTGTAATTTTTTTTAAATGAAGATTTTATTTTATTTATTTGGGAAAGAGAGACAGAGAGAGAGGGAGAGGGAGCAGGAGAAGCAGACCCCTACTGAGCAGAGAGCCAGACTCAGAGCTCATCCCAGTACCCACAAGATCATGACCTGGGCCAAAAGCAGAGGCTTAACCAACTAAGCCACCCAGGTACCCTTGGTTGTAAATTTTTCATTTCATTCTTTTGTGTATCTTCTATTTCTATTCTATTTCTGAGACATTATAGCTTTCCATTTATTTAAAGAGTGTTTTCTGTTATTTCTTGTTATAATAGCTCCTTTAAAGTCATTGTTTAAGGGGCACCTGGGTGGCTCAGTGAGTTAAGCATCCGCCTCCAGCTCAGGTTCTGATCCCAGGGTCCTGGGATCAAGCCCCACATGGGGCTCCTTGCTCAGTGGGGAGCCTGCTTCTCCTTCTCCCTCTGCCTGCTGTGCTCTCTCGCTCTCTCTCTCTCTTGCTGTCTCTCTCTTTGCAAATAAATAAATAAAATCTTAAAAAAAATGAAGTCATTGTTTAAAAGTTCCATCTGTGGGACACTATGCCATCTCAGGTTTGCTGCCTGTCTTTTCCCTTGAATAAAATAGAGATCTTTTTGATTCTTCCTATGCCAGGTAATTTTGTAATCCATCTTGGACATTTTGAATATTATTCTAGACTCTGGATCTTGTTTGAATCTTTTGAATAATGTTTATTTTTGTTTTGTTTTGTTACGTTTCTGAAAAAAAATCAAGCCAGTTTTCTTCAGGCTGAAGGCCCACAGTCTGTGAGTTCTGGTTTCAATTTAAATTCCATTTTTAAAGCTTTTATATGGCTATTCAGACCTGTTCTCCATGTGTCTCACCCAGTGTCCGGTCTGAAACCTAGGGGGTAATACATTCTGAACTGTGGTTCCCAAAGACTTTGGTATGTTGCTTACGGTCAGGTCCGCCCACACTGCAGCTTGCGTGCAAGCCGAGGAGTTCGTAGACAACCTTATAGAAACACCTTCTTGAGCATTTTGCTCTCCACCATCTTCGAAACATTTTTCTTCTCCTAGGGACTTTCCCTCCTGGACATCTGACTAGTCTCCCCGCTCTCCTGTTCTTTCCTGCAACTGCTTTCCCTCTCGCGTCAAGCAGGAAGATGATAGAGTGTGAAAGAGAACGTGGACCATCGTCATGCTTTTGGGACCGCAGCTCCTCTGTTCGGAGAAGGGTTTCCCTTCTTCAGAGCCTGGAGCGTCTTATCAGACCCTGTCGTTGCTCTCTCATGGCGGGACTGTCTTGTGGCTGGAACAGGAGACATCGAGCAAACAAACAAAAACAAGTGAAACCAAAAAAAAAAAAAATAGACATTTTCCCTCACTGTTTCTGTAGGGTCTTTTTTATGCTTTTTTGATCATAAACACAAGACTTATCTTGGACTTTTTTTCTGGCTGTGCCTGGTGCACAGATCCCGGGTTTGGACTGACTTTGAGTTCAGGGTGAAAAAAACCAAAGCTGTAGAGGGAAACAAAGGAGACTTGTTGCTATTTCAGTGGCATTTTGGTATCTGTTTCCCTTCTCTGATTTCCTGCTGCTCTTTCTTTTTAGAGTCCTATGATCACCGCCCCATCTACTCTGTCCGGTTTTAATTATAGTCGGCAAGAGAGACAGGGTGGGGTGTGCTTACCCTATGTCAACTAGACCTGGAACCCAACTAACCATTCTTATTCCAATGTTGCAGTTGAGAAAACTGATCTTTCACAAAGTAGTTTTATTTTGTTTCCTTTTGTTTTGTTTCTCTTTAAAACCGAATAGTACTAAGTGACAGAACTAGAGTATTAACCTTCCTCAATCTTATTTTAATGTCTTGTATTCACCTACCAACTGCCAGTTCAAGAAGTCTAGATCCAATCTGTAGATGTCGGGGCAGAGGTTAGAGTACAAATACAGTGAGCTGGGGGGAGGAGTTAAGATGGCGGAGGAGTAGGGGACCCCTTTTGCAGCCGGTCCCCTGAGTCGAGCTGGATAGGTACCAGACCAGCCTAAATAACCACGGAATCAGCCTGAGACGCAGGATGATGCATCTGGATCTCTACAAATGAACATCTCCAGCGCTGAGTATTGAGGTACGAAGAGGGGAGCTGTAAACCGTGCACGGATATCGGAAGATAAACGGAAGGGGGAGGGAGCCGCCGCGTTTGGGCGCCGGGAAGCGGCAGCCACCTGCACGGGGGAGCGGGCGGACACACAGAGGGCACCCGCGAGAGAGCGGACTGAGACCGGTGAGCCGTGAACGCCCGCGCCACCAGGCATCTCCCGGAACACCGGAATCCCGGTGTGCTCACGGGATCCAGACTGAGACCGGGAGCTCCCGGAGCGCGCGCGGGGCGGCTGGCGGCTGGCGGGCCACCTGCACGGGGGGGAGCGGGCGGACTCGCGGTCGGCACCCGCGAAACAGCAGACTGAGACCCTGAACCGGGTGCGCGCGCCACCAGGCTTCTCACGAAACTCCGGAATCGAGGTGTGCTCACTGGGCATAGACTGAGACCGGGAGACCCGGGAGCGCGCGGGGCGGCCGGTGGCTGGCGGCATTAGAAACACAAAGGACAGAGACGCGCCGGCCCTGGAAGTGAGGGCAGGGACGCCGGGTTGGTGCGCACATCCCGGGACGCTGCAGGGTTGAGCAGCACCAACAGTAACAGAGTTAAAGTGGCCAGAACATCAGTGGAGAACGGGCCGCAATCCCTCTGTTCTGTGACAATGCAGCCTCTGCTGCTCTGACTCTCAGAAGAGGCATAGCCGGCCGCCAGGGAAAGCCGCCAGAGAACAAAAGCCTGGAAATACCGGCTCAGAGAGTGCCCATCCCCATCCTCCCTCGCAGGGGACACGGAGACTCTACCCAAACAGGGTTGCCTGAGTATCGGCGCGGCAGGCCCCTCCCCCAGAACACAGAAGGCAGGCTGAAAAATCAAGAAGCCCACAACCCAGGTGCCTGGGTGGCGCAGTCATTGAGCACCTGTCTTCGGCTTAGGGCGTGATCCCGGCGTTCCGGAAAGGAGTCCCTCATCGGGCTCCTCCGCTGGGAGCCTGCTTCTTCCTCTCTCACTCCCCTGCTTCTGTTTCGTTCTTGCTGACTGTCTGTCTCCCTCTCTCAGATAAGTAAATAAATAAAATCTTTAAAGAAGAAGCCCACATCTCTAAGATCCCTATAAAACAAGGGGCACGGCCTGGGACCCAGTCAATAATTTTGGGCTCTGGAAACCCCGCAACCTCTCTTCATCAGAATGACAAGAAAGAGAAGCCCCCCCCAGCAAAGAAAAGACAGTGAGTCAGTGGCCTCTGCCACAGAAGTAACGGATATGGATGTAACCAAATTATCAGAAATGGAATTCAGAGTAACAATGGTCAAGATAATGAGTAGACTTGAAAAAAGTATTCAGGAAAATATTACTGAGAATATACAATCCCTAAGGGTGGAAATGAGAGCGAATTTGACAGAAATTAAAAATTCTATGAGCCAAATGCAGGCAAAACTAGAGGCTCTGACGGCCAGGGTCACGGAAGCGGAGGAAAGGGTTAGTGAATTGGAGGATGGGTTAATAGAGGAAAAAATAAAAATAGAAGATGGTCTTAAAAAAATCCACGCCCACGAATGTTGGCTACGGGAGATTACTGACTCAACGAAACGATCCAATGTTACAATCATCGGCATCCCCGAGGGGGTGGAGAAAAACAGAGGTCTAGAAGAGATATTTGAACAAATTGTAGCTGAAAACTTCCCTAATCTAGCAAGGGAAACAAAAATTCGTGTCCAAGAGGCAGAGAGGACCCCTCCCAAGCTCAACCATGACAGACCTACACCACGTCACGTCATAGTGCAACTCGCAAATATGAGATCCAAGGATACAGTATTGAAAGCGGCCAGGGCAAAGAAATTTCTCACGTACCAAGGCAAAGGCATCAGAATTACATCAGACCTGTCTACACAGACCTGGAATGAGAGAAAGGGTTGGGGGAGCATTTTTAAAGCTCTTTCAGAGAAAAACATGCAGCCAAGGATCCTTTATCCAGCAAGGCTGTCATTCAGAATTGATGGAGAAATAAAGACATTTCAGAATCGACAGTCACTAGCCAATTTCGTAACCACGAAACCAGCCCTACAGGAGGTATTACGGGGGGTTCTATAAAAGTAAAAAGGCCCCAAGAGTGATACAAAACAGAAAGTCACAGACAATACAAACAAAGACTTTACTGACAACATGGCAGAATTAAAAGCATATCTCTCAGTACTCAGCCTGAACATTAATGGTTTAAATTCTGGTTTCAAACGCCACAGGGTTGCAGATTGGATAAAAAGAAATGACCCATCCATTTGCTGTCTACAAGAGACTCATTTCGAACCCAAAGATGCATTCAGACTGAGAGTAAGGGGATGGAGTACCATCTTTCACGCAAATGGACCTCAAAAGAAAGCTGGGGTAGCAATTCTCATATCAGATAAATTGGATTTTAAACTACAGACTATAGTTAGAGATGCAGAAGGGCACTATATTATTCTTAAAGGAAGTATTCAACAAGTGGATATGACAATTATAAATATATATGCCCCCAACAGGGGAGCAGCAAGATACACAAGCCAACTCTTAACCAGAATAAAGAGACATATAGATAAAAATACATTAATAGTAGGGGACCTCAACACTCCACTCTCAGAAATAGACAGACCACCCTGGCAAAAACTAAGCAAAGAATCAAAGGCTTTGAATGCCATACTCGACGAGTTGGACCTCTTAGATATATATAGAACACTACACCCCAGAACCAAAGAATACTCATTCTATTCTAATGCCCATGGAACATTTTCAAGAATAGACCATGTTCTGGGACACAAAACAGGTCTCAGCCGATACCAAAAGATTGAAATTATCCCCTGCATATTCTCAGACCACAACGCTCTGAAATTGGAACTCAACCACAAGGAAAAATTTGGAAGAAACTCAAACACTTGGAGACTAAGAACCATCCTGCTCAGGAATGACTCGATAAACCAGGAAATCAAAAATCAAATTAAACAATTTATGGAGACCAATGAGAATGAAAATACAACAGTCCAAAACCTATGGGATACTGCAAAGGCAGTCCTAAGGGGGAAATACATAGCCATCCAAGCCTCACTCAAAAGAATAGAAAAATCTAAAATGCAGTTTTTATATTCTCACCTCAAGAAGCTGGAACAGCAACAGAGGGACAGGCCTAATCCACGCACAAGGAAGCAGTTGACCAAAATTAAAGCTGAAATCAATCAAGCAGAAACCAGAAGTACAGTAGAGCAGATCAACAGGACTAGAAGCTGGTTCTTGGAGAAAATCAATAAAATTGACAGACCACTGGCAAGACTTATCCAAAAGAAAAGAGAAAGGACCCAGATTATTAAAATTATGAATGAAAAAGGAGAGGTCACGACGAACACCATTGAAATTGGAAGGATTATTAGAAATTTTTATCAACAGCTATATGCCAATAAACTAAGCAATCTGGAAGAGATGGAATCCTTCCTGGAAACCTATAAACTACCAAGATTGAAACCGGAAGAAATTGATTCCTTAAACAGGCCAATTAATGATGAAGAAATTGAGTCAGTGATAAACAACCTTCCAAATAACAAAACTCCAGGCCCGGACGGTTTTCCTGGGGAATTCTACCAAACATTCAAAGAAGAAATAATACCTATTCTCCTAAAGCTATTTCAAAAAATAGAAACAGAAGGAAAGCTACCAAACTCATTCTATGAGGCCAATATTACCTTGATCCCCAAACCAGGCAAAGACCCCCTCAAAAAGGAGAATTACAGACCGATTTCCCTAATGAATATGGACGCCAAAATCCTCAACAAGATACTTGCTAATAGAATCCAACAGTTCATTAAAAGGATTATCCACCACGATCAAGTGGGATTCATACCTGGGATGCAAGCGTGGTTCAATATTCGCAAATCAATCAGCGTGATACATCATATCAACAAGAAAAGACTCAAGAACCATATGATCCTCTCAATCGATGCCGAAAAAGCATTTGACAAAATACAGCATCCTTTCCTGATTAAAACCCTTCAGAGTGTAGGAATAGAAGGTACATTTCTCAATCTCATAAAAGCCATCTATGAAAAGCCTACTGCAAATATTATTCTCAATGGGGAAAAGCTGGAAGCCTTTCCCTTAAGATCAGGAACACGACAAGGATGCCCACTCTCGCCACTATTATTCAACATAGTACTAGAAGTCCTTGCAACAGCAATCAGACAACAAAAAGGGATCAAAGGTATTCAAATCGGCAAAGAAGAAGTCAAAATGTCTCTCTTCGCAGACGACATGATACTCTATATGGAAAACCCAAAAGAAGCCACTCCCAAACTATTAGAAGTTATAGAGCAATTCAGTAACGTGGCGGGATACAAAATCAATGCTCAGAAATCAGTTGCATTTCTGTACACGAATAACGAGAACGAAGAAAGAGAAATCAGGGAATCCATCCCATTTACAATAGCACCAAAAACCATACGTTACCTTGGAATTAACTTAACCAGAGACGTAAAGGACCTTTATTCTAGAAACTATAAATCACTCTTGAAAGACATTGAGGAAGACATAAAAAGATGGAAAGATATTCCATGCTCATGGATCGGAAGAATTAACATAGTTAAAATGTCCATGCTACCCAGAGCAATCTACACTTTCAATGCTATCCCGATCAAAATACCGAGAACGTTTTTCAAAGAACTGGAACAAATAGTTCTTAAATTTGTATGGAACCAGAAAAGACCCCGAATCTCCAAGGAACTGTTGAAAAGGAAAAACAAAGCTGGGGGCATCACAATGCCGGATTTCGAGCTATACTACAAAGCTGTGATCACAAAGACAGCATGGTACTGGCACAAAAACAGACACATAGACCAATGGAACAGAATAGAGAGCCCAGAAATGGACCCTCGGCTCTTTGGGCAACTAATATTTGATAAAGCAGGAAAAAACATCCGGTGGGAAAAAGACAGTCTCTTCAATAAATGGTGCTGGGAAAATTGGACAGCTACATGCAAAAGAATGAAACTTGACCACTATCTCACACCATACACAAAAATAAACTCCAAATGGATGAAAGACCTCGATGTGAGACAGGAATCCATCAAAATTCTAGAGGAGAACATAGGCAGCAACCTCTACGACATCAGCCAAAGCAACCTTTTTCATGACACATCCCCAAAGGCAAGAGAAACAAAAGATAAAATGAATTTATGGGACTTCATCAAGATTAAAAATTTCTGCACATCCAAGGAAACAGTCAGAAAAACTAAGAGGCAGCCCACTGAATGGGAGAATATATTTGCAAATGACACTACAGATAAAGGACTGGTATCCAAGATCTACAAAGAACTTCTCAAACTCAATACACGAGAAACAAATAAACAAATCAAAAAATGGGCAGAAGATATGAACAGACACTTTTCCAATGAAGACATACAAATGGCTAACAGACACATGAAAAAATGTTCAAAATCATTAGCCATCAAGGAAATTCAAATCAAAACCACACTGAGATACCACCTTACGCCAGTTAGAATGGCAAAAATAGACAAGGCAAGAAACAACAATTGTTGGAGAGGATGTGGAGAAAGGGGATCCCTCCTACATTGTTGGTGGGAATGCAAGTTGGTACAGCCACTCTGGAAAACCGTGTGGAGGTCCCTTAAAAAGTTAAAAATTGAGCTACCCTATGATCCAGCCATTGCACTACTGGGTGTTTACCCCAAAGATACAGACGTAGTGAAGAGAAGGGCCATATGCACCCCAATGTTCATAGCAGCAATGTCCACAATATCTAAATCGTGGAAGGAGCCGAGATGCCCTGCAACAGATGACTGGATTAAGAAGTTGTGGTCCATATATACAATGGAATATTACTCAGCAATCAGAAAGAATGAGTTCTCAACATTTGCTACAACATGGACGACACTGGAGGAGATAATGCTAAGTGAAATAAGTCAAGCAGAGAAAGACAACTATCATATGATTTCTCTCATCTATGGAACATAAGAACTAGAATGATCAGTAGGGGAAGAAAGGGATAAAGAAAGGGGGGGTAATCAGAAGGGGGAATGAAACATGAGAGACTATGGACTATGAGAAACAAACTGAGGGCTACAGAGGGGAGGGGGGTGGGGGAATGGGATAGACCGGTGATGGGTAGTAAGGAGGGCACATATTGCATGGTGCACTGGGTGTTATACACAACTAATGAATCATCGAGCCTTACATCGAAAACCGGGGATGTACTGTATGGTGACTAACATAATATAATAAAAAATCATTATTAATAAAAAAAAAAAACAAAAAAAAACAAATACAGTGAGCTGACTTAGCTCATTCTTAAACGAATTATGGTAGCCAGATGTCTCAATCGGAGGTAGAAAGTCTATATTTTATTATTTATTTGGCCTAAATCCTTAACCAATACTGGTCCTAATTGCAGGATCTCATTTTTATAAATTTATTAAAAAATATATCCTTAGAACAATCTCAAACAATTTTCCCTGTATTGACATTCTTTTATTCTGTGGTTGCCAGAAGCTGTCTTCCAGAAATTCAGTAAAGGAAGAGACGTTGGAAGACTGGGTTATGTAGGTATTAACTTGTGTAAGATGAATGGGACTCAAGTTCTGTCCTACCTAATGATTAAGCAAGATTTATTAACACAGAGAAGGAGTAGGGCTATTAGACAACTCTTGTTTATTTGGTTTCTAGCAGCCTTTTTTCCCTTCAGGTTACATCACTCTCACCCATCCCTCTCATGCATTTGACGCTTACATTTCCATAAGGTTGTACCATTCTCTAGCATGACAATTGGAGTATTTCAGTGTCTTTGTCATAGAGATTGGTGCAGGGATGGCTACATGACCTGAGCCTACCTAATCAGATCCTTTTATTCTGGAACAATTGGGAAAGAGAAGCTTTATTTCTTACATTTGTTAAGCTGGTAGATTGACAGCCTAGTCCTTTTTTTTTTTTTTTTTTTTTTACTCCCTTCATCCAGGTAGCTCACCCCACCCTTCCTTCGGCAACTACCAATCTGTTCTCTGTATCTATGAGCTTGGTTTGGTTTTTTTGTTTGTTCGTCTGTTTGTTTTTATGATTCCACCTATAAATGAGATCATACGGTATCTGTCTTTCTGTGTCTGGTGTATTTCACTTAGCATAATGCCACATTGTTACAAATGTCAAGATTTTGTTATTTTTTTATAGCTGAATAGTATTCCATTGGGCATAGATATAGATTAGATGTAAGATCACTGCTCCATTTATTCTGTCTAGATTTTCAGTTGTAGTCTCTTACCTATATATATATATTTATATACAGTCTATATTCTTATATCTACTTACAGGTAGTCTATGTTTATATGTACAATGAAATGTTATCTATACTATACAGAGTCTATAGTATATAGAATGATATCTACATCACAGCTATCTATCTATATCATATCTTCTTTATCCATTTATCCAACCATCAGTGGACACTTAGGTTGTTCCCATATTTTAGCTGCTGCAAATAATGCAGCGAATAACATACGGATGCATGTATCTTGTCATTTTCTTCAACAGCCCAATGTTCTTAATTGTCATCTTGCCTCTAATGAGGGAAGAGCCTCTGAAGGGCAAAGCCAATGCAGAAAGACCTGCATTGATTTCTGCCAGAGATCAACTACTTTTGGTTTTTTCATCTACGTACACCAGTCAAGTTTCTTTGTGCTTAAACCAGCATGCACTGAATTTCTTTCTCCAGCCCAGATTGGTAGTCTAAGAAGAGTAGTATAGCAATGAGAAGACTTTGAGAATGAACTTGGCACCTTTGGGGACTGTAGACAAGACACTGAGGCATTTGTAGCAGAAACAACGAGAAATGAAACTATAAGGATAGATTTTGGCCAGATCTTGGATCATTTTTTTATCAGACCAAAAATGTTTGAATTTTTCTTGAGACAAAGGAGAATGAGGTGCTGTCCGAGCTGGGCTGAGGTAGCAACATATTTTCAGAGAATAGCCGTTGATCTGGCATCAAATCTTAGGTAGAGAATGAGCAGAGATCCCCACAAAGTAAGGAATGGCTTCGTCACTGGTTCTCTGCTGTGGCAGTGCCCTATGTGACCAAATCTTGTGCCAGGTGCCAGGACGATGACTTCTTCTCAGGTACCCTGCAAAACCCAGCATTTCTATTTAGAACATGTGGAACCCAAGGACCCAACATTTAGTCCCATGGGAGCCTCACTTTACTGGCTGTGGCCAACTTGGGACAAGTCATTTAGCTTCTTTGTCTCAGTTTCCTTAGAAATCTCAAGGTTTCTTTTGTTTTGTTTTCTTCTTTAAAAATTAAAGAACATAGTAATAATGCACACCCCATTTAGCTGACATGATCCTTTGGATATTAAATGAAAGGCTCTCAGTGAGGGCCTCAGAGGGGACGGGGGTGGGGGAATGGGATAGACCAGTGATGGGTAGTAAGGAGGGCATGTATTGCATGGTGCACTGGGTGTTATACGCAACTAATGAATCATCGAGCCTTACATCGGAAACCGGGGATGTACTGTATGGTGACTAACATAATATAATAAAAAATCATTAAAAAACTTAAAAAAAATAAATAAAAATTAACATTAGATCCATAGCAAAAAAAAAAAAATAAATAAATGAAAGGCTCTCAGTGAAAGGACTTTGAGAATATGGTGAAGTAAGCCTGTCCAAGGTAAGTTACTTAAAAGATGCTTAAGGTGTTGCTGTTTCCATTCCCCGAGCCTTGCCACACTGTGGACTTTGGTCTGCAATTGCTTCATGGGAAAATGAAGCTTCCTGCTTCCAAAGAACCCTGCCCTGCTGTAGGTCACCTTGAAGAGGGAGGCAGCTTCCGTTCCCCTAAATCCAGGATTAGGCAGTAGGAGATCGTAAATTGGTCATGGCTGCCCTATGAGGTAGTGAGCTCTCCATCTCAAGAAAGACTCAAGCATTTAAATAAATACCTGTAACAGGAGTTATAGATAGTTATGTTTCCTTCTGCAGCTCAGGACCTGCCCTATTTTGGGTGGGTCAGGTCTACCCAGCGCTTGAATCCTCGGGAACGTGTATTACCATAAGTGATCTGGACAATACCCTTCCTTTAAAGAATTAAAAGTGTGCGCTTCATGACAGGTTTGCTGCTGTTACTTAGTACTTTTTTGGATTTTCAAAAGCCCAGCTCTCCCCCTCCCCCTCATCACTCCCATCCCCAGCCTTCTGGTTCACAAAATTTAAACGCATTGTCCTGCATAAGGAATAATGAAGAAATCGACAAGAAAAGATTCGTGCCACTTGCTAATCAGTTTAATAATGGAGGATATCTCCGCCACATTATAGGGAGACAAATTAAAAGGGCAAAGAGAGCTCCCAGAAATCATCTGTTCGTGTTAACAAAGTGAATATTAATGAAAAACAAAATTGAGTTCCTCTTGTGTCTGATTTTCATCAAATTGTACAGGTATTAAAAAATAGCTATAGAAATCCTATCCATTAGTACTTAATTCAAAATAACTTTGGCCTCTGCTCTATTCCTGACTATTACCTCTCTCCTGGGCAGGAAAGCCAGTCACCTTGCTGGGCCCACTGTGCCAGGAGAATCAATAATGGAGCTAATTCAGTTCTCTTTATGGACCAAATATCTAGACAGTGGAAATAGCTATTAAATTAATGTTACATATGGATGTGAGGAGGGGCAAGAGGGGCACTAGGGAGTGTTTGGCTTTCTTCCTCTGTAGCCAGGTTCAAGTTGCCCAGGTGACCAATGACTGAGTTCTGTAGATCTCCAGTGCCTTCCAGAGAACAGCGGGGCAACAGGGTGCATTGCCTGGGAGAGGACTCATGTCCAGCTGCTCAGTGCACATCTTCTGGGCACCTCTCTGCCCATGAGTGACTCATCAGGGGAGCTCTGCAGGAAGAGAGAGGTCTGAGATGCCCAGATGCAGCCAGACGTAAACAGAAATGTTTTGGGAGTCTCTCTGTAACTCAGGGAAGACTACTATTAGCTCTCTCCTTTGGGAGTGAAGGGAAGGCTAAGGGCTAGTCCCATTATTAGATTATTAGGATGGAGTTGAGATTTATGGGGCAGGGCCCAGAAGGAACAATAGCTTCTAGTTAAGAGGAGGCAAAGGCCCCATCGGTCTGTGTAGGCCCCCTAGCCAGCTCTAGGCCATTTTTAGGGAGAAGGGAAGTTGCTGAGAGAAGGAAGAGAAAAAATGGGCTCAAGCAAGATACCTGGGAAGGTCCCAAAGACAAACATGTCCAGATACTCCACACATGCTGAGGGCTAGCCTTTTTATCCACAAGGGACCTCTGTAATCCAGATGTCCTCAAGTGTCACCAGACTTTGGGTAATCATGGAGGCTTCTAATGTCACAATGAGAATGGTCATCTGTCCTTGTGCTCCACCCAACCTCTAGATTTCAGCCCCCTGCTGATCTTTCTGCCTCCCTCCAAGTGTCTCTGGCATCCCCAGGGGCTCCCTTGCTTATGCTCACACACAGTTCATGTGTGTTTGGCCTTGTCCCTCTCCCATCTCACCTTTTTGGGTCCAGCCATGTTCACTGGACACCTGCCCTCTCAAGCAAGCTTCTATCCGGTGTCATATCAGACATGGCCAGGGCCTGAAGAGGAGCTGGTTTCAGCTCCTGGAGTGTGGTCAGGATGCCAGGGTATGGCTCCCATGCTGGATCCTGGCTCTATGATGTTCCTTGCTGCACCCTGTGACCCAAGGGGACATCATCAGTGAAGTTACTTCTTCCAAGAAGAGGTGTCCATAGAGCTCCTAAGATTGTAGAATGCCAGCATCACGCTATGGTGTGTGCAGAAGTGACAGAAGCTCCTGACCTTGGGACTCAGCTTGAGTCTCTGGGGCTGGGCTGGGACCAGACCCAGTTCTTGATGCCTCCTACCTGCTCCAAATGCCTGGGCCACATGGATTGGCTGCTCTAGGTGGCTCTAGGCTCCTCACTTTCTGCAGACCAGTTTCCTGGGCTGACTCATGGCTTCTCTCTTTTGTCTGTAATATAGGACTTATGAGTTCATCCTGCATGGGGCTTGAGTCTCCACTTCCACGCACCCCACAACATAGAGACTCTGTCTTTCAATAGCGAGGAATAGTTAAGAATGTTTTCAGCTGCAAGGAACAAAACCCAACAAAGGGTGTGGAAACACAAGGAGCTTATTTAGTCACACAGCAATTATTCCAGATATAGATACTTCTGTGTATCAGCAATGCCATCTGCATTGTTTTTCTACCCCATTCTCCTTGGCACGTTGGCTTGTGTTCTCATGCTTGCTGCCTCATGCTTGCAAGATGGCTGCTAAAGCATCAGGTGTCATATTCACGTTTAAAGCAGAAAGGGAGGAAGGAAGAAAGGAAGGAAGGAAGGAAGAAAGGAAGGAAGGAAGGAAGGAAGGAAGGAAGGAAGGAAGGAAGGAAGGAAGGAAGGAAGGAAGGAAAGAAAAGAAGGAGGAAAGAAAGAAGGAAAGAAAGAAAGAAAGAAAGAAAGAAAGAAAGAAAGAAAGAAAGAAAGAAAGAAAAAAAGAAAGAAAAGAAAAAAGCAAGAGAAAGAAGGGTAGTGCCTATTGCAATGTTGTTCCCATTCATCTGGGGAAAGCTGGCAGCCAGTCCTCTCTGCACTGGCTAAGGTTGCTGGGGACTGCCCAGACGCTGGCTGAATTTTTGTAGAGCAGTCTAGTCGTGGCATGCTCAGGGCATTCAATAAAACAACCCCTTGAGTGACACACCCAGTTTTGAGAGAGGGAGGGACTGATGTTAGTGGCAGACAAGCTCATGTTCATGGTAGCCTGGAAGAAACTGTGGGCCAGAATGTTGCACACCCACACTGCCCCCTGCCCACGTCCAAGACCGCCATGCCCCAGAGTAGTGAATGTGGGTCAGTCTGGCATTGGGGCGAGGTGAGATGCCCCGCTGATGATACTGGTTACTGGGGATGGGAACAGAAATGACCAAAACTGGGCTTGCCTGGTCCCTCCAAGTCTACCCAGTCTGGGGGCCTTTGTCTTTCTCCAAACTTCTGCTAACAGGGGCCGAGAGTTCAGCTCTTTCTATTCAGACGTCTCTCCGAGCCCACATCTTGCATTCAGGCCCTGCTCTGTGGGCGGCTAGCTGGCAGTCACTACCCTTCAGGTGACCAGTGCAAAATACACGGGGACCTTTGCAAACCCTTAGAAGACACGCTATTTTTCTCTGCCTGTGTAATTGTGGAGAAGAGAGCCAGAGAAGAAGCTCTAATTAATTAGAGCAGGTGTTTGAGGATGCCACTCCGTGCCGGACGCAGCACCAGAATCCAAATTTCCCACTTATCTGCGTCTTCCACTGCGACCCCGAGGCACCCCGCTCCTTCCCTGCATTCCTATTTGTGTGTAAACTGTAGCCTGTGACCGAAGCCTTATTAGCTGGTCAAAATTTTACTTTTAAATGGACCATTAACCTACTGGGAAGCAGGGAGCGCACTGATAATGTAATACCCCGGGATCCTGTCGGGCCGCGGAGAGAACCAGGTCAGAGAGCACATCCATTTCTCTCCATTATCCCGCAGATGGCCAAGGCACGTCCTCACCCACAGGACTCCTCAGGCCGGAAGGCGTTTTTTAGTTTGTTGTCAATCCCAGCTATGCTGTTGACTTGGACAAGTCACTTTACCGCCTCAGGGTCCCCATCGACAGAATGGAACAGGCTGGTTTTTACCTCCTCGATCATCCTGGAGGTGAGAGGGTACAGAGCTGAAGTGTAAGTAGCCCGGACCCCACTCGGTCCCCGGCTGGCGAGCTGGGCGCCTCCCTTTGCTCACCTCTTGCTGTTCCTGCTCTGAGAATGGGATGGAGACAGGAGTAAGGGTCCCAGGTCTGAGATAAGAGGCCCTTTCCACCTTGTGTGTCTTCTCAGCAGAACTCCTGCTTGGCTGGAATTCCAGCCACTCTTGGCAAGGCATAACTTCCTGTCTCCAAGGGAGAGGGGCTTATAAAAAGGCATAAAAATGAGGCTTCTAAAGACATCCTGGACGTCAACTAGATGTTGCAAAATTACATTTTGATGAGTTCAGTGTAAATGAACCAGAAACATATGGATTCAATTTCCCTTGGAATCCACATGGGTTTAAAAACCAAGGGGGCGGGGGAGAATGCATTTGGGGAAGAGCATTTTCGGTCTCACCAAACTCCCCACATTTGTAAATAGCAGTTTGAGGTTTGTGATGATTGTGTCCTGGGCTGGGTTCCTTCCTAATAATAGAATGTACAGGATGTCTTGCAGCAGCCTTACACATGTGTCCAGGCTCGGCTCTCCCCCATCCCTGTTCCATGGTCCCAGGAAACTCCACAGCGGCCTCCCAGATCCCCTGCTCTAGGTTTGATGATCCAACAGGGGCCCTCTGTCTTCTCCTTCTGCAGAGAGGAAGTGTTGCGGGGGCCCAATCAGATTCACGAAGTCAGCGCCCGTCAAGTGCCCGGTCCGTGCCAGGGACTGAAGAGAGAGCTATGGCTTTGCAGGGTGGACAGCGTCAGCCCTGCTTTAAAACACGGGTGTTGATGTTCAGAGACGTTAAGTTCAAGGTTACTTGAACTAAGTAGGTACGTGGGCTGGAACTGGAATCCAGGGTTTCTGAATTGATGTGCAGGGATATCTCCACCAGGGAGGATGCTTTCCTATTCCCTAATTTCAGGCCCCCGTTCATCTGGACCACTACAAGGCAGGTCTACCAGGAGGCTGGCAGAGGGTCTAATGAAGGAGTTTTTGCATTGTGCCCAGAGACCTTTTACGAATTCCCAGGGGTTTCTCAGGTGATTCCTTGGGAGAAGGAATGGAGAAGCTGAGGAAAGAGTGAACTGACTGACCCCCCCCCACCTTCCCCACTCCCATCCAGGGGTGCCCCTCCCCTCTGTTTTATTTACTGAGCCCTCAGGTGACATTTTGCTTCTAGAAGATTTCTGCAGTTAAAGTCTGAAAATCCTGGATCCAAAGGATTTTGAGGCCTCCCCACCTCCCCCAAGTCCAGTTTTGGAGCTGGCCAAATTATTCAATGGGCTGGTTCTTAGCTCTTCTCTCCTCTTTGTGCCCACCATCGGATTGCTGGTGAAGAATGCAGACATTTGGACAACTCTTCTGTGCTTCGCCCTGCCACCAGAGAGCAAGGGAAACACAAGGTGGGGGCCCTACCTCCAGGAAACTTGGGAAGCACGCTTTTGCTGAGAAGACAAAACCCAGACCCAGGAGTCACCTCGGGAAGAAGACAATGTGAGTGAATGAGCCGCAGGTTTCTGGGTGTCAGAGCCTCGGGTCTTGGGCAACCATGTGCTAATCAATGGATGGTTCGTGTAGAAGCTGATTGTAGGGGGTCCTCTCTGGGCTGCGGTTTTGGAGGAAGCGCTTCCGAATGACTTGGGCCAAAGCACAGACTCCTGACCCTCAGGGAGGGATGGAGCCTTCTTGGGGAGCGGCTGGTGGAAGGAGCCCCGCGAGCCCACTGAGTGGAGTCCCCCAGGAGAGGAGCCGCCTGGATCTGGCTAGGTACAGCCCGCAGAGCCCGGCCAGGACGGAGATGGGCTGGAGAGCCATCTGATTTTTATTAGGCTGTGCGACTTTCTTTATTGGCAAACAGTCTGTCAGCAGCTTCTCCTTGCAGAGCGGCCCAGATGTGCTTACAAAGCGCTCTCTGTCCTTTCCATCCGCACCCAGCCCCCACGCACATCGCCACTTTGCCAGACTTGGTCCTGGCCCCAGGAGTCCAGCTGCGGCCAGAGCGAGGCTTGAGTCAGGAGTCAGAGGAGGGAAGCCACATGCCAGCCACTCCCTGGCTTCCTCGCTTCTCCCTGACTCCCCGACGAGGTGCGGGAGGTGCCCTGGGTGGGGTGCGGGCAGCCTGGGCTTGGGTCCTGGGGAGCGTGTTGGGGTGTGGCCCACGAAACCCCACTAAGGAACTTACTGGTACACGTGGTCTCCTGAGTTGTCTTCTTCAATTCTCCGCACTCGTTGGGCGATTTTCCTCTATGACTGCGTCTACCTTTCTTATTTGAGAGACTCTACGTGGGGAAACTTCAGAAAACACAGAGGCTGTTGGCCTCGGCTTCTGTCCTGGCTAATGGGGCGGCCCCCAGACATAGCTGTGTTATGGCGCAGGAGGCCTCCTCAGGCTTGGCCCTCGTGTCGGAGGCCAGCGTTTTCCTAGTTTCGGGTTGAAGGGTTGGGAAGTGAGTGCAGAATTATATCTACATTGTAGCATAAAACTGTTTGGAAGCAGTTGCAGTCCCATCATATGGGCATCTACTGATGGTTTTCTTGTCATCCCACACGTACTCCGTGTCTTTAGGTAACAGAATCCTGACTTTCCTCTGGGGGAACCACGATCTGACTTTCATACCCCATAGTCGTGTGACCCAATAATTCCCCTTTTTACTGAAATTATTATCATTGCTTCTTCTATCTCTTATAGTGAGAAGCCCCTCTACCCGCCCTTGGCACGGGCCTGAGTTTGCCCATCATTCCTGCATGAAGTCACTCTGGTCAAGACTGAGGGGAAATGTGGGTCATTTCATTTCTTTCTTTTTTGTTACCACCTTTGTTCTTTCTGAAGTTCTGGAAAACCAGGGGGAAGAACCAACTGAGCCTGCCAACACACATCAGTCTCCTCCTCTTTCTGGTTATTCTGAGGATCAGCAGTGGAAAGGGTGTGTATTGCCAGTCACGAGCTTAGTGCGTATTGGATATTTTGGGCCTCAGAGATATCCTCGCCCATGTCCCTCTTGTTTAGAGGGGAAACTGAGGCCTGGAGCGAGGCCAGGAGTCTCCAAGTGTTGCTTGGAAAGAAGACTTCTGAGGACAATGCCTCACCCTCCCAGCTGTTGCTGCCGACACTGACAGAGATCTCACCAAATCATGCCTTCTCTGTCCAAAAGAAACTCTTCCGGGTAGTGAACTTCCATCACTCATCTCCTTTGACGATATGTCTGAGTCAGTCATGCTAACTAACTAACCTCAGTCATTGATTGGTGCAGAAACAGAAATAGGAATTGCTTCTGGCCAACAAGGCACAGTAAACCAGTGTCAGCCGGGAGCAGAGTGGGGTACAAGCGGCTTCTGAGTGATGGGTCCCCACCCTTAAAAGGAGATGTAAAAGGAGGCAAACATTTTCTTCCCCTGGACTTTATTATTTCTAGTACGAGGCTGGTACTCTGGGGGCAGCCATCTTGAGACCGAGGAGGAGCTCCCTCGGAGCCCGAGACTGTGTGCAGGCAAATTGGTGAGATGAACGGCTCAGAGTGAACATGCCCTCCAACTCCAGTATCCTCACGACTTCTGGGCTTGTCATCACACGTGGTACAAATATTCCTATTGTCTAAACCAGTCAGAGTTGGGCTTCCTCTTACATGAGGTCGCTCTGCTGGTCCCCGTCCATGGGTCCGTGGGGTCAAGTAGGTGACCATCTGCCTTTATCTAGGAGTTTGCGTGGGCAGTCACAGCAAGGCTCACCCTCTTTATTCTCTTTCTCTCATTCAGCTGACTCTCATTCAGAGTCATGGTTGTTAGAGCCAGAGGGAGTTCAACCCTCTTCTAGTCCAACCCCTGACCCTGTGGGTGGGGTGGCTGAGGTCCAGAGGGAGAAAGTGACTTGGTACTTGCTCACGGTGCACAGAAAGTGTGGCCCCAGGATGGGAACACAGGTCTTCTTCCCCCACGCTGGGTGCTCTCATCTTGCTAAGTTCTTTGCTGTCTTTCTCTGTCTCTGTGTCTCCACCGTGCTTCTCCCTAGGCCTCCTTCTCCCTCCCTGTCCTCGGACCAATGTCATCTAGAACCACATGGAGCAGCTCTGCTGGGGACTGTGGGGGCTTTGGAGGAGACCGTGCTGAGGAGACCAGGCTGGGACGCTGCGTGAATGGCCATCAGGCTGCAGGCCCACAGATGGCTCCTCAGCACTGGGAGCTGACAGAATTCCATGGCCCAGCTCCACGGAGCAGGCTCGGCTGGGGCTCCTTCCCATCCCATCCTGCTTCCCACTGACTTGGAGAGACAGCCGGTTGGTGGAGGGTTTGTGTGGGTTTATTTACTCTTAATAACAAGCTCATATTTTAGATATTCCCCCCAGGTGTTTCTGCTCATTTGGGTTAAGTACAAAACCATGGATCTATGCACAGAATGTGGGGATCTAAAAATTAGGATTACAGCCCAGCCTCCGTATGACAAAACCAGGCTCCCTTTGAAGGAACCGTTGCCCAGAGCCCTGTCCTGGCTGGCCAAAGCAAGGCCATGATGGGACATTATTTGTTACCAGCAACTTCCACACCCAACCATTGTCATCATCACCTGCTCTCCCCATGGGTCCTCAGTTCAGGTCAGGAAACATTAGCTGAGCAACTCATATGGCCAGACCTTGTGCTCTTTCCAGGGTGAAAGGTACACAGTTCCATGCTCCAGGAGGTCCCAGTCATGTGGGGAGACAAGAAAGACATCTGCACTTGCCACGCTGTGTGGTAAGCTCTACCACTGAGCATAGCACTGCGTGCTGAAGAAGGCCTCCATGGGCCACATAGCCCTTCTGACCTGTGGTCAGGAAGCCTTCCTCAAAGGGGAGGTCCTTAGCCCTGCCTCCAGCACGCCCGCAGTCCTGCTTTGCTAGGAAGAAACCCCCTGGCCACTGACAGGTCTTCGTGTACTCTCTCCTCCCCTCCAACCTACCCTGCACAGCCGAAGGCAGTTTGTCTCACCCAACATGGAAGAGCAAACTCATCCTATGGTCTTCACTGGGCTTCCCGCCACCAAAAGGTGAATGCCCTGCCTCAGCGTCCACTCTCTGATGCGACCCTTTCCCTGAGAAGGAGGTGTCCTTCTTCACGTCAAAGGCCAGTCCCTCCCCACCCTGTGCCCTTGACCCCATCTCTTCTCACTTTCTCAAGGTCATCATTTCATCAGTTGACTCCTCTCTTACATTTCCCTCCACCTACAAATGCCTTCACTCTCCAACCCACTCTAATCCAGTTTCCGTCCCCAACACCTTCAAATTTACTCTTTCAAGGTCACCAGTGACCTCTGCGAGGTTGCCAAATCCAGTTGGCTGTTTTTCCTGTGTTATTGTACTAGAAGGTTCAGCAGATGGAGATGTCTGCTCCCACCTGAAGACACACACACACACACACACACACACACACACACTCTCTCTCTCTCTCTCTCTCTCTCTCTCTCTCTCATACTCTGTGACCCCACACTCTTCTGCCTTTCCTCCTGTCTCACTGGCTGCTCCTTCTTAGCCATATTGGCTCAATCCCCCTCCCCTGCCCAACCTCTAAGTGCTGGGTCCTGCAGGCTCCGTCCTTGGATATCTTCTCTTTTCTACCCACACTCATTCTCAGGAAACCCTACCTAGCATCACATCTTTAACATAACTACTGCTTCCAAATATATATCTTTAGTCCAGACCTCACTTGTGCACCCAAACTAGACTTTTTACATCCTACCTCAGTTGTTCCACAATTAATCAGAATGACGAGGTCCAAAACTGAATTCTTAACCCAGCCCCAACCAACCCCATGTAATTCTAAGATAGTGTCCAAGGTTTCCCACGCCTCTGGTGTAGTCCCTGGCACTGTGAAGGTAATGGGTTTGATTCCCAAGAGTAGGGCACGTTAGATGGAACCACCGACCTTAAGAAAAGGAGATTTTGCAGGTGGGACTAACTTAATCGCACAAGCCCTTTGAAAGAAGAGAGGGCTCTCCAGTTGGTGGCAGAAGAGGAGTTCAGAATGACTCTACCCAGAGTAGATTCTCTCTTGGTGTTTAGAGATGGAAGGGGCCATGGAGCGTGGGCCTAAGAGCTGAGCGTGGCCTCTGAAAGCCGAGAGCACTATCTGGCTGCAAGCAGCCGTCGAATCAGGATGCTAGTCCTCTACCCACAGGACACTGGACCAGGCAGCCTGGAAGAGGGCCTGAGTTTCAGATGAGAGCCATTGCCTGAGAAAAAGTGCTGGTCCTCTCCGAACCTTGGCGTCTCCGTCACAAATGGAGTGACTCTTTCCTCCCTCCCACCCTGCACCTTAGAGGCTCCCTGCAAAGATGAAATGATACAGCAGAAGGAAAGGGCCTGACATGGGGCTTCATATCCAGGAGCTGAGCAGGGACTCAAAATTAAAGGCCATTACTGCTGTTATTACCAGGGAATGAACTCTGCTGGAGCACCTCGTTCCAGATCCACAGCTGAAAACCTGTTGACATGACAGAAATAGCCATAAAAAAATTAAAAGTCCAAAGGGCTCTGGAGTACATTTGTTAAAGTGTCAGGTTGTGTTTTTTCCCCATGTAAGCTGGTGGAGTCTCCGGAGGTCACACTGCTCTGGGCTGTCCCCCGGGAGCAGGAAAGCAAGGCGGAGGCCCTATGGGACAGTAGCCTGGGCCCGGGAGGGGAGGTCCTGCCCTGCCCTGCCCCCCCTGCAGAGCCTGGGGAGCCATATGCCTGGCTGAGGGCCCCCTTGGGGAGAAAAGCAGGAGTGGGGAGAGAGGACATGGCAGTGTTTTCTAGGCCCTTGCACAGAGCTGTGGCATTAAAGGTGCTGGAAGAACCTGCAGGGGAACTTGCCTGGCCCTGGCGAGGCTCCCTGGAGCAGCGCTGAACTAGAACACGGCCTTGGCTCCTGCCCTTCACCCTCAGGGCTCCTGCGCCTGACAACGTCACATTACGCAGCCCACAAACCGACTGGTCCAAGAGCCGTCCCAGGGAGTCCTCTCTCAGGATGGAGCTCACCCGGGGCTGAGGCAGTCTGTCCAGGGCGCCATGGCAAAATGTGGGCGTGGGTCACATACCTGCTTCTGCTACACACCTGTCCCCATCTCTGGGGACAGGCCCCAAAGGCAAGGTCTTCATGTACCCAGTGGTGGTTTAGGCTTCTGTGTCACAAGAAGCATGTAAGGGGTCACACAAATTCTTCTGTGATGGGAGAGCGAGCTCTGTATTAATTGGAAGGAAAATAATAATTGGCTATATGGCCTCGAGGGAAAGACCCCAAAGTTCTACTGGGAACTGGTTCTACTGGTTCAAAGTTCTACTGGTGCTGAACTGCCCCAAGGGAGGCGAGAGCGATGGTGTGCTGGGCTCTGAGGAGCAAGTGCAGTGCGTGGAACAGCATGGTCCATGGTGGTGAGGCCCTGCTTGAAATGACCCCTCACCATGACCTCACGTCCTCAGTAAACATGACTGAACTCCCACAATGCCTGATATGAGCGGAGCAGACTGGAAGCCGTGGACGAAGCCACATTCCAACTCAGATTGGACTCAGAGGGCAACAGAGGCAGCTGGCCCAGGCCAGAAGCCATAGCCACAGGGCACTTTGAGACTGTGAGCCCCCATCAGCCCACCCAAGTCATGGGCACCTTTTGAACTTTCAGAGCCTGTGGGAATGGGGGTGGGGTGGAGATCTGAGTCAAAGACAACCAGGTGTCCAAAGGGCAGGGCCACCCCTGGGCAAGGAGTCCCTGGCTTTGACACTGTTGTGTAACCCGGAACGTGACTTGCCATTGTCCCTGGTTTCTGGAAGAGAGACGAACTTCTTGGAGTTTCCCGAGTAATAAGAGTGTTTGTTCTTCATGTGTCCCCGACTCTCCGCTAATGAGATGATTCAGGATGGGGGCTGGTCATCAGAAGGACCAATCATAGTGTCTGAGCCTGCCTGACCTTGGGAGCGTGGGGACTGGGCCTGGAACTCAGACACCTGGCCAATGACCTCATCACGGCTCCAGAATGAAACTCCGGGAGAAGCTCTGCTCACCAAAGCTCAGTGGAGCTTCTTGGTTGGTGAACACACCCACGTGGTAAGGGGGCAACCTGCCTTGATTCCGTGGGGACAGGGTGTAGAGCTCTGTCTCAGGGATGGCCCCAGACCTCATCCCAGAGTTCTCTTCGTTGGGCTGGAGCTGGTTCCTCCATTATAAAACCATGTCATAAACACAGTGCTTTCATGAGTGCTATGAGTTGTTCTAGCAACTGACCGTAACTGAGGGGTCACGGGACTCCCTCCGACACATCCAGTTGTTCAGAAGTGGGGACTCCTGAGCTTCTATCTGAAGCGAGGGCAGTATCGTTGGGGACTGTGCCTTTAACCTGCGAGGTCTACTCCAAGTCCAGTGGGCCGGCATCCGAATTGGATTGTAGCAGACCAGCTGGGGTGTGGGTCTCTTTCCCTATGTGGCTCCTTTCCTGCCCTCTTCTCACACCACTTAGTGACCTCACAGATTACAGACCCGAAGGTATCCATCCCCTGCCCCTCTCTTTGGCCCTGCGATCTGGTGTAATGCTTGTCTTTGCTGTGGCCGGTTTGACTCGCGCCCTCCCCATGTCTCCTTGCCAAAGACGGTGGTGGCAGGAGCTCATGGCTGGGCTGCCCGCGCCGAGGTGGGCGGGTTGCTGGGAGGGGCATCTGTAAGCCATAGACACGGCCGCACGTTTGCAATGGCAGCAAGGGGACTTCTGTTTGGGAGGTCCTCAGGACCACAGCTTGCTTCAGAGGCATCTTCAAGATGCTTTTGCATAGCAGGCATATGGTTTGGACTTCGATTGTATGTTTATGCAAAGAGGCTTGGGGTGGGGGCTGAAAGAAGTTACCGGGTGGGGGACTACCCAAGTCGGGTCCAACCCCGGCCACTGCTGGGCCCGACCGTCGTCCTTTTAGTGAGGTGAACAGCCCTCCAAAGCGGGAAGCACAGAGAGGGTCCAGGTTATAAATCTTCCCCTCAGAGCAATGCAATTGCACTGTACTTAAAAATAATTAAACAAATCTGTAAAACATGTTTCCATTGCATTAGCTTACTTCACTTGGCCTCGCGATGTGAGGATTATAATTACTTAAATATTTCCCTTTACTATTTTTCAAAACATTTTTCTAAATTGTCAAAAAACATTCTGGAGAGAGTTGGATAAAAAACATAGTGAACATGTGTCTGATTAATTTTTTAAGACAATCAAGATCAGATGCAAAAAAATGGTTGGGAACGGTTTCCGTGCAACAATAAAAGACAGAAATCTCGGAGCAGGGAATGTGGTGAGTCATAAGGAAAAACGTATTCATCATTTTTACTACGGTGTCTATTGGAACTCAGATGACAGGGAGCGAACTGGCCTGGAGGGTAAATTGCCAACGGCGGAGCGTGGCCTACGGAGACCGTGTCCGGAGAGGGGTGATCTGCCGAGTGTGGCCGGATGCAGGGTCTGTCCCGCTGCCGAGCTTGTAAAACAAGAGATCACTCTGAGCAGCCATTCTTTGTCGCCTGTCATTACAAACAACTCGAGGGCAATCCGCTGGCATCCTGACAAGAGGATCGTCCCTCATCTGCCAGCTGACAATCAGGCCACCGTCCCGAGGCCATCGATGGAGCTGCTGGGTGATGGAGAGCCACTTGTCAAAGGACGGTTTATGATGTTAACTCACAAGCTCTTCCCTAGCTTGAACTGAATTTTATTTTACTTTATTCAATTTATTTTGTTGAGTCCTTTTCTTAAACTTATTTTTTAAGTTCCAATAAACAGTTGGGATCAGAGAATGTGATTTCTTTCTCTGGCAAAACACTCCTGCCCCCTGTGCCTGCCTTCTCTGCCATCCCCTGCCTGGCAAATGTCGTGAGAGGGGCAGAGACAGGACCTCTGGCTGAGCTCGTCTCCCGTCTACGAGCCGGGAGAAGGTTCCAGGTAGGGTAGACTGTACAACCCCTGCAGTTGTCCCCCTTACCCACGGGGGATACATTCCCAGACCCCCAGTGGATGCCTGAACCCTATATATAGATAGATAGATCCATATCTATCTATCTATCTATCTATCTATCTATCTATCTATCTATCCATCTATCTAGATATGTCCATCGTGTGTATGTACCTATGATGAAGTTTAACTTATAAATTAGGCATAGGTAAGATTAACAATAACAACCAAACACCAACTAGAACGATTGTTAACAATCGGCCATAATAAAGTTATGGGAATGTGGTCTTTCTCTTTCAAAATATCTTATTGTGCTATGTCCGCCCTCCTTCTTGTGATGATTCGAGGTGATACAATGACCCCGTGATGAGAGGAAAACGGGAAACACAGGCGTTGTGACGTAACGCTAGGCTGTTACTGAGCTGACCAAAGTCAGGAAGGGTCGTGTGCTTCCGGCCCGCTGTTGACGACAGGTAACGGGCTGCATGGAAAGTGAGCCCGCAGGTAAGAGACGATGACTGGATTTTTTAGAAGCGCACACAGGGCTCGGTCCTGAGTCCTAGAGCAGCACTCCTCTGAAGGGCAGGCGTCACACCAGGCATCGTGGCCCCATCCATCACTCCCAGGTCCCCACGACGTTTTCACTGCTTTATCTTTTAAAATTTTTGTATCATTGTTTTTTACAGTGCAGAGACGAATGTGCCTTTTGGTTTTATTTTATTTTATTTTATTTTATTTTATTTTATTTTGTAAAGATTTACTTATTTATTTATTTGACAGAGAGAGGGACAGCCAGCGAGAGAGGGAACACAAGCAGGGGGAGTGGGAGAGGAAGAAGCAGGTTCCCAGTGGAGCAGGGAGCCTGATGTGGGGCTCGATCCCAGGACCCTGGGATCACACCCTGGGCCGAAGGCAGATGCTTAATGACTGAGCCACCCAGGCATCCCAACCTTTTGGTTTTAAATGGCAAAAAAATAAAAATAAATAAAAATTGGGGGTTGTCGTGCCTGGTTCCCCATCCCAAGTAACAGTCTGTCTTAATAGCAGGCAAAGGGCAAGGTGTGGTGGAGGTCTTGCCCCAGATGGCTAAGGCCTTCCTGGAGGAACTGTAGGAGTGGGAGTCTTAGGCCTGGGAAACTGAGGCAGGACCAGGGGCTAGGAAGACTGGCTACAGCAGAGTTTGATGATATCTACTGAAAGTTGGGGTTCTTGGTGTCCCGCACACAGAGGGTAATCATCAGGTCAAAGTGAGAGAGGGCTTCTTCAGTGGGCATTCCTGCCCAGAAGCCATCTGGGGAAGGCCTCCTCGTTCAGGACTGGAGGGTCAGCTCCACCCTCTGGCCACCCCTCCCTTTACTGCTCCGGACCCCAGGAATGGACAGCTCTCCCCGGCGGGAGGTAGAACAAATCACGAAAGTGGACTGACCACTTAGAATTATGCACAAGGCATGGCTTGGCAACTTGATGGTCACTAAACGAGGTAGGTAAGGACCCTTCAGGAGCTCCCAGGTGGTGGGAGGTAAAAAGTGCATGCAGATAACATGCAGGGAGGGAGGGAGACGAGGCTGAGCGCCTGTGCATGCCTGCACGTGCGCTGGCTGGGTCCGTGAGCCACCACCCGCTCCTGCAGAAGACTAGCAGGGCCGCAGAGGACAGCGGGCCTCGGTGGGTGAGCTCCCGCGGGGAGAATCTGTCCTCGCCCTGTTTCCAGAGCATCCGGGCTGGCCTCATGCCACTGTCCGCAGCATTCCCCCGATCTGACTTCTCCTTCCTCTAAAGCTTCAGCTTCTAAGCTTTTAGAACATTCGAGTTATAGTGATTTTGATATATTTCGCACCCATAATTTGGTGAGAATTTCTTGCCTATCTTTGCAATCATCAGGGGGCCTGAAGATTGAAGAGGGGTGGCCCGGACCCACCCCCAGAAAGACTGCTCTGGGCAGGGGACTTCAGCCTCTCTCCAGGAGCCTCTGCCCACCCCCCCCCGGGGTGGCCCCCACCGCTGGCCAGTTTCCCGCCCACTCAAGGACAGGCCAGTGGAAAGGAACCTTGGTTTTAGCTCCTTCTTGAGTGTGGCATCAATCACGGGATGCTTGGCCAGGGAATCCGAGGGCCTCCTGAATAATTCAGAAGTGCGACATGGAGTACTTGTTGCTCCCGGGTGTTAATGAAAATATCAAGGGAATTAATTAACAGTCAATTATATCAATTTTAGATTTGGACGTTGATTCTGATGCTGAAAGCTAAATCTGCATTTTTGCCACAGTTCCTTTCCTTGGCTCTCGACTCGTCTTAGTCATTTCCAATCAAACTTATAAGGGGGAACATGCTCAAACTATTTCCTTTCCCTCGCTTTCTTGCAACTTGCTTCAGATAAATAAGGAAAAGAAGAACCATTTGAGTAACAGATATTTCCTCCAATCCTAGGTGTACAGGTGTTCTCTTGATCTCTGTATTAAACTGCTGGGGGAGTTTGAATCTATAGATAATAAATTACCAACAAAGATGAAAAAGCAAAAATCATGTGCATAGCTATTTGCATAGATATGTATATTTTGCCCAGGCCGTGACATGGAAGAGCTCACAAGGGATGGAAAATGCCAAAGGAAATCATAGACAGTGTCCTCACCTCCTGTTCATTACAGTTGGAGCCCAGGACTTCGTCCATCCTGTGCGTGTGACATGCTTGCTAGACTTGGGTCACACGTCACCTCGGAAGGGATTTTTAAAAACCCTCTGTGATCTTTGATATTAAGAAAAGGCATCTCATTGAAAACAGTCTTTGCATGATTTGGCACGAGCCGTCTAGACTGCTTTATGAAAAATGACAGCTAGTAGGAAAGTAATTAAAGATGTATTTTGCTGAAAGCAAAAGTATTTTTGGAATCAATACCAACCATCTTTAATTTGCCAGCTCTTTCCACGATCATTGTGCATTATCTGGGGGATCTCAATTCTAGACCATGGGGGTGCCAGCCCCCTTCTGGTGTCATCGTTGGGTCCTCATCTGCTCGCTCACCCTCCTCAGGAAGGGTTGAAGGAGGTCTGGGGGCAAAGAGGAGGCACAGTCCACTTGGAGGGGAGGGAGCCGGCGTTTCTCTCACGGGCACCTGGCACCTCGTTTGGTTCCTCCCGGGGCAGGGGAGATGTTCGAAAAGTGGTAGCAGTGCAGCCATATGTAGTGAAGCCTGGGGTGGGGGGTGCCTGTGGTTTTGAGCTAGAGACAAAGGGGCAGGAACCTTTATGCATGCTTTTTAGAATTCTCGAAGCGGAAAGAGATCTGTCTTACCTCTTCCAGCCTTTTTATAGGAAGCGTGTTCCGTAGCTGGTTGGGAACTCAGTGAGCAGTCATCAGTCAAGGCTTGGCCAGACCCATATGTGTGGCATTCCTCGTGCCTCATGCAGACGTAGAAGGAACAGTCCTGCCCCACAGGGGGCTCCCAACGTGCAGCGACATCTTTCTGGCTGCCTTCTCCCCTTCCCTCTCCCATCCATCCTTTCACCTGCCCAATTCTTACTCATCCTTCAGGTGTCAGCTTAGGTTACACTTCCTCCAGGAAGCCTTCTTGGAATGCCTCACCTCTCCCACGTGCATTTCAGAACATAAGCTCTGATTTCACTGGATTCTAACACCCCTTAATTGGTTAATGCCTACCTTCTTTACCATCTTCTGGGGACAGAGACCACCACTTTCTCACCAATTTCCTCCTGGTTCCCAGTCTGGGGCCTGGCAAAACTCCTTGGATTGGAGGATGAGGTAACATATAACTGTAATCACATTTCTGTCCTTTGAGTTTCTTATCCCCTTGTAGTTGGTCTCTGAGTCCGACTTCAGGTGTGGTTGTAGGGTATGATGGCCTGGCTTTTCCTAAGTCCTTCTGTATTAGTAATGTGAAGACCCCTTCCCCCTCTTAACACTCCAGAGGAAGCCAGGTCGGTGGCCAGGAAGGCCCACGTGGCCAGGAGGAGCTTGGGGAAACTTCTAGGCCTGCAGACTGAAGTGGGGGTCGATTGGAAAGGTTCAGGTCATTGAGAATGAGGTTTGCTTGGGGGAGCATTACAGCTTTAAGAGGTCAAAGCCTTGGGGGACTTTCCAGGTTATTCTCCATGTTGCAGAGGACATGAGCTGGCCGGCCTTAGTGGGGTCAACTCAGCAGGTCAGAGTGTAGACGTCACTGGCAGGGCCAATGGTCTTTGATCTCTGCGTCTGGAGGCATATAGGTTGCTGCTGGGGTCCTCAGAGGGGACTACACTGGAAGGAGAAGTAAAGAGCATCCCATCCAGCCCTCTGCTCCCTCCTGCACTGGAACAAGTCTGATTGCACCTCTTTGTTTTAACGAGATCTATAATGCATGTTTGTGCAGGTGGTATATGCATGTGTGTATGTGCGTGTAAGTGTGGGCACATGGGTAACAAACCACTGCTCACCTTCTGCTTACAACCGATATCGCACCGCAAATGCACCGTGTCCTTCCGCGGAACGTGTGTCCGCCTCCCGAAAGCCGCACGCACGGCTGTGCAGGAGCGAGCACGCAGGCTGCTAGCCTGATTTTCGACATCGAGGTGCTGTGGATTTTCATTGCTTTGGATCTTAACGAGGCATTAATTTTTCCCCTCATTGATATGCATAGTCAGACGTAGTTAATCTTTGGGACACCTGCTGGTCAGATGCCTGGGATAAGCCTGTATTAAGGGAATTCTGATTACCAATCCTTCCAAAGTGCCAGGCAACTTGGGAATTCAGGGTACGGATGGTGTTGTTGAGCACAGAGCTGCTCACGGTGAGGTGGCTGGGTCCGTATGGAAGGGGCTTTGATCACTGATGGCGTCGATGTCGGTAGCAGGTGAGAACCACTGGGAGTGGGGACCCGTGTGACCATGCTGGGTTTGCAGTCTCTCTTTATAGGAGGGAGGGGTCTGGACTCAGCTTTCCTGGGGCTCTGCACTCTGGCCACAGTTCATGTCCATGAAGCAGCCGACCCCTTCCCTGTGACAGTCCTTAGTCTACTGAAAGAACGAGTTCCGGACCTGCCCACACAGAAACGAAGTTGTAGTAATCTTTATGTATCATACTTTTTATACCGTCAGTCTTTCCCATCAGAATGGAAGCTGCAGGAAGGTATCTGAAAAGTCTTTGTGGTATGAACGACTCCCTATTTGCGAGGATACCTCCAAGTCTTAGCTGGGGTATGTGTGTTTTGTGTGGTCATCTTGGCATTCACGGTGCCCTCCGCCGTCCCAGACCCTGGGCGGGGAGTGGTCTGGGCAGAGATTGGCCAACAGGGACCTTTCCTCCAGGTCTGGCCTCAGGCACTTAACTCACCCGTGGGGGGGTGGGGTGGAGAGGGTAGGACAGTTGCTCACCCACGTTCACATTCATCACAACTACACATCTTCACGGAGCTGTATGCTCCTCGACTTCAGTACTGCCTTTACTAGAGACATCGCCTTCGATCACAAAGGGTCTAGTCTTTTGCATACACACGGCGTCAGTCAGCCTGGCTACCCGTTTGAGGGAGGTGTGGCATTCTCTGATTTCAGTTCTGAAGTCAGTGCATCGGGCTTAGGTAAAACAATGTTCCAACACGTGCCGGCAAGGATGCTAACTGAGCAGGGGCTGTTGGAGAAGGTTGCGGAAGGAGATACTATCATTGAAAATAGACAGGACGTGGTGAATTCACTTTTGCTATCTCATAGACTTCCTTGGGCATATGAGGGCAAGTACGAGAATATTTACTGCAAAATGCTTAAATAGTGAAAAACTGAAAACAATCTACATGTCCATTCATATAGGAAGAGCCAGGCAAACGTGAATGCAGCCATACTAGAGAGCACGAAGCAGCAATTAGAAAGAAGGAGATAGGAGGGGGGTGGGGGAATGGGATAGGCCAGTGATGGATATTAAGGAGGGCACATATTGTATGGTGCACTGGGTGTTATACACAACTAATGAATCATCGAACTTTACATCAAAAACCAGGGATGTACTGTATGGTGACTAACATAATATAATAAAAAAACATTAAAAAAAAAAGAAAGAAGGAGATAGATTGATACGGACTCACACTGATGAGGCTTCAAGACATCTGCTAGGTGAAAAAAGTCTGGTATGGAAACGTGTTTTGGTTTGATCAAATGTATGTTAAAAGATAACAAAAATTTCTACAAGAATATGTATTTATCTATGTCTATTTGTAAATACGACAAAAAAGCGTGGGAGAACACTCGCCAAACTGATGGAGGCAGACACTATCTTCAAGAAGGAGGGGAATGGAGTGGCAGAGGTGGGAAAGGCACCTTTAGACCCTAGTGCCCCTTTCTATGAACAAGAAGTCTGCCTTCTTGGAAAAGCTCATCATTCGGTGGAAGCTAAAGTTGTTCCCATCTTCAGTGTTATTTATGTGTTTACACACACAAACCTTTGTCCTGTCCCGCACAGCACAGCATTAGCTATGAATAGATTTTCTGTGAAGGAGACACCAGGAGAAGGCAGCCAGCCGTTGTCCTCCAGGAGCAAACAGGTTAATGACAGCCTCAAGACTGGGACCCAAGAAACAGGTGCAGAGAGTCACTGGGGGGGCTGGGATGGGTGGTGTGGGGTGCTCCCCAGCAGCGCCAGGCACAGGCCCTCTCTCTGGGCTCGTTCACCAGCTCCCGAGGGTAGGACGTGTCTGTGGGTTCCCCGTGCCTGGGAGCCACTCCTCCCTTCTTCTGCAGGCCACCTCTCTCTAGCTAATGCGGGGCCGATTCGGGGCTCCTGGAGTCCAGCGGAAGGGCCGGTGGGTTATGGAAGGGTCACCAACGGAAAGGCTCTTGGGACAGACGACTGATGCTGGCGAGTGGAGCAGCTCAGAGTGGCAGAGACCGTATCGGACAGGTGTGCACACACTGTCTAAACACACACGTGTGGAGAGATTGCCGACCACTGCGGTCCAAGAACATGGGTCATGGGCCTCATTCCTCAGCTTGTGACCCCTGGAGAGAGGGGTACTGATTGCTGGGGAAGGGCACAGAGCCGAGGTTCGGGAGCCTGGGGCCGACTGCCCATGCCATTCCTAAGCGACCTGGCCAAGCGCTCAGTCTGTCCATCTGCATAACGCCGCAGTAAGGGGACCCGCGCCACACCCCCATCCCGCACAGTCTCGCACAGGTGATATACGCCAGGCGCCCAGCACTAATAAAGGGCTTTAATGGATGGTGCCTAACAATAATTGATAACACTCCACTTTGCTTGGGACAATAAACACCGTGTTCTTCAACGGCCTCATTCTCTGCCTGCCATCAGCCGCAGCCAGCTGCTAACTCTTTGCCTCATTTTCTCCTCCTAATGAGGGGAAATCTAATATCAGCTTTAGGCTGGATGTGGAAATAATCCAGTTCCTCGGAGGTGGGGAGGGCATGGAGCTTCCTGCCATCAGCCTGCACAGCAGCCTTGGCCGCTGGAGGAGGGGCTGGGGAGAACTGGCTGCCAGCCGCTGTTCCCACCCGGGGTCCGGAGCCCCTCCCACTCCTTGGGCTGACTCCTTGGAGCCCTTAACAAGGGTTGAGACTCTCCTCCTCACCACGCAGAGAAAACTTGGGGTGGCTGACCCCAAACCCCCTCACGCACAGCCAATCTCCCTCCAATTGTTTCATCAGCATTGGGACTGTCAGCTCAAACCTGACAAGTGACAAGACTCAGACTCATGCCGACTAGATAATCAAAGTCTTGTCAGGGCTGTCAATACCCTGCAGATAGGAGAGGACAAAGGCAGGAAAGGTTTCTACAGAAACTGCCGCCTTCACACACACGTTGTCGAAGCCTCTTACCCAAATCCCTGTTTGTTCCTAAACGTCACTTACTCCTGAATCTGTGGGCTCAAAAGCACAGACCCTGAAATGAAGTAACGACCTGATACTGTGCATGGGAAATGCAGATTTTTCTAATTTGCTGAAGATTACGTTGTCATCTTACCTATTACACATACATACCTGTGGTTTTTGTAATATTTAATAGCAGCAACTTGGTGAAAGAGATTTCTTCCAGGAAAAATGTATTTAAAAAAAATCTGGAACGGAGAATGCCAGCAAGGCGACCCAGGCTTACCCACGCGCACGTGTGCGGGAGCACAAGTGAAGGGATAGGCACCGCCGCATCAGATGTGAGTAATAGCGCAGATGCGGACCCACTCCCCCGGCGGCCCCTGGGTCTCCCTGGGCGAGGACGCGCATATGGTGAGCTGGCAGCCCTCACCTGACAGTGGTCGCCCCTTGTCCATCATTACCCAAAGCTCGTCAGAGACTGACGTCGGCTGACCGGTCTGTGAAGAGGAAGGAACACCATGGACTTGAAAACCCACCTGAGAGCATTCATGGCCCAGAAGGCAGGGTCTCGGGGGGGACCCGGGCATCCTTGCTCTCCTCCTCTTTCCACACCCGGGGCAGCATCTAGCCTTCATCCTCCATGGAGGTGCGTCGTGGTCGAATCATGCACGTCCAAATCCACGCCGGGCCATCATCCTAAAGGGCTGTTGCCCGACGACCCTCGGCTAGCTTGCTTCCCTGGACCGTGGGCGCTGGGGACATGCAGACGGAAACGCGTGTAGGTGGCCTTACTCCGAAGGAGCCCGGTAGCCTCTGGCAGGTTGCTACAGGTCCCTTCCTGAGCCCTGGCCAGTCGGTCTCGGTGGCCTGGCTGCCCTGGCTCAATCCGTGTGCACCTGTCATGACCGCCTCTGCGCTTGCCCTCTCTACTGTGTGGCTTTGCGGCTCCAGCCACAGGGGTCATTTCATTTTGTTCCAGACTGTGCCGGTGTGGGCCCACCCGGGGCCCTGGCACCTGCTGTTGCTCGGCGGGTGTCAGCAGCTCCACCAACCCCCCCCCGCCTCCGCCAGCACCCTGTTGGGTGGCATACATCCGATCCTGTTCCCTGGTACACCTGGCACTCCTTAATCACCCTCTTACGTTTTCTTGAGGGCACTTACCCCTCTCTGATATGTTCTTGCTCCAGAACTTATTTCCTTGGTTAAGGCTTCTCTCTCACAGAGACACACAAAAGTCCACCAAGTCCGCTGGGCGGGGGGGGGGGGGGGGGGGGGATCTCATGTGGCTCATGGCCAATGCCTGGAGGCTAGTGGATACTGAAGGGGTGACCAGACCAACTTCTGCCCAGGTACAGAATTAGGGGCGGAAGGTACTGGGGAATGCCTGCTGGCTGCAGATACCCAGGGAGCTTCTCACCTAAAGGAGGGGGCCCAGAGCATCTTGTCTTTGTGAGATCCCCCGGAATCTGTCTCCAGGCCTCCCGTCACCCCTCATGCATGTTTCCCCACTGTGTGGGTCCCAGTACTCACCCCTATAGGAGTTTGTACCCCCTTAGTGGTCACTGCTGCCCTCTCCTCAGATGCCCTGAGAAGGGGGCTTTCAGAGGAGGGCCCAGCAGGCACAAGCAGGTGTCCATTGCTTCATCACACGATGCATGCGGCCCTTAAAGTAACAAATATGAGTAAGGCTGCATCCATCCTTGCCTTCCAGCAGTTTGGTTTAGCAAAGGAGAGGGTGTGCCCACAGGTGAGAGAACACAGTGTGATTAGGGAGTGAAAAAACCAGGGGATGCCACAAGGAGGAGCTCATACTCATCCTGGAGCATCATGGAAGACTTCCTGGAGGAGGTGACACCAAAGCTGAAATTAGAATTTAGAAAAAAAAATTAGAAAACAGAAGGCCAGCTCTTTCTGGCTCAGCAGGAATAATGGAGCATGTGTCTCTGGGTGGCAGGTCTGGATTGCAGCTCGCAGGGGCTGGTAAGAGCTGCAGGAACGTGCACCAGGGTGGGGATGGCTTGGTGGTAGCACAGGAGATTTTAGCTGTCTGACGACAGTGCTTTTGGGAGAGTGCATGTCACTGTGCATTTGTCAGGGGTCGGTGAAGCTAAGCGCTCTGTTCCAGCATTTCCTGCTGGAGGCCCCGCCTGAGTCCCCCACTGGTCCTTCTGTAAAGCCTTTTTGAAAGCTCCTCTTTCCTCCATTGCTCTGTTCTTTCCCAGCCAGCTCTTTAATCCTCAAAAGCTAAAACGGACCATCTTTCTCCTGTCCACACCAGCACTTACTCTGGCCTTGATCTTTATGGGGCCGGGGATGGCAGGAGTCTTTTGCTGAAATACTGCTCACTGTCTGCAGTCCCATCAACTTGCAGGCAGCCGGATTTCGAGGGGAGCAGGGGGCGTGCGTGTGTGTGGAGGCCAATATTCCCCTGTCTAATTTATATTTTACATTTCTGTAAAATCATGCTTAGAGTATTTTGGTAATCTCTGCTGAGATTAAGTATAATGCTGTACATTTAATTGATATAAGTGGTTTCAATTCTCCTTAATATGACAAATCTCCAGTGTGAAATATTCTTAGTTAATGATCAACATAAAATAGAGTTCATTTTTAATGTGAGTACAAGATTCGAATTAATTTGTAGCTGGAGCAGGGTTATTAAATTTTGTGTGCTTTCTGTGCACAGGCACATGTGTGGTCATACATGTGGCCTGGAGCATACATGCGTGTTCTGGGTGAGAACAGGAGGTGCAGCCTGAGCTGACAGCGTCTACTCATGGCTCTTCCTCTGTGTTAGAAGCAGCACCCCCAGTGCCTTGCATGTGAAGGAACTGCCATTCCCCCCCGCCCCCATCTCAGCCTGTGTAACTCCTTGGTCTCCGGTGCCCCAGGTTGCCCGGCCTGACCCCGATTGTTGCGGTCAGCCCACCAAAGCTGGACAGACTCCGAGCAAGCTATACCGCGGTCACCTGTTTCTGCCGACTCGGTTTCCACCACAGCATTTACTGGCTTGAATGTTAGCATATTGTTTTATATTATCAAAACCATATGATGGCTAACGTCATCCAGAGGGGTTCAATGAAAGTTTCAAGTTGAAGAAGTTCCTTGCGAAGTCATGTCCAGGGGGAAGGCTTCAGGGGCAGACCCCCAGCCGTGCTGATCAAAGCCAAGAGATTTGCATTCCCCTTGCCTCCCTGGATCCAGGGCTCATGCAGGCAAACACATTTCCCCCTAGGCTCCGGAGTTAGGAAGCTTTCTGCAGAAAGCCAGGGCCACGCTCTTTGGCCCCGAGATCCAGGCTGAGGGCACACTCAGAAACCCCCACTGCCTTTACTGCTTTGAGATAACAGAGACCAATTTTCGTACAACTGTTACAAGAGAAAGGGGGAATAAAAGCTTCAGGACGAGTGCCAAGCAGAATTTGAATATCATATAACCCATGCGTGGGATGGAGGCAGTGACTTGCAGAAAACATCTGTTCTACTGGACCTTCCATTCCTTCCTCCCACAGCTGGAGCACAGAGCTCAGGCTCCTTAAACTTTTGTGATGCACTGTTTGGAGACAGACAACCTTCAATATGCAGCCCTGACGCTCTTAAATATTTCCTTTGTAGTCACCTCTTTAATGACGATGCCATTTGAATCCCAATAACAATGAGGTCTTCCCACCCCCTCTGATCGGCAAGGCAGGGTTGTGGGCGGGAGGCTGTACTCCAGCAAGTTCAATTTCTATTGGCTTAAGCGGCTGCGGAAAGAATCTTTAATCACATATACAATATTATTGGCAACGCCGTGCAATAAAAAGGCTGAATGCTTCGTTTTTCTAGATTTCCTTTTATATTTCAAAATCGCTTTTCTTTCAAATTAGTGTACCCTATACATTTTCTTAAAAGAAATTACTTATGGCTTCACTTTTTTCTTTTGTTGGCTCACCCTTCCTTTTGAAATTACCAGCTCACGGGGACTGCAGACTTTCAAACCCTTTGCATACAAAATGAAAGGTTTGAGTGTGTTATGTTGCAATTTTTAAGAATGGCATAATTTTAATTAGAAATGTATAGGTGAATAAAAATAATGCTGCTGCGGGTTACTAATTAGGTATTTTATTACTCTTTGATTTTAAAAAGAAGCGTGTCTGCTCTAACAAGGCGGCATGATATGTTCCCCTGGGCTCCGCGGGGAGGAAGGGGCTCTGGGAGACCCACTACCTCCGGATGTCCTGACCTGCTCATCTCCCTAGGAGAGCTTGGGGCTGAAAAGAGAACCTGGGCTCAACAAAAGACAGGTGAAGGGACCCTGTTGAGTCCGGTGGAAAATGATCTCTCTTTGAAATTTGGTATCTGAGCATGTCACCCTTTAGCCCAGGGACTATCTGGGTGAGTCAATCAACAGAGGCTTTTTTTTCCCCTTGAAATTTCTAGATAAATAAGTAGCTAGCTGCGTAACACCTGCTCTTTTCCAAGATGAGTTTGTCTTTGTGCTTTAAGGAGAGACACATGCGATACGTAATGGATGCCCTTGGGTAGTCCTTTTTCCCTGGTTGGTCCAGGGGAGCTCCTGGCAGGGGTGCAAATCTGCAGCTTTGCTCCAGTCCCCCGAGCCTGCTGGCCACCCCACCACACCCGGGCTGGATGCAGTGTGGTTTGGGCGCAGCTTGAGGGGCAATAGGTGATTTTGGTCGCTGATGCTGTGAGGCTACCAACTCAGCTTTCTGCACCAGGAGGCTCCTGTCTGGGGATGGGAGTGCATTGTACCCTCTTCTCTACCCTAGCTGCCTTTGTACCCAGTGAGACCCATGGAGGGGACAGTGGCTGTGGTCAAGGACATCTGTGTCCACGGAACAGAGTTATGCTTGCTGACCAACGGAGAGCGGAGCCTTGGTCATGGGCCCGCCAGCTGTGTGTGGTCTCAGCATGGCAAGGGTGGACGCTCTGTACGGACCCCTGCTTATCGGCCCAGCTCTGCTCTATCAATTGTGTTCATGTATTTCACTGAGCTCAGCGCAGCAAACATGGGTTCTCGCAAAGGCATGTCACCAGGCTACACCCAATGGATGCTGATTCCCTGCACTTAGCAGCTTCAGGCTACCAACCTGGGGCGGGCTTCCCTGAGTCCCCTGATTTGTGGCCACGTGCGCTGGAGGAATTATGGGGTTAATAGAGGAACTTCCAGCGTGTGGCACTTCTGCGGAGGGGAGCCTTCCAAGAGAAGCAGAGCGGCTTCCCCCATTAGGAGTGGTTTGTGGCCAGGAATCTCCGGGCTGTCACATCTAATTATGCAGCCTAGTAATCAGCAGAGAACTCGGTAGCGTCCCGACTCGGGAAAGTCGGCATCTGTTCTAAATCCTGCCCTCAGAGCAGGAGCGGTGCCAAATACTGCAAAGACTGCTTAGCTGGGTACAAAAGATGCTGTCAACAGGCCAAAAATGGAAAGGAGTCTGGGTTTGATTTGAATGAGCTATTTTTTTTTGTGGGATAGGGAAAAAAAAGTAATTGAATTAGATCCAATAAAAGTAGGCTCCTACATCTTTTGAAAAAAAAAATATATAGACACGTTGTGTCTGGTTAGAAATAGAGATATTCACCGCGTTGGTTTCAACATACATAGCAAAATTCATGACCCTCTGAACGGGCTCAGGGAACAGTTTTTAAAAACAATTTCTTTGACACCGTGTGTGGCAGGTGCAGTGTACGTCTCAGGTACCTGGCCTCCAACCCAGCTGTTAAACTTTTAAATCGCTCCTTCTTTGGATGTTAGCTAACCAGGAGGACAAATGTGCTGCAGGAGATGGAGAGACACCTGTTCCCTCCTGCTGGTGTGAGCGCTGCTCCGCAGAGGAGCAGACCCCGTCAGCACCATGGGCCACACTTGCCTCAACTGTGCTGTCATATTTGGTCATTGGGCCTTTCCAATAAAAACCAATCTTGGTGGAGAGCCTTGACCTGGGGTAAGCCTTACGGCTGGCAGAACACAACGGCAGAGTACGGATACTCTTCCCTCCTGGGGGGTATATGCTCCTTGATGAGACACAATGTGCCCGTGTGGAATTCTTTTAACAAAGAGGGATTTCAAAGACTCATTGGTGGAACCATGGGGTGGGCCGTCCAGTGAATGGAGGGGTGCGAGGGGGAGAGCATGAGCTGCAGTTTCTATAGCCTTTCCGCTCTGGCTGGAAGGTTGTAGAAACGGACTTGAATGGTGTGGTAGAAGATGGTAAGGCAGGAGGGAGGGAGGCATGCACTTGAGGGCCATGTGCCTTTCACCCACCAGGCAGCCTGGGAAAATGTTGGTGAGAAATACCCTAGTGATGCAAGGTCTTAGTTTTCAGCGATAATCAAAATATGACTCAGTACCAAGGCCTTGTGTTCCTGGGCCTAATCATGTGGCCAGTTTTTTCATTCCCATAGCAGAAATGAGATTGTGCTCATGGAGACAAATTCGCATACCTTGATGATTTCAGTCAGTAAGAAGGGGTTGGAATGGACTTTTCTGGTTTCTGGATTTGCACAGAAGGGTGGGAGGTCTGCACCAACACCTGGGAGCAATCTCAAAGCTTCATGCCCCACAGACCCACAGGATGAGAAGAGCTCCTGTGCCCTGTCCTAGGTACTGACATGACAAGGGGCATCCAGCCTGTCTCTGGTCCTCCCTGGTTTGTGCTGACATGCTGTTGGCCTGACTTTGCAAGGGAACACAAAGTGTGACAGCTCCCCCCCACATGGGCCTTTGGGATTCTTCCAGGGGCTGTTTTGGGAGAACAGGCAATGGATCAACCCTCCGTGGATTTAGGGAAATTGCCATACTTCTCTGTTTATCTCCTGTCTGTCTTGTTGTTCAGATGTCCACATCTTCTCACATTCCCTCCCAGACACCCAGCATAAACTGGACAAAGGTCTTAGGTCTTCATGACTGTCAGGAAAGAGGTGGTCTCTAGGCTTCTTCTGCTTTGAGCCCCTCAAATTAGGGTTACTTGAAACACAAAGCAAAAATCTGTATTTAGGGTGCGCCTGCGTGGCTCTGTCGTTAAGTGTCTGCCTTCAGCTCAGGGCGTGATCCTGGCCGTTGTGGGATCAAGCCCCACATCAGGCTCCTCCGCTGGGAGCCTGCTTCTTCCTCTCCCACTCCCCCTGCTTGTGTTCCCTCTCTCGCGGGCTGTCTCTCTCTCTGTCAAATAAATAAATAAATGATCTTAAAAAAAAATCTGTATTTGGATAAATACTCCTGACACGTCAGTTTCCGAATCCTCTCCCTGGATTTTGTCCTGTGGTTTCACCTACTCCATGTTTTGCTGTGGTATTTTTTTGTCATGCCAACCTACCAGATAATTGATCAATGGTCTCGTGATTAGCAAGCTCTTTTCCAGGGTTCCATCCGCACAAACCAGTCTCTCTCTCCTTCCTCGAGGCTTTCCCCTAAGGACTGACACCAGGATCTTGGAACCCCAGGAGCTTCCCGTGCAGCCCTTCTCAGGGCCGGCTCTGTACTTTCACACCCCACAAATCTCAGCTTTGGGAGATGAGGAGACCTCATTGGTCACCATCACCACTTCCAGAAAACTGCAACCCCACTCCCTTGTACATAAAACCAAAGTAAAAACCTGTTTCACTGATGGCTCTGCCTTCCAGCAGCATCTCCCTGCTCCCTTGCTTCACCATCTCTGTTTCCTCCGTCATTGTAGACTTCAGCTCTTGGTTCCCAGCTGTCATTGTCACCCTGATTCCTCCCAGGATCAGTGTGAAACAGGTATTCTCTGTGGGTGCTCAGTTCAATACATGGGCCTTTCAATTCCTCGACACCTCAGCAACAGCGCCCATTTCTTCCACCCACTCCTTGGCGACCACTTCTTATAAACACATACTCCTTCCCTGCAGCCCTTAACTTCCGGACCCATTTGTTCCACTCCTCCCACTTGTGTTGACACTGGGCCTTCACCCGGTTTCAACCCCAGAGCTCATCATTTGGTCATTTTCTTGCATTGCCTGCTGCTCCTGTGGCCCTTTGGCCCTCTATTCTATCTGGAAACGCTCTTATACCAGAAGAACCCAAGTGTTAGTGTTTCTCTGCCTTAGAAGCACATTTGAGCTCTGCTAGGGAGAATCACAAAAGGGACAGAGGGCGGGTGAGGGGAATGCTGCATCACACACACAGCCTCAGTTGGGCCCCAACACTCCTGGATATTCTGTTATAGATGACTAGTCAACTTCAGCTGCTAACATATCATAAAAATTGTGTTGAATGACACAGAGACCTGCGGTATAAACGGCACTTAATGGCCCTAACATGCCAACACAGCCCTCCGCCATCTTTGTGGAAGGGAGGCTTGCCGAGACTGCAACAAAATGGTCTCCCTGCTGTCCAGTCCGTGGCCAGAGTCCTGGAGGATGTCTAGCAGTGCTTTCTTTTAGATTGAAGCAAAGTATTGCAAATTATTTCAAGTCCAGAGGATGGCGGAAATTCACAGTCACTTTCTGACTTGATCGAAATCTTCCTCGAGCTCTGTCCATGGAGCTGTGGCAGATGTTTTTCCTGCTCGGGGAGTCCCCGTTTTGTCCTGCTGGGTTCATGGGACAAGTATATTGTTGTTCTCCCTTTTTGAATTTCGGGGTGGCCATGTGACTGTGGCCAGGGCACTGTGTTTCCATTATGACTTATTGCAGATCCGCTCCTCTTATGTCATGATCCTCATGGAAACACATATGGAGACGGAGGGTCCTTCGCCAGGGTCCTCAGTGAATTCTATGAGCAGAGTGCCCTGCCAGTGTCCAGGAATATATTCTAGAAGCAAGAAATAGATGTGTTTCTGTTGTTGTATCTGTGGAGTATAACTTAGCTTAACTTGACTGAGCCAGAGGCTGTAGAAGTGGACCCTCATGGAGGGTCTTGGGGCCATTATCTGTCCATTTAGGTCCCTTTCTGTTCCCGAAGACCCTTGGTGCTTCCTGTCCCCCACATCTCCCCAGCAGTCCCGCTTCCACTGTGTTTCTCCTCTAGCTTGAGCTGTTAGTCATTCTCTCCTCAGCCTTCCTTGGGGATGGTGGTCTTCGAAGAACGATAGTGTGGATCACGTGTGCAAGAAGGAGCACAATTAGGACCTAGGCTCCGACTGTCAATCATAGGTATGCCGAATCTAGGAGATAGGGAGCTTCAGGGTGGCACTCTGTCTCCCTTCACTGAGGGCCACTGTTGTGAGGCAGGACAGAAGCAGACAGTGGCCCCGGGAATAACCAGCATTGGTGCTGGAGTGTTGTGTATGCATCTCCTCTCAGGGTGTTCCCACCAGAGTCCTTGAAAAGGGCTTCTGGGGCCCCTCAGCCCCTGCTCTTCTTTGCCTGTTCTCCAAAGGGAAGCTATTAGCCTAGGTAAATACTCCTTCTCCCGAGTGACTTGATCTCTGTACTCTCTGATTCAGTTCCTTTGCAAGGTAAATAACTATAAATATTAAAACATGTCAATAGCTTTATTAATAAATGACTTCTGGCTATCTAAGAGATTCTGCACTGCAGGCTTCTGGTAGGTCTCTGGTGCACGCTTTCACACGTTTCATGTGGCGTGTAGCCACTGCTGGCTGAAGGATGCATGGAATCTGGCTGGCACAGCAGAAATCACAGTGTTTGGGCTCCCCTGTATGTTGGCTATTCAGAATGTTAAGTAATGTGATTTTTTTTTCTTGGTTCAAATTTTTTTCTTTTCAATTGGAGCTGATATAACACATATAGCCCAATATATATAGCCGATTATTAATACCAATTGATCCTTAAATAAGAAGTAGAGTGAGACAGTAGTGCCCATGCACATTTTGCTGTTAGGATTTCGAAGGTCCAAATCCTAACTTCTCACCTCCATGAAGTTTAATACATTTTCCTCACAAGAGCATTCACAACAATCCTGTGATGAAATACATTTGCAGTTAATTTGACATAATTGCCATATTATTTTTGCAAAACACCTCACCCTGATCTCTTTTCGGGAATTGCCTTCTCAATTTTTCTCAAAAAACAAAACAAAAACAAAAACAAAAACAAAAAAACATTGAGATAGAATTGTAATTCTTCAAACCAAGTCAAATTATCTAGATATGGCATCTTTGAGAGTCCAACATGAGTTTGGTCTCTTTCTATCTTATTTTGAATCTTATTCCAGAATAAGGACTCCAAGGAATAAGAGTTTCAAAATTCTACACAATGTGATTCTACATTTTTCCCTGTGGATTTGCCCCAGCACCACCTGCAGTCTCAGAATGAAGAGTGAGAGCCTCGTGCGTTTGACTTGGATGGATGGGCCTGTCCTTCAACTCTGGGCAGCTTCCTGGCCATGTGGAGCCGAGCTTGGGAGGCCAGGGATCCGGCCTGAACTATGCATTGTCTGATGCCAGTAACAATGCCCAGGGCATTCTCAGGCACTTGTCTAGGCAACAGGAAACCTTACCCAGCGTTGTCCCTTAAGATGCTGAAGCTGCCTCTGGTTTCCCTTCTTCTTTCCTTTCACCGAGTAGGAAAAGAAACGCTCCAGGAAAGGAGGCTGAGCAAGGAACTTACCATGGTCAGGCTCTTCTGAGGAGCGTTCAGACCACCAGAACTTTCTCCAGCTCTATCTGCCCATCTCTAGAAGGAAAAGCAAGGGGCAGTGAAGAACATGTATCTGGGGAGGTAACTGGTCCCACTTGAGCTGGAAAAGGTTGCTCTGATTGCTGGGTCAAGAACCAAATGGACAGAAGCAAGAGAAGAACCAGAGAAATCAACAGTAGGTCATGGCAGTAGCCCAGGGGAGAGACGACGGTGACTTGACTTAGCATGACAGTAAAGGATTCAGAGAGAGAATACTAACTTTGGAGATATACAGGGTGGCAACTTGATTGACTAGACTAGGTGTGGGATGTGAGGGGAAGGTAGGAATCGAGTGACCTTCTAAGTTTTCCTCTTGACCAACAGGGTGGATGGTAACGTCATTGACTGAAATGGGAAAAAACTTGGCAAGGGATGGGTTTAGGGGGAAAATTAATGTTTCAGTTGGTCATAGAAGATTTGTGCAGCTGACAATGATACTGGTGGTAGAAGATCCAAATAGGTAGCTATAGAAACACATCTGGAGTGCAGAAGGATGATCTGATTGCAGATCTAGAGACATTTCCAAACAGATGAGATTTAAGTCTTTGAACTGGCCGAAGTCCCTCTGGATATGGCATCCTCTGGAGGGTATAGTGAGGGGGAGGAGGGTAAGGAGTAAACCCGAGGGTATGCTAATAGTTATTTATTTAAAGTCATTTTTTAGTCTTTTATTACAGGAGATGTCATTCACTTTCAAAACACTTATCAATAGAGAGAGAATGTATGTCCCGTTGACCACCCCTAAATCCTGTCCTGTCCCCCAGTTTATTCCTCAGACCCAGCATTGTGTATACCTCTTTCAGACCTTTAAAAATGCATTATATACATTTACATGTATATGCAGAAATATATTATACTTAAATGGCATCGTTCCCTGAAAAGATGTCTTTTATTTTCACTTAATATATGTCTCAGAGATCTTCACCTGTCAATATATATAGATTTAACTTGATTCTTTCAACAGCTACCTGGTGTTCCATGTAATTAATGTGTCATGGTTTACGTAACACTTCCCCCCATCGATGGGTATTTAGTTTGTTTCCAATGGTGTGCCGTTAGCACACCAACATCTGGAGATTGTTTGGGTTCATGAGAAGACAAAGGGCTACCAAAGTATCCTGAGATAAAGGGAGTGACCAGAGAGGAGGACAAGGAGGGATGTTCATGATTCTGGAGGTCAAGGGTGGACTCAGTACAGGTCACATTGCCAGTGACTGTCACAGGAGAGAGATATTCCAGCAATTTTCCTTCCTCTAAGCCCTTCCTTCATTGTTTTTTTGAGACTCTATTTTTTTATGAGAAAGAGAGAGAAAGAGTGGGGGGAGGAGCAGCGGGACAGGGACAAGTAGACTCCGCACTGAGCGCAGAGCCTGATGTGGGGCTCAATCTCAGGACCCTGAGATCATGACCTGAGCCAAAACCAAGAGTCAGACACTTAACCGACTGAGCCACCTAGGCGCCCCTCAGCCCTTCCTTTCTTTGACTCACAAACTAAAGGCACCAAGACATCGGACCTGCCAGATTGAGGAGGCGCCCATGTTTTTCTGATGGCGTTTAGGCTGACGTCGTGACATCCACTCGGAGCTGGTGCCAGCCCAGGAATGGCACTTCCTCCGGCCCCTATCCCACTGTGTGACCATCACCTCTGTTCTCTGCTGCATTAGAGAATTTTCTTCTGCAGGTAGGCTAGCTTTGGAGAATCAGACTCAAGTTTTTTTTTTTTTTTAAATAATGCATTTAATCGTTAGGGAAGAGAAAGGATGTAAATACCTTGGACCTTTTGAGATGCACTATGTGTGGCTGGAAGGATGAGTGAACATTTTCATTATAAAAGTGACCAAGGTGAGGCTCCGGCAAGGGGACCTGCTGCAGGGAGGCTGAGCCCACCTTCCAGAGAGACGACGGTCATGTCAAGCACAGGGCAGCTGAGACGCCACAGAGATGATGCTACCCGCCACTTGCTGGGTCTGGCCACTGCACTCTGACTCCAGCTGCTCGAAACATAAATTGCCTTTAAACACCCAGGACCTGCCTACCTCCCGCTGCCATCTTTGGACCAATTTGTCAATCCCTGCTCATTCCATGGTCCTTTTTTTTGAGTCTTGATAACGCTTCTGAAGGGAGCTAGGGACACTTTTGCCATTCATCACGAAATAATGCAACATTCTGTACATTTATTACAGTATACATTATGACTGCACTATTAACTTAGAAAAAAACTTTCATTTCTCTGAAGTTTTCCTTTATCTTTACCAAACAGATACCCAGTATGACTGAGAATTTAATACCCTAAAGTTTAAGACCGGTTTGTAAACACAGTCCCTGGTGTCTGCTATTGATCTTTCGCTATTTTAATGCATTTTTACTGACCGACATGTCCTGTGGTAAAGAATATTGCCTAAATTAGTTATCTGATTGGTTCTTTTGATTAATGATGGGCCTGTGTTTCATTACACATGACAACATGATCAGAATAATCACTATTGGTCTACAAGCCAGGCCTGGCATTTTTTATTCCTTCATTTTTAAAGTTCATTTATAAAATTATTTAATGTATACGTCCTAAGTTGTAATTTATTTACATGACACTTTTTTCGATGGGAACTGTTGTACTGTGTCACAAATGGCTAAGAAAACAAGGTAAACTAGATGTACAGATCAATGTCTCTTGGCTCAAGGGGGGAAAAAACATAATCAAGATTCAGGAGCTGACCTTGTACCGAAGTCCAGCTTGTCACAGAACAAACACTAAGATACCCAACAAATCACCAGGCACAGCAGGACGTGTTCTCATGCAGTCTCTTCTCTGTCGCCTTCTGTCTGCCCGGAACTTCAAGCCTATAGAGTTTTTAACTTCTCTCCTTCCGCCCACGGAACGGTCCCAGCCTTGCCTTCCAACCTGCGATCAAGAGGATTTCTTGTTCCCGCACGGCTCTGCAGGAAGGCCCATCAGGGATTCCAGATCTTCAAAATCAGAATTTGGACCAGATCTGAGTTACAAAATTGGGCGTGCTTTGTATGAGTTGTGTGGCATTGTATTAATTCTGGAGCAATGAAAAGATTCCAATGGAGCCTACGAAGTTACTGGTGATACTGCTCCTCAGGGTACCTGTTTAATTGTGGCTTGGTTTGGTAAGAAATTAGCTGGACACTCAGTTTGAAGTTATGGGTAAATCTGGCATATTTGGGGCTGCTCGAGATTTTTCTCTCCCCCATGTCTTGCTGGCCTTCTAACAAAGACCAGGAAGAAAACCTGCCTTGTTCTTTTATCGGTAATGTCATTTTGTGAATTTCTGGAGTTCAGGTGAATCTGGTTTCCAGGGAGCTAATGCTGAGCCCCAGGAGTCAGCTGTTGATCTCAAAGTCAGACCCCTTGGAATCCTTCTTGTAAGACCCCATTGCTTGGAGGCAACCTGGGAGACCATCTAGGTACTCCTCCCTCAGGAAGAATTTGTGGTCAGAAGGAGGCCAGCCTGGGGGCGTGCTGGATTGCATTTTTATTCCAGACAAGACACGATTGTCTCCCTTTCTGTTTTGCTCGCTCTCATCTCCTTCCAATTGCCTCCATTCCCTCTATACGGGGCCTTGCCCACCCTCTCATGTTCTTTTCTGCTCCCATGGTTCACGCTAGCACTGGTCTGACTGAACGTACAGGGCACCTGTGCTGTATGCTTTCGTGTCAACCAATCAGCCACCATGCAAACTCTTTTTTTTTTTTAAGATTTTATTTATTTATGTGACAGAGAGACAGCCAGCGAGAGAGGGAACACAGCAGGGGAAGTGGGAGAGGAAGAAGCAGGCTCCCAGCCGAGGAGCCCGATGTGGGGCTCAATCCCAGAACGCTGGGATCACGCCCTGAGCCGAAGGCAGATGCTTAACGAGTGCGCTACCCAGGCACCCCCACCATGCAAACTCTTAATCCAGCATTGAACACTGGATAAAATGTGTGAATGGTGTCAGAGATGAAATAAAATCTATTTTATTTCCTTTCATCCTTCAGTGTCCTCTGTCATCCTGTGTACAGGATGTTGACAGACTTGCGTCATTCACCAGTCGACAGGCTGCTGTTGAACTTGGGCACAAAGTGGGTGCCCCAGAATGTCGGGTGTGTTGCAGGGTACAATGGAAGCTGTGTGTTGGGGACTCTTCCAGGATAGAAAGCACATTCCTTCCCACAGACAAACCCCTGTCTCCACCGCAGACCCCTCTCCTTCTCGGGTCCCAGAGCATAGGGACACAACTTCTACCACACATAGAGAAAGCTCCTTTCTGATTAGGTGGGGTTTCAGCTCTGTATGCTCTGCTTCTTATGATCCACGGCAACTCCCGGCAACTAGGGCATCTCATTGTGTTGTAAAAAGCAAACAGACTCAAAGCACCCCACAGCACATAGCAAAGTGAGAAAGTTCAGCCTTCCACACATTACTTGAATTTCAAAGTAAGTAGAAGGACAAGACACGGGTTCCCAACCAAAAACACTTAAAATAAAGTAAAGCGGATTTATATGGTTCTCTTTTACCCCTGGACTTAATTAATGCTGTAAATAATGCCTCCTATCTTCTGCATAATGATTTGCTCTGTTATGCTATTAAAAAGTTCCGTTACGTCAGTTCACACAGTCATTTGCACAGCTTAGACGTTAAATAGAACTTTGGTTAAAAGCCTACCACAGGAAATGAGTGTGTGTGTGTGCGTGTGTGTCTGCACGTGCGCGCAAGAGCGTGCATGTGTGTGCTTGTTGCCGTGTGAGATTTTCTGGGGTATAAGATAAGCCAGCAAGTGAGATTAGTTGAATATGCAAGTTATATGTTAATATGATTAAATGACTACCGGATCGCCCAACATAATCAATTGAAATATTCACCAACTTTGTGTTGAAATTGGAAGAAATTATTACCTTGAGGCTGCCAAACACATTTTGCAGCTTTGCATTTGCAATAATGCGTGTCTCACTTAGCATTTAAAAACATATTTTTGACTTTAATAAAGCAAGATGAGTCTATTAAAGAGATACTCACTAGAATGGAAGGCAGAATCAATAAGCACGGAAAACCACCCAGAGGAAAGGCAGCTGGGCCTTGGAGTTGCCTCCTGCCCTCCCCTCCCCCCTTCCTCCTTCCTTCTAGCCCCACTGCCCGTGGGCTCAGGGGGACTCAAGGTGAAGTTTTCCAAGGAAAAGCATTCTATTCCAAGCCATTCGTACTATTTTATCATTGAATTATTTGCCTTCACTCTAAAAATCCTACAAAATGATTTAGTCTCTTGACGTGATTTACTTGTATTTTTAAACTCCATGCAGATCACAGGGATGTAAATGTGTCTTCTCTCCCACGGAACAAGCAGAGCTAAAACAAATAAAATCAAAGATGCATATTCCTTCACTGTGGCTTTGCAAAATGTAAGTGATGGGGGGAAGGCAGCCGTCATTCGGCTCTGGTCTGTTATTGACAACAGCAGAAGTAAGAATTAGAAAACAAATCCTCTTCTAAATGAAATGAAGTCAGAGGCCCACCTCGCTCGGGAAATACTAATTGGAACTACCTTGCTAATGCTAGCGAGTCACAGGAAGGAAACATTAAGTTATTATTTTTAATAATGTTTACAAGTATATCCAGCCATTTCCAGCCGGTGAAAGATGTCAGCCTTGGCCAAACGTGGCAGATCTACTTTTCACCAAAGATGCTCCTCGTCTTCCCCCTGATAGCAATCATTAATTTTATTTTTTAACTCGGTCTTCAAATGAAGACAGATGAGCTGGAGAGTTTTAAATGCAGGCTGCTTATGTTCAGAAAAATGGCTGTGAGATAGTGGATCACGGCATCCGAGCCGAGGCCAGTTACTGTTTGGGAAGAAAATAAAAACAAACGTAGGGTGAACAGCAGAGTGGGCCTGAGAAGAGCTACCATTGAAAGAAGGGGGCAAGGTCTGTGTGCTGCTCCTCGGGCCGGCTCATTTCCTGATTGCTTTGGAGACTTCCAGATACAATTATTGTTCATTGCTCTTGATAATTTTAACATCACATGTTAATATTTATTTCTTATCAACAACCTTCTTAGGTGTCATAGATCAAGATGCCCTTTAGGTTTCGCATCATTGATGCTATTGTGCCGAATCTTTAAAGACAGTTTTCTCATTCGTGTCAATTCGTCTAAGCTGTATTTTCGCATCAAATATCAATTACCTTTATTTGGTTGCTATCATTTTATCCTTAAGTTAAGGATTTCAGACCTGACCTCACTAAGGGCTGCTCCAGGAAGATTCAAGACATCCCATCTTGGAGGTTGTGAAGGAAATTTCCTACGTGCATGTAGCAAATCTTTTCACTCTTAGAGACCATCTGATTGAGATGCGTGTGGTTCCATTTCATGACGGATTTGGAGTGAGCACAAGGAAAAAGGGGGAACAGAAAAGAATGTAAAATAAGCACGATAGAAGGTCATCTAGAATGGTGGAGATCTGCTCCTCCATAAAAGCACTGAGATTATTGGCAAAACATTGTTGGAATCAATTTTTCTGGAACTACAGAAATTAATCCCAAACCTCCAATGAACTGAAGAGCATTTATTCTTGAGAAAAGCAGTTCAGTCTTAGTAAGAGTAACAAACATGAAAGCACATTAACTTGCTCCACTTCCACCCCTCTCCCCAGCTCTGCGGTAGTCTCAGAATCACAGTAGGTGTGACAACCAACAGTATAGCAGCCACTAGAGGGGACCGTGTGGATTTGAAGCCCCTCCAATTTCCCCATGCCGGGGAATTGTCACTATTTTACCTGTTCGGCAGATCCCCAGAAAAAAACTCATACACAGGACTTGTCTTTATCTGTCCTATGGCCAAGGTGTTTGTTGAAAACAATCAGCAGAAATTATTTAACACTGCGGTGGTCTGAGGCAGTGATACCAGTTGGGGCAAACAAGAAATTGGCCAAAAAACTTAAAAGAAATATCTGAGAATTAGATGATTATCGGAAGGACTGACATATTCCTGGGGATCTGGAGGAACATGGATATGCACAAGGCTGTGCACATTCCCAGGGCTATAGTACTAGCAGGAAAGACTTGAGAAAGCCTCACTCTCTCACCTCTGGCCATCCCCAAGGCTCTGCACAATCAAGAAGTGAAGGCTAGGGCAGAGTTGTAAACTGCTGGAGCACTGAAGTAGTGCCTCCACACGTAGAGTGCCTCAGCCAAGGATGGGGGACATTTGGATCAAGGCATGTAAGGAAATCTCTGTTCAGTTATTAACTGACCATGAAGCTAACCAAGCAGAGACTTCAGTAGCCGCACATAACAAAAACAAACTTTATAGGATTGATTCATATAAGTCACCATACAAACAAAAACAGTTGCTATGATAAGCAACAAAAACAACAAAGGGAAGGGGAGAATCTGATATCCAGAATTGCCATATTATAATATTTAAAACATTCAGTTTTCAACAACAAAAGAGACTTGCAAAGAAACAGGAAAATATGTCCCATAAAGCTTAGAGCATAAATAAATGGAATAATTTTAAAAGATATTAAAAAAATCAATGAAACCCAAAATTAGTTTTTTGAAAAGATCAACAGATTGACAAACTTTTGGCTATGTTCACCACCAAAACCACCACCACCACCAACAGAGAAGACTCAAATTATTAAAATTAGGAATGAAAGAGGGGGGATCACTATGGATCCTACGGAAATAAAAAGAATTACTTTGATCAACTGCATACCAGAAGTTTAGATAACTTAGATGAAAGGGAAAACGTTTCTAGAAAGACATAAATCATGAAAACTGACTAAAGAAGAAACAAATAATCTAAAGAGACATATAATGAGCAAACAGATTGAATTGCCAATTTATTTATTTAGTTAGTTAGTTAGTTAGTTATTTTTAAAGATTTTATTTATTTATTTGACAGAGAGAGATAGCCAGCGAGAGAGGAAACACAAGCAGGGGAGTGGAGGAAGAAGAAGCAGCCTCCAGCAGAACAGGGATCCCAATGTGGGGCTCAATCCCAGGACCCTGGGATCACACCCTGAGCCAAAGGCAGACACTTAACGACTGAGCCACCCAGGTGCCCCTGAATTGCCAATTTAAAAAACCATTCCACAGGCCCAGTTGTCTTAAGCAGTTGATTCTACCAAATCTTCAAAGAATTAATACTAATCCTTATGAATATAAATAAAAATTCCTCAGCAAAATACTAGCAAACCAAATTCAGCTATATATACATATATAAACATATATAAACAAAACAAAACAGAAAAATGAACAAACCAATATATATGAACAAAAGAAAAATATGTAAACAAAACAAAAAATATATATAAGCAAACAAAATTATATATAAACAAACCATATCTATTTATTATATATTTAATATATACTACTATGTAATATATTATATATTTATATATAATATTAATATTATATTAACATTTATAATATATATTTGATACATAATATATTATAAATTTATAGATTTAAATATATATGTGTATATATGTGTGTGTGTGTGTATATATATATACGAGACTAAATATGTATAAAGGACTATATGTTATAAGTAAGATTTATCCCAAGAATGCAAGGTTGGTTTAACATCTGAAAGTCAATCAATGTAATACAACATATTAACAGGATAATGCTGGTCATGATCATCTCAACAGACAGGAAAATTGTTTTAAAAATGCCAACATTTAACATGCTTTTGTGAGAAAATTACTCAGCAAACTAAGAATAGAATGGAACCTTGTCAATCTGACAGAATATCTGCAAAGAAACCAAGGTTACATTGTAGTGGTAAAAGACTTTTCTCTTTAGATCAAAAGCAAGGCAAGAATGTCCACTTTTGTCACTCCTATTCAACATTGTACTGGAGATTCTAGCAGGTTAGATAAGAAAAATATATAAAAGGCAACCAGATTGGAAAAGAGAAGTGAAGCTATCTCTATTCACAGATGATAAGATCTTGTATATAGAAAATCTTAAGGAACCCACTAAAAACCTATTTGAACAAATAAGTACTTTCAGTGAGGCTGTAGGATACAAGATCAAATGTACTTCTATATGCTAGCAATGAACAACCAAAACATAGATTAAAAAGGTGATTGATTTGCAACAGAAACAAAAAAATAAAAAAGTTGGTAATAAGTAACAATAAGTAATTGAGAGACTTGTATACCTAAACCATAAAACATTATTGAAAGAAATTACAGAGATTAAGGAGTGACTTGTGATGACATTGGGTGTTGTATGGAAGTGTTGAATCAATAAATTGTACACCTGCAGCTAATATTACACTGCATGTTAATTCACTGGAATTTAAATAACTTAAAAAAATTATTGAAAGAGACTGAGGTAGAACTAAACAAGTGAAAAGATATCTCATTGGATGGATAGAAAAACAGATTAGGCAAAGATTCTTAAGTGGATCTATAGACTTATACAGTCCCTATCAAATCCCAGCTGCCTTCTGGAAGAAATTGGCAAGCTGATCCTAAAATTCATATGGAAATGCAAGGGATCCAGAATAGCCGAAAAAGTCTTGCAAGAGAAGAACCAAGTCGAAGGCATTATTATTCTCAGTTTTACGACTTACAACAAAACTATGGTAATCAATACACCATGGTACTGACATGAGAATAGATATAGAGATAAATGTAATAGACTTGAAACTCAAGAACTAAGCCCTTATGTTTATGATTTATGGTCAACTAATTCTGGAAAGAGGTGCCAAGACAATTCACCATCCACAAAATCTAATTCAAAATGGATTATAGTCATAAATATGAGTTAAAATTATAAAACTGTTAGAAGAAGACAGGAGTAAATCTTCATGACCTTGGGTTTGGCATGAGTTCTTAGCTATGACATGAAAAGAACAAACAATGCAATTAAAAAAAATAGATGAATTAAATTCATCTAAGTTAAAAACTTCAAAGGACACTATGAAGAAACTGAAAAGACGGCCCACAAGATGGAAGAAAGTATTTGTACATCCTTATCTCATGAGGGTATTCTAGCCAGAATATAGGAGTACTCCTACAACTTCTTAATAAAAAAGATCAATAACCCAATTAAAATATGAGGAAAATGTTAAAATAGACATTTTTCCAAAAAATACGCAAATGTCCCAAAAAACCTGTTCAACACCATTAGTCTTTAGGGCATGGCAAATCAAACCACAATGAGGTACTACTTCCTACCCATGAGGATGGCTAAAGTTAAAGAAATGGACAGTCTAAGTGTTTGCAAGGCTGCAGAGAAATTGAAATCCCATACATTCCTAATGGGATTGTAAGATGGATGGCCTCTTTGGAAAACAGTTTTGCAGTTCATCAAAAATTGAAAGAGAGTTACCGTATGACTCAGCAGTTCTACCCCTCAGTATAGACTGAAGATAAATGAATACAGATGTTCCCATGCAAACTTGTACACAAATTTTCATTGCGGCATTATTGCTAACAGACAAAATGTGGAAACAACTCAAATATGCATAACTTAATGAATGAGTAAATAAAATGTGTTATATCTATTCAATGGAAGGGCAAGAAAACAAGAATGAAGTATTGATAATACCACAAATGGACGAATCTTTTTTTTTTTTTAAGATTTTATTTATTTATTCGACAGCGATAGAGACAGCCAGTGAGAGAGGGAACACAAGCAGGGGGAGTGGGAGAGGAAGAAGCAGCCTCATAGCGGAGGAGCCTGATGTGGGGCTCGATCCCATAACGCCAGGATCACGCCCAGAGCCGAAGGCAGACGCTTAACCGCTGTGCCACCCAGGCGCCGCCCACAAATGGACGAATCTTGAAAACTTGTGCTAGGTAAAAGAAACCAGTCACAAAAGACCACATACTGTATGACTCCATTTCTATGCAATGTCCAGATTAGGCAAATCCGTAGAGACAAGACAAAGATTAACGGTCATCAGGGGCTGGGGCTGGAGGAGTGGAGGATGACTGCTAGTGGGGACAGAGGTTCTATTTGGGCTAATGAAAAAGTTCTGAAATGAGATGTTGGTAGTAGTTCTATAACTCTGTGAATATACTGAAATCCACTTACTTGTACAGGTTAAAAAGATAAATTTTATGATATATGAATTATACTTTGATTAATTATTACTTCTTAGCTATTAAAGCTATAAAAAGCATATTTAATAAATATGATGACGAAGACAGGAAAGATAATTCCCCAACTGATTTGCTTTTATATCATTATCAGCCTCCGAGAGAGAGGAAAAGGAAGCCGGAAATAATATCTTTGGTGTTTCAGCAAAGATTAAGAAACCCAGCCCTGAGTGCTGTTATCCCCTTCCTTGTAATGGCGTAGGGCACATTCCACCTTTCTGGTGGGTGTGACAACTTGTACAAGGGAGGGCTGCCTTGCTCATCTCTATCTCCTTCCATAATCCCTCACTCCCTGCACCTGCCTGAAAGCCTTGAAAACATGATGGTATCAATAAATTATAGGGGAGTAAATTGAGTAACCACCAAAGGTACGCAAATCCCATAAAAGAGCTGTGAAGTAGAGATGATGATGGTGATGCCGCTAAGTAGTAACACTATAGAGAGGCTAACGAAACTAGCTTTGAAGGAACTCTCCAAAGGTGACTTCTAGAAATCACTTCTGCAATGGATAAATTGCAGAAATAAGCACCGAACTGCCCGACGGTACTATGGAGAAATTCAGCTCTTGTATGGTGTCTATGTTACCTTTTTTAAGCGCTTATTAATACTTTCCCAGCTGATATGTAAGAGTTGGTAAAGTAGGTGAGCACACAATGCACTTTTTAAAGCCATTCTCAAATTTATTTCTCTTTGAGTGTATGTGTCTTCTTCAACCCTTCACACTGGGCTTTATGTTTTGGAGGAAAGAGCCCAGGTAAGGACCATGGCTGGTCTTTCTGTGCTACTGGGCTATGGCTGTCCCTGGCTGCTAGCAAGCCTTTTACTATTGTTTCGATTTCTGATTTACCACAGCCATCCTTCCTGTCCTCTGCTATTTTAGTAAGAGTGAGTGGAAATTTCCTGCATCTGCCTCATTATGGTGGGGTGGCTGGGAGAGAAAGCAAGGGTCCAAAGTGGGGAGAAGATAAACTTAGCTCCTATTAGCATTGCCATCGGTAGTAATTTAATGATATTCTATGCTGTGTCTGTAGGAAATTCCTTACATCTCGTAGATATAGGAATGATTGAAACAGAACAGCAAAACATGGTGTAAAAACAGGACTACAGAGGTTAAACAGGTTGAGGTGTCTGGCAGCTCCAAAAACGGATGAGAAATATGGCCCTGGGGAGCAGCAAATTTAATCTCTGAGCAGGTTTATTGTTTTATCAGGTTTTTGTTTAAGAAGGGTTTCATTATATATAACATCGAGATAAATTTTTGTACAGCAGATTTATTCAACAGGTTTATTCCTTTACCAGGTCTCATAGTATTTTACCACTTGGTATGTGGGGTCTTATTCATCAAAAGGGTTTATGACTTATCAGTTATGAATTTTAAAAAGTTTTACTAATAATGCAGGATGTGCTGAGATTTATAGGCAGTGCATTCGTTCTATTAGGAGTTTTATTTTGGAGCTGGGATACATACAAGCAAATTGCATGGTTTATTTGTAACGAGCAGAGATGGTGTCTGCAGGACCCCCTGCAGGACCTCCATTGCTAGGAGCAATGGATTTTATTCTTCATCTTATTGTGGCCTGAGATATTCTAATGATTTCTATGAGTCAGGTCATCTAAAGTGTCTGTGGCCCCTTTTCCCCGTACTACAGCAGGCTCACCTCACTCACTGGAAGCACCGTGCCAGACCGGCCACCCAATCACTTTGTTCTGTGAGTGTTTTAAATCCCCATTTCTTCAAGTAGAGACCACCATGGCTGCTGCTGCTGAGGTCAGAATCAATAATTTGCGCTAGTGGTCATTCTTAGTGGGGCTCAGGTGAGACCCTTACCTGGGCCAACTGATATTTTTTGTAGAGGAGAGCTCCCACGTGCCCAGAGTTAATTACAGGTGTTTGTTTCATCATGGCGGTATGGTTAAACCTTTGTGCATAATCCCAGCAGATTGACAACTTCTGCAGTCCTGACCTACCCAGGTATCATTTGTGATTTATTTGTGGCATTTTCCATAGTCACCATCACATCCTGGGTCATCACAAAAAATTTTCTGTGGAGTCACCAAACATATGCATAGTTTCAGTAACACATTCACCCCCTCATCTCTGTTGAGCAGACAACTGAGTGTAATCCCAACAGACTTCCAACTCTTCCAATCATTAGGATAGACATTCCTGGCAATGGGACAAAGTTCTAACAGAAGTGACTCTGGTTAATGTTTCCAAAACGGGATAACTATATTCTTTTTCTTCCCAGAGGAAGTCAGCTCTGCAGAAGACACTGATTTCAGGAGGCAAGGCTAGCCGTTGGTTTTCAGATCCTGGTTCGGCACAGAATCAACCATGCCTTGAGAGAAAAAAAATGAGTCATGGTCAATGACAGGTCAAAACTTATTGCATTGGCTCCATTTGGTCTCACACCTCATGTCCACCATATATCTCCTTTAACTGTTGACTCCAGGACCACCTCCATTTTTTGAAACCTATTCTGACCACTTTGTTTCTCTGTGTGATTTGCATTTATTTTTCATAAGAATACCCAATAGGGTTGGTTTCCACCCAATTCCCTCACCACGGGTGTTGCCTCCCCGATCTTCATCCATCTGTGGTTGGTACTCATGATCTGCAATGTTCGCTTGTCTTTTGAGCCCTACAGTGAGGGCTGTGGCTGGCTCCAGCTGCACTGTGGGGTAGCAAGGCTAGCAGCACAAGATGCTCTTTGGATCTGTTTTCTCACGAGGAGCTCAGTCCAGCAGTCCTCTAAAAATATCCCCATAGTTACTCTTCCTCTCTCTTGGCCATTTTCCACACTGAAGCCAGCGATTTTTTTTAAATGAAAATCTTATCATGCCACTCTCTTGAATAGATCCACTAATGCCTTCCCATTTCCCTGAGACCTGGCCAATAAGGTTCTTCAAGACCCTAGCTCTGCCTCGCTCTCCAGCCTCATTTCAAGCCCTCCTCCCTCCCTCACCAGGGTTCAGGAGCTCTGTCTTCTTTCTTTCGGAGAGCATTGAGCTCCTTCTCAACTCTGAGTCTCTGACCCTTCGCAATTTTCATCTCTCTTCTTCTAATATTCTTTCCCCCTACTCTCCATCTGGCTCCCTCCCTTGGTCATTTCTGTCATTTTCTCAGGGAAGTTCTCCACATTCTCCTGTCTGGATGCCAGACACATATTGGTGATGAATCTCTGCTCTTCCTTCAAAGTCCTTCTTAAAAGTCGAGTCAGATGTTACACAAATACTCAGACAAAAAATATTTATGTTTCCTTAATATGAATGTGAGTTCCATGATGGCTGGACCATGTCTCATTCATATCAGGGTCTCCAGGATTGGATCAATGGTGTTGAGCAGACATTTCTTGAGTGAATGAGTGAACAAAGGAATGTTTCTTGTCCTCCCCGTAAGTTTTAAGGTCCATTTGTGCTGGGATTTTGTCTTCACATTTTCATTTCTGTCCAGAGCATCTTGCCCAGGGCTGTCTAACTGTCTCATCAAATCCAGAACTTTGATCTCCTTAGCACTACCCTCCCGCCAGCTTCCGGTCCTCCCAGAAGTACTTGAGGCAGAGGCGGAAGGCTCTGGTTCTGAGATTTCTTTTTTTTTTTTTTTAAAGATTTTATTTATTTATTTGACAGAGACAGCCAGCGAGAGAGGGAACACAGCAGGGGGAGTGGGAGAGGAAGAAGCAGGCTCATAGCGGAGGAGCCCGATGTGGGGCTCGATCCCAGAACACCGGGATCACGCCCTGAGCCGAAGGCAGACGCTTTAACGACTGCGCTACCCAGGCGCCCCTGGTTCTGAGATTTCTTGAGCAAGCCTTAAAAGGGTAACATTCTCCTTGCTGATTATTTGCTGTATTGAATTCTACACAGCGGCATCATGGCAAACACATTCGCTCTATCCCATTTCTTTCTTGCTGGCAGGGACCGTGTTTGTTTCCGTGCCCAGCCCCCCATGAAATTATGTTGCATAATACTTAACAGAGGTATCCCAGCCCCGGAGGGAAATCCCAGTTGGTATAAACAAACAGTCCCCAAAACATGGTCTATAGAACCCGTCTCAGAGACCTTTTGAGGGAGTCCTTCAGGTCAAAACTATTTTCACAATAATATTTAGACGTAATTTGTTTTTTTTTTTTTTCCGATGCTGACATTTGCTCTGATGGTAAAAAGCAATGATGAGTAAAACGGCTGGGGCCTTAGCGGGAATCAAGGCGGTGGCACCAAACTGTATTAGTAGACATTGTATATTTCACTGCCATACACTCACAGGAAAAGAAGAAAGAAATCTATTTTCTTTGAGGATACCCTGACAATGTAGTAAAAAATACACTTTTTATTAAATCTCAACTCTTAAGTACATGCCATTTTATTATTCTGGCTGAAGAAATAGCAAGGATGCATAAATCAGTCTTGCTGTTTACCAAAGTACGATGACGTGGACATCTCAAGGAAGTGCCTTTGGGCAATGGCTTGAGTTGTGAGCTGAGATAGCTGGCTTTTTTCATGGAACACCATTTTTACTTTATATAATATCTGACCAACCTTGGTTATTCAGACTTGGGCATTTGGCAGATGTTTTCTCAAAAATGAATAAAGGGAAACAGCTAACGGTGTCCATTGCCAATGATGAAATGTAAGCTTTCACGCTAAAATTATAATTTTTAGAAACATTGTGTTTACCACGATGAGCTTGACAGCTCCCAATATTTTAAGAATTTTCTGATGAGATTGGTGGAAACATTAAGGACGATAATGTTTCAATTTTGTGTAATAAAACATGTCAACATTGGAAGATGTACGTCATTCAGTGAGCCAATATTCTCCAAATGATCAAGGCATGACGTCACCAAATCCTGCCTGCGTAAAGATTCATTCAAAGAACAAGACAAACCAACGGATGTTAGTGTAACAGAGCATGTAGAAGTTCTTTGATGTGGCTTCCTATTCCACACTGCCCTTAATCTTCAAAAAGCTGCCATTCTTCGAGTTTTAATATAGTACCAAAGAAGGATATCCAGCTAGCTGAAGAGATTATCGGATACTCCTCCCTTTTGCAACTACGTATCTTTATGAGGCCACATGTCTTCCTATACTTGAACCAAACCACATATCACAATAGGCTGAAGGCAGAAGCAGACCTGAGAATACAGCCACCTGCTATTAAACCACGCATTAAAAATTTTACAGAAATTAAGAAGCATACCAATCTTCTCACTGTTTTTTCATTTTGGTAACTGTAGTTATTCTTTGTAACTATAGGTATGTTAAGATATTATGGGTTTATTTTTTTTAGAGGAAATTAATAAATATTTTAAAGTTTATCATGTTAATTTCTTTTCTTTAAAAGATTTTATGTATTTATTTGGGGGAGGGGGGACGAGCAGGGGGCAGGGGCAGAGGGAGAGGGAGAAACAGACTCCCCGCTGAGCAGGGAGCCCAATGTGAGATGAGATCCCAGGACCCTGAGATCATGACCTGAGTCAAAGTCCACTGCTTAACTGACTGAGCCACTCAGGTGCCCCATAATTTCTAATAAGGTATGTATTGATAGATATAATCGGCATTAAAAAAAAAAAAAGGCTTGGGGCGCCTGGGTGGCACAGCGGTTAAGCGTCTGCCTTCGGCTCAGGGCGTGATCCCGGCGTTGTGGGATCGAGCCCCACATCAGGCTCTTCCGCTATGAGCCTGCTTCTTCCTCTCCCACTCCCCCTGCTTGTGTTCCCTCTCTCGCTGGCTGTCTCTATCTCTGTCGAATGAATAAATAAATAAAATCTTAAAAAAAAAAAAAAAGGCTTGAACACCTCTGGTCCAGATGATCATTGTGCTTCTTGCTTACTGGTGATGGCTTTAGCCACAGGCCTGCCAGGAGATGTGAGCGGAATCCTGTCTGGAGGATAGGGTGTGTTGCTTTGAAATGTACAGAGGAAGGGGTGGTCTTTCTTCCTCTGCTAGCCATCATCGGGTCTCTATATGACAGAATGATGGCAGGCTTGCAGGAAGGTAGAAAAGTGAAAGCATAAAAATCACTTGAGTCCTGCTCAACATGGTTGAACCGTAGGCGTAACCAGTCCTGGAACTGTCTTGTCCCTAGGCTTGTTGATATTTGAGAAAATAGGGTTTCTCTATTGCTTAAGCCTTTGGGGGGAGGGGTTTCCCTTCACTTAAAAGCCAAGAGCATCCTGATATAGGAATATCCCCCAAACTTTAAACATATAAAGTAACTCACGACCAGAAGGAAGAGTCTTATGACTCATTTTTTTTTTTCCCTTTTGACTTTTTTCAGTACAGAGCTCAAATTCACATCCACCTCAAAGATCATTAGTCCTGCATGCCCAATCTCTTGGTTTTATATATGGCAGTTTGTATGTGGGCATATGATTTTTCCTCCTCGTAGCCCCTCTTACCATCCAAACCAGCAGAAAAATAAATAGCCATATAAAAGAGGTGAATGCTATAGACAACAAGAAACTGCCGGGATCTATGCCGTGCTTCCCCCAAAGAGTCATTTCAGTCTATTAGGCACATAATGCATGTTTTAAAAAAGAACCCGTTGTGCTACAGAGGGGAGGGGGGTGGGGGAATGGGATAGACCGGTGATGGGTAGTAAGGAGGGCACATATTGCATGGTGCACTGGGTGTTATACACAACTAATGAATCATCGAGCCTTACATCGAAAACCGGGGATGTACTGTATGGTGACTAACATAATATAATAAAAAATCATTATTAATTAAAAAAAAAAAAAAAAAAAAAAAAAAAAAAAAAAGAACCCGTTGTAAATACATATTTGTTTAGATGGACTGCAGCACACAGAGAATCTCCTGGGGAGAGAGGATGTATTTTACAACCTGCCGAAAAAGATCCTGTGAAAGGTAAAATAAGGACAAACAGAAAGGCATAGAACCCTTCGCCGCGCCCCCCCCCCCCCCCCCCCCCGCCGGGAGACTGAATGCAAGCCGAGTCCCTGGACTGTGCTGCCCGGGCTGGCCTGACACTCAGACACCTTGACCTCAGAGGCAAGAGACCAAGGCTGCTTGCGTCGCTGAAGTCCTGGGACCATTCACGCTAATCCTGGGATCCGAGGAGGGATGGGAAGATGAGTCTTCTGATGCTGGGGCTCGAGGTAGCGGTCTTAAACCCTGAGACTCAGGGGAAGCTGGGATTGCTTTTGCCATGAACAGACATGGAGTACCCCCACTCATCTGGGGTTGGCTCTAGTTGCTACTTGCAACTCAGGGGAGCTCAGGACCTGTTTTTTGGTGTAAATGAAACGTTCTAATGCCGGACTAATGCCACAGCTTTAAATAATAACTACAGCTGGACCCCTGTCGCCTTACACTGGAAACTTCCAGGGAAAGCAGCCCCAGTTTGATGATAAGTCCCATGTAGGAGGGGCCTTGGGAGAGAAAAGCTGGGTGCCTAGAATTGAAGTTCAGCCCCTGAGAGGTGTGCGGCTCCTTTTTTACTTTCGTTTTGTGGCTGCACCATTCTTCCTCTGCATTTTGCCAGAAAACATCGGCTTTTGGGTGCAAATAGAGTGTCCCAGTCCCTGCAGAGTAATTAAGCAGGTGATGATGTGTACTTCCTGCGACATCACCTCAAGAAGACCCGGATGTCAACTTGTCTATTAGTCAATGATTGTTCACCTGGTTAAAGCCATAACTTCCCAGTCTCTCCATTATAGAAATAGCCTTGTGATTTTATAATTAATGAATAATCTGTGGGACAAGTCTTAGAAATCATGTAAATATCCTCTTCCCCAATGATTTTTCAAGCAATGATTTTAGAACAATCCATGACTGTGTCAATTATTACATTTATGTTTGCAAAATGGTGATTTTCTAATTCAGTCGTTATTTCTACAATCATACGTAAATAAGAATGTGTCACTGTAGACTCTGGGTTCTTTTTTAGTCAGTATGTTATAATCCATTTTTGCCATTATTGTCTTCAATGCTCAAATTGTCTCACATTTGGCCACTAGGAATCCCCTGGGCTTGAGGACTTCCTTGCTTTCTGTCGTAGGCTGTTCCAGAGCCAGCTTGCCTCTCTTGTCTTAGAGCTGGAATCAGCCACTTCTCCCAGAGGTGCTAGTTCCTGGTAGTGGAGAATGGCATTTGCAAACCAAGATCTGGGTTCTCATGTGCCCATTGCTCCTGGATGGTCATTGCTTCTAGGCCATTTCAATGGACAGAGTTAGAAAATACAGCATTTCTTTTTTACTTCTTTCCTTGTCTTTCTTTAACAAAATCAAGGCTTCATATGAATCCCTTCAACTCAATTCCAATACCACAGGCATTTTCCTTGCTTTCCTCTAACCCGCATTAGTTGGTCCTTTCTCAGTGAAAATTCTGGTTCCCAGCAATGTTAATCACACTAATAATATATGGATTTTCCCCCCTCTGAGTTACAGTATGCACACCATAATGTCAAAATTACTAATTATTGATAGCATGACCAACCCCAACTTGCTAACTAAAGTTCAGCGTATATCTTTGCAGTGGCCTTGTTCTCTTTGTAGTTGTCTTACCGATATGTTTAATCTGAGTCCAATCACATGAAGAAGTATTACAGAAATCCAGATTTGTCTAACTTTCGCACGATAAGTGACTGGATTCTTCAATGTATCAATGCTGGGGAAAGGAAAAAAAAGGGGTGTGGGGAACGGTTACAAGTTACAGGAGATAAAAGAGACATGGTGACCAAATGCAAATGTAAGATCTTTGATTGGACTCTGAACGAAAAAAAGAAAAAAGCTGTAGGGGTATTTTAAGGACAAATGGATAGATACAGACTGTGTGTTACATAGTATTACTGTATTCTTATTCAATGTCTTGGGCAGATAATGGTACTATGGCTGAATGTTACATTTAGGGAGCAAGGCTGTATTTGATAGACACTTCTGGGTCCTCAGAAATACTTATTGTCTTAACTTTCTTTTAAAGGTAAAGATGATGAGAAATAAAGAAATACAATTTTGAGTTTATTTGTAACTCATAGGCGTGTACTTTTAATGTTTTATCTTAAGCTATGTCTAATCTACTCCTTAGACCATCTACTAATCTCACTGTGTTTTTCATTTCTAGATGCTCTCTCAGGTTTGTTTGTTTTTTTTTTAATCCATGTGTTCTGTTTTCAAAATGTCTGTTTTACCTGTTTCACCTCCCTTCCTTCAGGAGGTTAGTTCTTTTTTTTTAATTTTTAAAAAAGATTTTATTTATTTATTTGAGAGAGAGAGAGGGAGAGAGAGAGAATGAGTAAGTGAGAGAGAGAATATGAACAGGGAGAAGGGCAGAGGGAGAAGGAGAAGCAGATTCCCCACTGAGCAGGGAGCCCAGCAGACCCCAGAATCATGACCTGAGCCGAAGGCAGACACTTAACCGACTGAGCCACCCAGGTGCCCCACGAGGTTAATTCTTTAAAAAAAATGTTGTGTGTTAAATATCATTTAACAAACCCACTTTATACAAAACCTTTAACACTGACATTCCATTTCTCAGATTTGGGGCTCTAATCCACCTGTTTATTGTTTATCTGCTGACTTTCATTCCTACTCTGTGGCTTTCTTACCTGCTTGGTAATTTTTGACTGCGAGCCTATTGTCAGGGAGCCTTTTTCACTCATGAGAGACCCAGGTGGACTGTGTTATGGGGTGATCCTCCCACGGAGGTTTTATGTCCTTGACTTCTTCTGATGCTCCAGGATTATCACCAGCCCCAGGCAAATTTTATATTAATTTTGGGGAGTTTACAATTTTGTGGTTCCTCCAGAAGTTGCAAATTCAAACCCCAGACAGTTTTAGGTCAAAGTTTTGAATTCTCAAGTAAGCTTTTCGATCCAGACCACTGAGAGTGTTTCTGTTTCCTTTCTCCAGGATGGCCTGTGACATTTATTTATTTATTTATTTATTTATTTATTTATTTTTTCCGCAGAGGGAAATTTAATAAATTATTTATTTATTTTTCCCCTTAACAGAGAGTGCAGCTTTTCGAAGGTCTTGTGGAGAGGAAGGCATCATGTTTCAAAGCCTAGCCACACTGGTCTAAGGCCAGATCGTTAGTCTTCATAGAGCTTTTAAGCCCCCAGCCCTGGATTGTTCTAAAGGGTACTGCTTGGTGTCCCTTCAAAGCAGATCTGTTGAAGTCCAAACCCCAGCATTTTAAAAGGTGATCTTCTTTGGACATAGAATCATTACAGAGGAAAGCAAGTAAAATTGAGATCACAAGCATGGGCTGTAATCTAATATGATTGGTGTCCTTGCACAAAAGGAAATTTGGACACAGAGATGGATGCCCACAGAGGGAAGAGGGTGTGAAGACACAGGGAAAGCAGCATGAAGACAGGTTTGCATGATGCATCTGTAAGCCAAGATGCCCAGGGCTGCCAAGAGCTCGGGAGAGGCAGGGGACAGCTCTTCCCTAGCAGCTTCGGAGGGATCATGGACCTGCTGACACCTCTATTACAGACTTCTGACCTCTAGAGCAAGAAGACGATACCCCTCCATCATTTTAAGCGACCCAGTTTGTGGTAGGTTATTAGAGTGGTGCAAGGGAGCTGACTCACACACCATCCTTGACGTTGCCCACCGCCGAAGAAGGGCCGCGGTACTGGCACCTGCTCCCCGCTCTTGACATCAGTTCCCTCTTCACTTCTGACCCCTGAGATTTCCTTTCTCAAGCTCAGCTTTGTATTTGTAATGTTTCTTCGTTGTTCTAGCTTACCCAGGGTGTCTGCACGTGTAGCGGGACAGATGTCATGCCATCTTATGTTCTTCACCTGAGCCCCATTGTTGACCTGTGAGCTGCTGGGAACGCAAAGGAAAATGAGGCAGCCTTTTCCAGAATAAAGAGGCAGCCCCGAGCGAATGTTTCCCACTAGGGCCACCCTGAACCTCGCCTTGGGGGAGGGCCTAGAGCATGCTGCAAAGTGGACTGGAGGCACGTGAATGCCGGGCTGCCTGAGGCCCGGGCGAGTGACACAGTGAATAAAACTGGCTCAGGGTAACGCAGGCCAGTTATTTCGAAACCCTCAGACTTCATGGTGTAGCTGTTACTTTTCTTCAATAGCAACCTAGGTATCACGTTCGTAATGTGACTGTCACATACGAGTGTCATGCAAACTTAATGCCACGTGGCAAGTGTCCTCCGAGACCTGAAGAGGCAGGTCGCAGTAAAGGAGGGTGTGTCTACCGAAGGGCAGCTGCCATTTGTGAAATATCGTCAGATCTCTATAGTTTCCAAAATAAAAAAGGAGTTCAGATCTTGATGTGAAATCTCTTGACTTTGGAATGTTGGCACTAAGAAAGAATTCAAAACATTTAAAAACATTGTTCGGTCAAACAAAACATATGTATAGGCTTGTTTCATCCGTTTAGGAAACACGAGTTGACGATTGCCTTTTCAAAACTACCACTTATATAACTTTTCTGAAGATGAAACTGTTCTATAAAACAATAACAGACATTGGCATTTCTCTTTATACTCTTTGTCCCTGTGGCAAAAAGCAAATTCTAAGCGGTGGCACTTTGGTTGCTCTGTTATTTATCTTTTAAACGCAGAGAAACTCTTGATTCTAAAGGTGTGTTTTCCTTTAAGGAAAACGATAAAGAATACAATTAATTGGAGACAGACATTGCTTGACCCCCAAGTTCTGGGAACAGACGGAAAACTCAAGGTCAACATTGAAGCTCCAAGTTTAATTTATTCTGTTGGTTTTCTTCCTTCTCCCTCCCCCAGAACATTCTATATTTTGCTAGAGAAATATAGCTTCATTTCAATCTGCCTCTTTGGGAGGGGGTGTTCGGTAACGGTGATTCTGAGGAAGACTTTTCAGAGAGGTGCACCTGCTTGCCTGCCTGCTATTGGACCGTGAGGTTGCCTGGGCGTCGCTTTCTGAGTGATAGGAGGCGAAATAGCTTGTTCCTGAGTTTGAGGGACCAGCATTCCTCTAGGAAGACAGCTATTCCAAGTCAAAGCTTAACAATGCTTGGGTTGCATGGTGCTTAGGATTCAGGCCTGCCCACTTGTCCCTACTGTAGGAACGAGGGGACAAGCCAGTGACTTGACTGGATAGACTGTATTGATATTATTGGACCACTTTCATTCTTTGTGGGTCAAAGGAAGCAGAGAGCTCCAGATGGCCACGCACTTGACTCATCCAGCCACTCAGATGTGATACTGACGCTGCTTGTCCTTCTCAATGTCTGTTTTGAGGCAGTGCCTCTGATACCTTTTGTCTTTCTTCATAAGCAAGGATAGGTTCATCGCTTATCAACCTGCTATGCAACTTGGAAGTTCCTCCGTGTTTTCAGCCTGAGTGGTCTCTCCAGCCTGAGGGTTTCATAATCTCCTTTTTATCGAAAGTCTTTTATCCGCTATACCAAACCCTTGGGTTCTCTCAGTACCTTTGCCCACGGCCTCCATTGTCAGTTGGTTTGCAGGAACTGCTGCTACTCTGTGAAATGGCTATATGGATTCTAAGGGCCGGTGAAGAGTATGTCTTTAAATATGTGCCTTCTCCTCTATTCCCATTAACCTTCCGTAGGAAACTTTCTCAACATCTATTGCCCCTCTCTGGCTGTCAGCCTGTCTACCTTCTCACACCATCATTCTCATAATTCAGCCAGAGTGAGCTTTCTAAGACAAAAGCTGACCACCACGTCATGACCAAGGTTTAACCCTTTGATGACTCCATTACATAGAGAACGAAAGCCAAAACTTATAGCATAGCACTGAAAAGCCTTCAGAATCTTTCTTTTACCTAATTTACCAAAGTTTTCTCTCGGCATAATGCCTCCATTCGGGCTGCATCAAACTATTTTATATGCATCAGGTAGAAGCAGCATATTGGACAAGAGGTTTTAGTTCATTTTATAAAAGGTAACTTTATATACCCGAGATCATAGCTTCATAACATATAAAGCGGAAGTAATAGAGATATGGAAAGAATGTGATAAATCCATCCTTATGCTGAGAGATACTTGCCTGACCTCTCTCAGAACTCAATAAATTAAGGACATACAGACTAGAATAAAAATGAGAGCCAATTGTACACCTCAAACTTACACAGTATTGTATGTCAATTATATCTTAATACATCTAAGAAAAAGTAAAAATGAGAAATGTTATAAAAGATTTGGATAATCAATAATAAGCTTGACTGCATATATGTTTGCATATGTGCACACACTTTTTCTAAGCAAATAGAAAACTCACATTAGTGTCAAACACACATGAAATATTTACAGGAGTGACCATGCATTTAAGCCACAAGGAATATTTCTATGAACTCTTCAAATCAGAAATGACATGGATCATAAAAACAGATCACATTAAAAGTCGAGACTTCTAAAATCATCCTTGATTTAAACAGGAGATAAAATCAAAATAATAAATTCATGATAAAAATAAGAGTCATGCAAATATTTTTGTAAAAAAACTAATGGCAACTGTAAGAATTTCAAGTGTATATACTAGAAAATTGAAATGGTTAAAATTAAACGAACCAAATATGTAATTCAAGACGCTGAAGAAAAGATAACAATAAAAACCCATAGGAAAACATTAATGATAGTAACAAATCCAGTTTCATAGTTTATAGGTTTCCAGGAAGGCATCCATTTCTTCCAGGTTGACTAATTTATTGGCATATAGTTGCTGATAATCATTTCTAATAATCAGAAAGGTTGAATACCCACCATTTGCATCGACATGGATGGAACTGGAGGGGATCATGCCAAGTGAAATAAGTCAAGCAGAGAAAGACAACTACCACATGGCTCCACCCATACGTGGAACACAAGGAATAGCATAGAGGACATCAGGAGAAGGAAGGGAAACATGAAGGCGGGGAAATCAGAGGGGGAGACGAACCATGAGAGACTGTGGACTCCAGGAAACAAACTGAGAGTTTCAGAGGGGAGGGGGGCGGGGGGATGGGCCAGCACAGTGATGGGTATTAAGGAGGGCATGCACCGCAGGAAGCATCGGGTGCTACACACAAACAACGAAGCATGGAATGCCACATCAAAAACTAATGACTATGGTAACTAACACAACACAATAAAACAAAACAAAACCAAATCGTGTTGGGGAAACTGGACAGCAACATACAGAAGAACGAAACTAGACCACTTTTTTACACCATACACAAATATAAATTCAAAATGGATGAAAGAGCTAAATGTGAGACAAGAAATCACTAAAATCTTAGAGAAGAACACAGGCAGAAACCTCTTTGTGATCAGTCATAGCAGCTTCTTACTTGACACGTCTCTGGAGGCAAGGGAAACAGAAGCAAAAGTGAACTACTGAGGCTTCATCAAGATAAAAATCTGCACAGCGAAGGAAACAGTCAACAAAACTAAAAGGCAACCTGCAGAATGGGAGAAGACATTTGCAAACGATCTATCTGACAAAGGTTTAGTATCCAGGATTGATAAAGAACTCAACAAAATCAGCACCCAAAAAGTAAATAATCCAGTTAAGAAATGGGCAGAAGACATGAATAGACACCTTTCCAAAGAAGACATCCAGATGGTCAACAGACACATGAAAAGATGCTCAACCTCACTCATCATCAGGGAAATATTAATCGAAACCACAGTGAGATGCCACCTCACCCCAGTCAGAATGGCTAATATCAACAACACAAGAAACAGCAGGTGTTGGCTAGGTTGTGGAGGAAGGGGAACATTCTTACACTGTTGGTGGGAATGAAAACTGGTGCAGCCACTCTGCAAAACAGTATGGAACAGGAAGAAATTGACAATCTGAATAGACCAATAACCAGTAACGAAATTGAAGCAGTGATCAAAAACCTCCCAAAAACTACAGTCCTGGGCGAGATGGCTTCCAGGGAATTCTACCAAACATTTAAAGAAGAAAGAATACCTATTCTCCTGAAGCTCTTTCAAAAAATAGAAACTGAAGGAAAACTTCCAAACTCATTCTATGAGGCCAGCATTACCTTTGTCCCAAAACCAGGCAAAGACCCCATCAAAAAGGAGAACTATAGACCAATATCTCTGATGAATATGGATGCCAAAATTCTCAACAAGATCCCAGCCAAAAAGATCCAACAGTACATTAAAAAGATTATCCATCCACCATCAGGTGGGGTTTATTCCTGGGATGCAAGGGTGGTTCAACATTAGCAAATCATACAATGTGACAAGAACCATGTGATGCTCTCAATTGATGCAGAAAAAGCATTTGACAAAATACAGCATCCTTTCCTGATTAAAACTCTTCAGAGTGTAGGGATGGAGGGAATATTCCTCAATTTCATAAAAACCATCTATGAAAAGCCCACAGTGAATATCATTCTCAATGGGGAAAAGCTCAGAGCTTTTCCCTTAAGATCAGGAACACAAGGATGCCTACTGTCGCCACTATTGTTCAGCCTAGTAGAAGTCCTAGCATCAGCAATCAGAAATCAAAAAGAAATAAAAGGTATCCAAATTGGCAAAGAAGAAGTGAAACTCCCAACACCATTTGTTGAAGAGACTGTCTCTTTTCCATTGGCTATTCTGCTTTGTTAGATTAACCGTATTGTTGTGGGTCCATGTCTGGGTTTTCTGTTCTGTTCCATTGATCTATATGTCTGTTTTTGTGTTAGCTATAGTTATTTTAAAATTTTCTGTCCTTTAACCTTTATACTAAAGTTATAGACCACCGTATTACAGTATTGGAGTATTCTTAATTTGACTCTATACTTACCTTTACCATTGTGTTTTATATTTTCATATGTTTTCATGCCCTAATAAATGTTTTTTTCATTAAAAAAATCCAAAATTTATGAATTTTTTAAAAAATCATCATTAGCTTTTATATCTGGTTCCTTGAAAAGACAAAAATGTCTGGCCAGTATGGTAAAAAAAAAAAGTATATACAAAGATAGATAATATTAAAAATAAGGAAAAGAATATAACTTCAGTTAATGAGGAGATTATAAAATTAAGTGAATATTATTGCATTCTAAAATGTCACCAAAATAGAAAATTTTCTAGTAAATACAAAAATCAGTAAGATTGATTTAAGTAGACAACATTAAAATAGCAGAATTTGTAGAATTTTTTTAAATAGCAAAAAAATAAAAACTTTCCTAAAAACAGCACCAGATCTAGACTGTCTGTAGATAAGTTGTACTAAAACTTTAATAAAGTGGATAATTCTTATAATTCACAGAAACTTTCCCAACTCATTCTACAATGGTAATATTTCCCTGACACTAAAAGAAGACAAGAGTAGCATAAAAAAAGAGAACTTTTTTTTTTTAATGTATGAGCATAGTTACAAAAACTCTAAATAAGATATGATCATGAAACCTGTTACCAAGTTGAGTTTATCTTGGGAATGAAAGGATAGTTACACCTTCAGAAATCTATTTCTGTAATTAATGAAATTAAGAGATTAAAATAAACATGTCACGTGAGGAGGCATTAAGTAAAACTGATCCCTCATTCACGATTTTAAAAGCCATAGTAAGCTAAGAAAGGGGAAAAAAAACCTTTTTAACCTAATAAAAAGGTTAAGAAATACAAATTAAGCATGTAAAATTAGGAATTTTTATTTGATTTTGTTCAGAACCTAGATAAAACACTCATTGAAGCCCCAGCCACTAAACAGAGAAAAGAAATTAGGTAAGTAGATAAAATATTGTATCAGAGAGAGAGAGAAAAAAACACTATTTAGAATTATTATGTTTACATACCTGACAAATCTAAGTAAATTCCTTGGAATTATTATTTGAAGGTAGTTGGATACAAGATAAATATACAAAAACAGAATTTCTGAACAACAAGAACAAGTAGGAAATACAGAGTGGAAAGAACCATTTGATAGCAACAAAACACATATATCATCTAGGAAAAAAGCTAACAGTACATGTACAGGACTTATAGAAACAAAACTATAAATGCTTATAAAGGACACAAAGGAGAGAAGATAACTGAAGGGTCCTCAAATGTAGGAAGACTTAATAATGCAGACTTGTCAAATCTCCCCACGTTAATTGTCTATTCAATATTCAGTGCTCTCCCGTCTTGGACTGAGGACTTCTTCCCCAGGAAGTAAACCCTGAGACAAAGACTTGCCTTTAGGGAATTTATTTCAGGGAATAGTATAGCAGCCTCTGCAATAAAGGGGGCTGCTGAGGAGTGGCACTGGGGCACAATGGTGTCTGATACAACTCCCAATCAAATCCCAGTAAGAGATTTTTAAAGAAAGGTGATGAGCAGATTCTGAGACCATATGGGAGAGACATTACAGAAGAACCGTTGAAGACAGTTTTGAAAAAAGAAGACTGATGGGGGGGGGGCTAATTTCCCCACCAAATTTCACACCTAATATAAGAGTGTGGCAATTACAGCCATGTGATCTTACAAAAGAAAGAGCTTGATGGCACAATCTGAAGAGGGAAGAAGAGGACCATGTAACTGTGGGTTTCGTTTATGACAAAGGCAGGACTTTGGATGGGAGAAGAAAAACGGACCAATTACCCAATGATGAAGATAGTCGGCTATTCGTTCGAAAAGTAGACGTCTATTTCATGATACACAAAATTTCAACACAGATTTAAAAGTTAATAAAAACAATTAAAAGAAAATAATCTTAAGGCATAAAAAGTACTCCTAAATAAGGTATGAAGCCCAGAGTCTCTGAACAAATAGGTGGACATATTTGACTACATTAGAACACACAAAAATCTTCTGCAGAAAAGACGAATGATATTTTGGGAGCAATATTTACAACATATATTTTAAAACATCCGAATTTTCTAATAAACAGAAATTCAAATTAAAGCAAGATTATCCATTTTTATACCTTAGAATGGCAAAATTTTAAACGACCAGTATATTCTGAGCAGACAAGGATGTAAAAAATATACCATCTATCATTTGATAAAGGCATCTGAATTTAAAATGTACATGCCCTTCAAACAAGTCATCTTAATTTTGGAAATCTAGTTTATAGAAACACTTCCATGAAAGTGCAAACGTATAGACAAGATTGTATACCATGTAATAATGAAAAATTAGAAGCACCTTAAATAGTAAATATTTTGTAATAAATTATGGTATCTCCATACTATGGAGTACTAATAAAGTCTATGGGTTTTGAAATATCTGTGAAATGAATTAAGTGAAAAAAAATCAGTGTCCAGCCTAATATATATGATATATCTTTATGTGAATATCCTATATGTATATTTAATATGTAGTTAATATGATATAATATATTATATTTGTATAGCATACATATATATATTACATATTATGTATATTTATGGAAATGTGTAGAAACAAATAATTGGAAAGAGGTACCTCTAATTGTCCCATAGTGCTTACATTTGGGGAGGAGCATGGGGGGGATAGGAAAAATAAATACACTTATTCTAAGTATTTCAGTGATGCCTAATTTTTTTACTATTTTATGTCCATATATTACTGAGAAAAAGTAAAAAAAAAAAAGGTGTGCAATTTTATTACCAAATACCACTTTCTTCCCCTCTTCACTAAATAAATACTGAACAAATATTTAAATATACCAGTATGAAGCGGCCTCTAATATTGACTTGCCAAGGGCACCTGTGCTTTGCCATCTGATCTGCTCCCATTGGACTGCCTCCAGGTGGGGCAGGAGAGCTATACGAGAGGGGGGGGGGGCGAGCCCCGGTGGCATCTGGGCTTCTGCAGCCACAGACAAATAGAAGGGAGCTCATGATCTCAGCAGCCCAGGGGGAGCCAACGCCAGGCATGCTGGGAATGCAGGGTGACACCATAGTGGAAAACATCTTTCTGTTGACAGGACAAGGAGAACATTCCAGGAGGCCTGTGCGGGGCACGTCTCCAGCTTAGGGGTGCTCACCGCAAGGCAAGGTTGGCATCCCCTTTGGAGCTATCCCCATGCCTGGAGGCTAGCTGAGTGGAGAGGTCAATGACAGTGTTTGGACCGGGGTTCTGGAGCAGCCCAGCCTTCATGCGGACCCCTCGGCTTTGAACTCTGTGGCACCCCCAGGGCCTCCAGCAGTGTGGGCGGATGCAGCTGGCCATTCTTCACATCCTGTGCCGTTAAAGGAGCTGGGATGCAAGGGCTCTACAGAGCCTCGAGGTGCCTAGTGCATTTTCTGAAAGCTTGAAACATGACCTTTCTCCAGGACGCACCAGGCTTCCGTGCCCAGGCATTGGTACTTGAGTGCGGGATGGTCTCCGGGACCTCAGATGTATTGCCTTCCCATTATCTTCAACAGCTTGGCAATCCTAACAGTCACGCTTTATGATGAGCTTGGCCAACAGAACGAATGAAGCCATATTTCTGAGCCTCACACCTATCTGAGTCTTCCCTCAATTTTCCTCTCCACTTATTGAGCGACAGTAAGTTTTTCTATTTGCTCTTGGTGCAAATGGAAATAGACCTTGCTACACAGAAACTTGCTCCAAAGCTCACTAACAAGGGACTCAGAAATTGAGGAGCTGCACCGCTGGCATCTCTAGTATCTCATGGTCTTGGACGCGTGAATTCTGCCCATTGCTGGGCCCTGAGCATCCGGGAGCCCAGCATGATGGTGCGGTGGTCGGGGCCCTGAGCCCTCGAGACCCTCTGTGCATGCAGGCATGGCCACTTGCAGAATTTTGTCTCCTGTAAGTATCATTAGACTTTCTGAGTCTCTTATGAAAGTGGGGATACTAACTCCCACTTTGCATCATTGGTGTTCAGATGATACCATTCAGAAGGCACCAGCATTACCCGGTCTTTGATAAGCCCAATAAATGGTGGCCATTATGGTGTTATCCCCAGGGGTGCAACTTGCACCATTGGACCTCCTCCCAGGGTCAAGGTCAAGGCATTGGGAAGGAAGACCCAAACGATCAGAGAGCACTATTTTGCCTCCGAGACACATCGAGAGGTGCTTCTAAAAGCAGAGGAATGTTCTGGACCAGTGGATTTGTACAGCTGGAGGTTTTCAGGCTCTTAGACACCCCCACAAAACAACACACGCACACACACACACACACACACACACACACACACTTGTTCATGAGAACTATATCTTTTCCTATCGTAGCATCATTCACATAATATTTTATTGAAAATGAACATTTTTTCCCCACAACATGCTCTCTTGGTGAGAAGGACAGAGCGATGTTGTCCTTGAGAACACAGCTGCTACAACCTCACACCTCACCTTGCGCTGAGAGGCCAGGAGGACAGAGGGTGAGGCGCTGAGGGATGCATGTTGTAGGAGATCTCCTGAATGGCAGGTGCCTGCCTGCGGGGTCTAGGAGAGGCAGGAGACCTTTTCAGGGCCTAGTGAAGAAGTTGAGATAGTCACTCCATCTCTTTGATTTTGTAGGATTTTTACCATTTTTCCTACAGTATCTTTGGAAGGCACAGACCACTTAACCGACATCGCATTTATGCTAAGTGTTCTGAATATGATTACCTGAGTCGTTCCAGCCGCTTACAAACTGTGGTGTCCTCTCTGATGTCTCTTCCCACTGTTGCTCCTTCCTCTGCCTTAGAGAACATTTTCCTGTATTTAAGGCCCAATTGGTAGGTGTGCTCTTAGTAAGGGACATTGGAGACTGAAAACATACCCCTCCCCAGGTTTGCTTAAGCAAGGATGGAGATCAGTTGGAAGGTTCTAGGGTGTTTCTCTGAACACATGGGTAGGAAATGCCCCTGGACAGCGGGAGGAATGGAATCAGGAAACACAGCTGCCTTTCTCGGGGACCTCTGGTCATGTATTCTTTTCAGCTTCTCTCTACACATCTGTATTCTCACGCTCTCTCCCTCTCTCTCTCTTATCTTATGATCTTACCGTCTTCTGTTTTCTCAAGGCCTGTACAGCCCTTACTTTGCTTAGCCTGCAACCAGGAGCCAGAAAGACCTAGCTTAGATATTCTATGTTCCACTTCTGAATTTCCAAGAAAAAGAATCTAAATAGCTCAGCTTCTCCTCTGGGTCGACTGTCCCTAGATCAGGGGAACTTCTCTATCTAATCAACAATCAAGAGGGGGGAAAAAGCAATCCTGTTTCTCCAACTATCTGAAGGTCACCGAGGGCAGGCACCTGCCTTTCCACTCGGACTAGCACCTAGTAGGTGCTCTGTAAAATTGATTATCTGATTATATCCTGCACATGAGGCTTGAAAGTTCCTACAGTGTGAGAATTGCTTTCAAATTGTCGCTTGCCCCATCTAAGAATAAATGTCAGATGATCCAGGCTGAATAGAGTGTTGGATTCATTTATTTTACTTTCTGTAGACCTTCTGGGTGAAAGGCAGGCTCATAAAACATGTGTATGAGCTGGAAAAGCTGGGGTACTTGCAAGGATGAATTGTAAAGTGTAATTTAACAACATCACTTACGTGTAGCGTCAGGCTCTTGGTGGGATGCGATGGGCACCAGGCTGGTGTGGGTTTTGCTGCCATGGCAATCGCAGGCCCTTTAAGAGACACTACTTCTTCCCCTGCTAAGACCCTGAGACGGAGGGAAGAGGCGAACGGTCCTTCTTAATCAGCAAAAGTGACCACACATTTCCCAGCCTGACCGCCTCTTCCTTCCCTGGCCCCTGTGAGCTTTGGGGAGAAGGAGGAAAAGGCAAGAGGCAAGAAATAGGGAACAGCAGAGGGGAACACGGGGCCTGAGAAGCACAGACAGGCAAGGGGTTGGGTGTACACGCCACCTTCTGTCCCCCTTGTCCCAGGAGGCAGGGCGCAGTCAGGCCCCCAGGTTGGCCACAGCTCTGGTCCTCTCGGACCCACACCCCCACGTCACCCTCACATGACCTTAAACTGCCGTCTTGGCAGCCCCTCCTCGCGCAAACACGGGGCCCAGACGCACGGCACCAGGCCATGGTGGCATCTGATGGCCAGTTAGATTAATGATGTGCTTGCTTTCCTTTTGGAAAGCCCAGAGGAGATATCTGCAGATTTAATTCTCGTTTAAAGGTGGAAGTGTGGGTTTGAATCTTGTATCAGGTATCACCCCCTTCCTGCTCAGCACATCTCCGGAAAGGTCAACGCTGGGAGAGATTGGAGTGTCGGAGTCTTCTCCCTGGTGCTGTGTAAAGACTTCTGACCTTTCCGTGGGCCTAATTCCCTCCCTCCTCATGCTTCCCCTCCCCCCTTTCAGCACTATTATTTATCGAAGTGTAAAAGATGTTGGGTACACGCACATACTCTAAATTAAAAAAAAAAACAACCTATCAAAAATAGCACGTGTGAGTAGCCCCCATCAAATTCAAGGGGAGGCTGAGAACCTGCCTCAGCTCAGAGCCAGAGGATGCTAAATGCAATGCGGGGTCCCGGATGGGGGTCCTGGAAAGGACAAAGGCCATCAGGTAAGAACCAACAAAATCTGAATCAAGCATGGGCTCCAGTTAATGACAAGGTATCAGTACGGGTGCGTGGATAAGGACACGTGGGCCCAACTCGTTTACGATTTAATCACAAGGAGAACTGCATGTACGGGGATTCTGTTTTATCTTCTCCATTCTTTCATAAATCTAAAAGTCCAGTCTAACAATGGAAAACCGAAACTGGTACCCGCGAACACCGCAGTCGAGGATGGACACTTGACGAAGTGTGTCACTTTGGCCACAGTGGCTGCAAAGCCCCGGGGAGGGGGGTGTACGGAGTGGGGGGAGGCAGGATGAGCTAGTCCTTCTTGGTCACCAGGAGGTTAACTGTGCAAGGAGCTCATTACACAAATTCATCTCAGGGCTTGCTTGAAAAGCTAGAAATTACCCATCGAGGATGACTCCGTATGGGTAGTCTCATTAACCTGGTAGGTTCCAGACAGAAAGCATCGTACTCACAATGCCCCGAAGGAAGAAACTCTAGGATGTGCTGGGAAGGAGGGGCGGTTGCCTGGAAGTGGAGGGGGGGAGCTGATTTTCCGGGAAATGAGCAATGCTCCTGGAAATGCTGGCCAGGGCAGCCTGCGTTTTCCCAGCCAGCCTCGGGAGGCAGCTCAAGGCATCAGAGCCACCCTACCCAAATGCATGCATTTGGGAGACTCCAGAGGGGCCCCAGGGAACTTTCACTTACGCCCTTGCCTTTGACTACTTCGTTCGACTGCCTCACTGACCACAGGACGGGAATGGGCTTTGTTCTCCCCATCCTGGCTCCGCAGGGCAATACCAGGGGGGGCGCCCCGCTGGTCAGCGCGTTTCCGCGCTCCTCCCCTCCGAGTCTTTTCTCTCTCGTGGACATTCCAGCCCTTGAAACAAGGTCTTGGTTCCTTTCTCATTTCAGGATTCCGTTTTGGGGGAGCCGGAACACCTGTCCGCTGATCGCCTGCCAGTCCGCATCTGGGCCCTGCTGACAGGCTTGTCTGCTTTGACTAATGATGTGATTGATGGACAAAATAAGGAAGAACATACAAAAAAACATTTCTGTCTGGTCTGGTGTGTCAGCAAGCCTTCATCAAGTGCCTGCCGAAGGTATATTTTGCTGCATGCCTCATTACACAGTAATGGCATTCCCAGGCAAAGCTGTTTCTTTTCATGACACAAGACAGCAGGCAGCTTTATGGGCGCTGGGCCCACCGAGCCCGGAGGAAGGGGAGGCGCGCTAAAGAGCGGTCATTTCCAAAAGTGCCTCAAGTTGCTTTTTTGTTGTCATGAATTTAATATGAATCAACACAATATGAAATGGGCATGAGGGATTTTAGTGACTAGTGATTTTTTAAGACTGCTGTCTAAACAGCCATCAAGAAGAAAGGGGAGGGTAGAACCAGCACATTTTCTTTCTCCAAACCTGTTGCAAAAAGGAGTCATCTGTCAATTTTATTGCATTAAAAAAGTACACAGAAGCATATAGTCCAAACAAATGTCTTCTTTCAGGCTAAACATGTGGAAAATGCCACATAGCTGATGCCAGAATCATCTCACTCAGCAAACCGAGTATTCATAACCCCGTTCCGATGGCCTGCTGTGGATGGGGTGACATTCATGAGAATTACACATGCCACGCTGTCGCCTCTTTGTGCATATAATAATGATCTGAAAATCAGTTCTGGCTGGAACACGAGGGAGGCAAAGAACTGCTTCATTCGGCTAACAAGGTACGTATGAGTTAGAACCCAGTGTTGGAGGATGAAAAGGAATCGTGCTTAAAAATAAGAGAAAGTAGGTAAATTCTTGGCCTGATTTTTTTTTCCTTCTCTTTCTTCATTGGGGTACAGTTTAAGCAGCCACACGAGGTGGGCCACAGAATCCCTACTTTTTTTGTGTGAAGTATTTGAATTCTCCTCGATATTACGTTTCCTTCTTCCCTCCCTTCCTCCCTTCCTTCCCCCTCCCTCCCTCCCTTTCTCACTCCTTTCCTTCCTCCCTCCCTTTCCCTCCCTCCTTCCCTCCCTCCTTTCCTTCCTTTCTTCCTTCCTCCCCTCCTTCCTTCCGGTAAGTTTTCTTTGCCAAGGTATTTTATTACACACGTTCCTTCCACTCCTTTCTTTAACATGTTGGACTGTCTCCAAAGAGGAATGCTTAAAATGAAGTTTCATTTTAAAAACACTTTTTATTTTTTCTTGCTACCGTGATGAGTCTTCAGTGGTGGGTTATTGTGAATAATATGTGATTTTAACGAGTTGTGATTAGACAAAACTCTCTTCCTATAATAAATACTAGATAATAAATTAGAAAATGTATATGAGATCTTTATTCCTATTTAAAAAGAGAGAAAGACATAAATGCAAAATCTTGTTATGATAAATGTAAGAGATAATCTTTTAACATGCATTTAATTTGCTGTGAGAGTACGAGACAGCTGTTCAAGCTCCCATGTCTATGTTGACACCGCATTGCACCAGCCAGTCTGGCGCTGGGGACGGTGGCCACCTTCCCACCAGGGTAATTAATCGCTGGATCCCTGGGGGGCAGAGACATTAATGCTGGGCAGAGGAACACAAGTTTAGAAATAAACAGGTTACCAAAACCAAACCATCAGACGACTTCCTCTGCATGCGATAATGAGTACAAAGAGGAAATGAAGGAGGAAATGTGTTCCAGTGTTTGCTTGAACAAAGGCAAAAGTAGCTGTCAACATCTTTTGTTAATTTCCCACATCTGTGCATATCGCTCATTGAGTTTTGATATCAAAATATCCGACTGTCGAGCAAAAGACCTGTGGAATCCCGCTGCAACGAGCACGAGGTGGCCGTCCGCAACGGTCAGGGAGCAGAATTAGCTGGAATGCACACCTGCCCATGCCCGGTCACTTAGCCACTTGGAATCTGGAAGCAGGTGGTTCTTGTAATGGCAGAGGTCATTTCACCAGGAGCATTTTTTCAGCGGCTGTGCTCCGCTCACCTTGGAGAGGAGGCTCGCTGCCAGGGGTTGCTGTCTGCTCCCACTTCCTGCACTTCGGGCCTGAGACTCATCAGCAAGCCACAGGTTTTCCTAGAAACCAGCACCCTGCACTGTCCTCTTGGCCTGGCAGGCTGTTTTTCTGGCACCTTCTTGATTTACGATTTCGAAGCTAAGCAGGGAGATGCGTTAACCTAGACATCCTCTCCCCGGCTTGGACCAGAAGCAGACCGCTTCTGCCAGCGAGGGCTTCACAGACCTGGAACCTCTATTCGTGCCTTGACTTTCCATTTCCGAGTCAGAACCTTTTCAAAACCCCGGGGGCAGACAGCGGGGTGGGGCGTGGGCTCTGCGTGAGGGTGCCTCGAACGCCAAGGCTGCAAGCCATCCGTTCTCCAGCGAGGTCGTTGGTTTCCGAGCTAGCGGCTACAGGAGCCACTGGGGAATGAGATCATTTAGCAGCAAAAATATTCTTTCTCAGCAAATTGCTTGGAGCCAGGGGGATGAAGCTTCCAGGTGGGTGATGCTAAGCACCGAGTGGAAGGAGAAGGCAACCCTAACCTCAGGTTATTTTCTTTAATCTTGTAGGAACCAGCCACGCGTTCACAGACCGCTCTATATATTACAACATACATTTTTCCTTTTCCTAATCAGGTTTGTGTATCTTTCGTGATTGATTTTCTTTCACAAAACTCTTAATATTTTTCCAGATGCCTTCTACCTTTGGTCCTTCCGGCTGCCACTCACTCAAGAGAGGCCCTTCGGAACACATCAGACTAGAAACGTGTGTATTTTCTTCCTCGGTCTCAATTCTTCTTTACAGTTTTAACTTATTTCATCTCCTTACTGTTTTTATCATTTCGGTCGAAGTGGTGGCATTATTCAATTTTGCAAAGAACCTCAAAACCCGCTTGCTTCTTGTCTCTATAACACAAAACAGCTTATTTGGAGGTATATGGTTTTTAAACTTAATATTAGGATTTATTTGTTTAATGTGTGGGATTGATTTGGTAGATGTTTTTACATTGGAAGGAGGCTCGTGGGTTTGGTTGTGAGATGGAATTTTCTATTGCATTCCAGAGAGGCTGCCATCCGGGGCTAGCCAGGAAGCTTCCTGGAGACTCTTTCTCTGCTCCAAGCAAATGTAGGTGTTGTCTTGGCTGCCTGCTCCCTGAAACGCAGGGCCTGGGGACTCTGCTCCAAGATCCCTCAAAAACAGCTCCTTTAATGTACCTGCCAGCAGCATGGCCCAGGGCGGGTGTGTGTGTGTGTTGGGGGCCGCGGTAGCCAAGGCCTCCAAGGTGAACCCACAAGAGAACTCTGTACAGAGAAGTTCGCCTGTGCCAATAACCATTAAAATCTAGACTGGAGCAAATGGATGCCGAGCAGGCTCTCCCAGACCCAAGAGCCAACTTCAGGCACCTCCCATACACGACTTCAGATGGCCCTCACCTCGCTGCCCATTCTCCTGGCCGCTGCTCCATGGCCAGCTCGGGGACGCCCCCCTGACTTCACAGGGGTGCAGCGGAAAGCACCTCACAGCTCCATGGACCTCTGACCTCCACGCCAGTGACTCCAGGTTTATTCCAAGTCGTGGAGTTCCTTGGGACTCTCTTCTGCCCACGTCTGCACAGTCCAGGAGGATGGGAATCACGATGTTGTTTGGAGCAGATGAGTTTTTCTATTCTTGGTGTCACCCCTACCCGTGCAGATGGACTGTCTTGAGCAGTGGCTTTGTCTGGTTTCTCAGGAGACAGTCCTGTGAGATTAGGTAATCAGCTGTATTCAGAGGCGACCACCTAGATAATCCATACCCATGTTGCCTACACCTCCCGGCTTGCCTCAGCCCTCCAGGCCCTCGCTCTAGCTTCCTGGATTTGAACTCCCTCACGAGGTGGCAGCTTATGAGTTTTTCCCCAGATCGTGCCTTCCAGGGATCCCAGACTGAGGCTTCAGTGCTCTGGGGGCGGCAGACTGGCAGGTGCCCTACTGGGCTTGGCGGTTCCTCGTTGCTTATCAGAGCATTCAATGGCTTCTGAGTGAATGACTCCCAGCCCTGTAGGTGCCTTGGAAAGGGCTCGGGGATATGAAAACAGGGTTGCAGGAGCTGGATACAAAAAATGACGTCATTTGTACCCATGCCAAACCCAAGGGCTGCCTGGATCAAACACATGGCTTTGTCTCCAGGGTGTGTAGGTGGCAGGTGGGCCAAGTCTGAAGAGGCCAAGACCCCCTCCTGCTCCGGTTCTCCACATCTGCTTTCCACCTTGGAAGCGCCATTCTCATGGCTCCAGTCTTTGAACTCTGATGAGGTGTGTGAAACACCCCATCGACACATCATATCAGATATCTTTTGAAATGAAAATCTCTTAGATCAGTTTCAACTCATTCCAAATGTCACATGTATCCTCCAGGCTGAAAATCAATCTTCCCGCTACCCTTGATATTGCTTGAAACACAGTGTGGGTCTTTTGGGCAGAGAAGCTGGCAAGATGGCGAATTGGGGATTGAGCCGGGGCTGGGCTCTGCCAGTGCACAACCTGGACACTACTCTTCATTCATCCCATTCAGGGTCCCACGAGCTTCTCCTCTTGCCCAGGCTCCTCTGCCTGGCATTGTCCTCCCCTCTCCTTGAACTCTTTAAATTCCCCTTGTCCTTCCAGGACAACTCAAATCCTGCATTCACTGGCAGAACCAACCTAATTCTTGGATTCCAATCGGATCCCCCCAATACCTGCAATGGGAGTCACATGGCCTGGCCCTGCCTCACCCTGGCCCTTCTTCAATGGGTTCATGTATGTGAATCTCATCTTGCTAATGATCTTCTTCTTTCTGTGGGTCCCCAACAAGGTTCAGCTGATGGCCAGACACTGGAAGCGTGGCGGATCTTCGTGGTTTGACTTACGGGTTTTAGAAAAAAGAAAGAGATGTTCTCAATATTGGCTCCTCCTCTTCCACCCAATCCAGATTCAATTCTTCCTCTCTCTATTCCAGCCACGTGTTTATTTGTGTGGATTTATGCAGACCCACTCCGTGACCCTGGAGATGGTAGTATCAGACCCACTGTTGGAGGGTTTGGTTAATCACCTGATATTTCTCCAAAGGCACTTGGCATAAAACAAAACAAATCAAATGCACAAATCTTGTCATATATAAAACAAAAATGAACACCATAAAAAAGGGAGCAAAATTTAAGCTACAGTGAATATTAACTTCAACATATAAATAAGACCGGCACTATTTTCTGATCCTATTTTGAAATGAGAGCTACTGTAAAATGAAGAAAGAAACTTAAAATAATAGCAATTTAAGGCAAAGTGTGTGTTATTAAAAGTTCGTGATGTTGAGGAGCCAAACTCCTATTCCAGTACGAGATTTAATATGTACTTCACACAAAAATAAATCATGTAATATTTTCATGGCAGACATAGAATTTTATGGCTTTTATGACTATCATGGAATTGGGATTCATATTTTATAGACAGCTCTAATAACATCAAGAAAGTGCTCTGGGAAAAATGGGGGCTTAGAGAAAGACGAGCGATCACTCAGCAGAAGCTGAAATCAAGCATAATTAAAGCCCAAAGGTAAGGCTGTTCGCCACGCAATGGGCTCCCAGCAGGGCCCGGGCAGGCACAGCTGGGACACAATCTTGACAAAGTAGGACTCATCTGGTCTGCTTGATCTTGGAAATGTCCACCGCTGGGGTGGGAAGACACTGCACAGGGTATTCTCAGGCTCGATGTCCTCAGCAGGGGGGCAACCTCAATGTTTGCAGGGAGCAGATGCAATTGTGGAGGCGCCCCTAGGACTTTTCATCTCGCCCACCCATCATCCCAACAAGCACTGTCCCCTTGCAGCTGGACTGGCTGAGAGGGTGGAGAGAGCTGGAAGTGACCCAGCAGTGACCAGCAGCTGTGAAGCCCTTTGCTGAGCTTTGCAAGGATTATCTGCTTGAAGCCTCGCACCCACTCATCAGGTAGAGAGCTGGGGGTCCTTCTCTGTTCTCCTTACCTGGACACTAGCTCCCCGAATGAGGCCCTGGTGGGTGAGAGCCGTGGAGAACACGTGTCCTTGATGAGCTATGGTTGAAGACCTGATTCTCGAATTGTTTTCCCTTCTGATCCATGCATTGCAAAATACCTTCTGCTCCTGGTGCAGACTGACGCATACGCTGGCCTCCGAGTGGCCCTTGCACTCGAGCTACAGGCTGACCTTGACTCCAGCTCTGTGTTACGGTTCTCCCCCTTCACAGAGTAACCCTGAGTCTCCATGAGCTCAGCTCCAGGCTGGCCCCCTAACACAGTCTTGGTGCAAGTGCGGTGGCGGTCCAGAAGTGACAAGGAGAGACCGAGTGGGGGGCTCTCCATCGTCTGGGTCACTTCCATCCCACCCCTACAGAGGACATCATCTCTCGGCCGTTCTCAGGAAACATGCCTTTGCACACCCTGGGATACAGGCAGCTCCTTCAGGTACATCGCGTGCTGACCTTGTCTTCCATTCCCATTTGGGTTCTAGACCCAACTCCCTGACTGTGGCCTTGGCTCAGGTTCCTCCCTGCTCCCAGGCCTCGCTGTCTCATATGTGAGGGGCACGAGCTTCCTACCTGCTCGGCCTCTTCTTCCGCCGGGGGCACCACTGTGAGCACCAGCAGCTGGCAGAAGCGAAAGCCTTTGTAGATTAGAACGTGCTATGTGCAGGGAGTGTCTGGACATAATGACTTGTAGAACTGTTCTTTCCTTTCCCCTGGGGACCCAGGCAGGCATCAGGAAGGCAGAGGGGCAAAGCAGGAGTCTGCCCTGGGGTTCCCACCTGATGTTTCTGCCTCCTCTCACCTGTAATTCTTTCTTTCTTTCTTTCTTTCTTTCTTTCTTTCTTTCTTTCTTTCTTTCTTTCTTTCTTTCTTTCTATCTATCATCTATCTATCCATCACCTATTATCTATCTATCCATCTACTATCATCTGTCTATCCATCCATCCATCCATCCATCCATCCATCCATCCATCCATCCATCCATCCATCTTTCATCTACTATCTATCTATCGTCTATTTTTCTGCTCCACTTTTCCTATTAGGCAAGTACCCTGTCTGAATCTGATGAGATAGTCCCGAATGTGTCACCACAATATCATCTCTCTTCTTTCACCTCCTCCCAGTCTCCCTTATCCCCTCAACGTTGTGAGTTTTTATACAAGTGTGTCCTTGGCACATAGACCTACACCCCAGTACACTTCTTTGAAACATTTGTATTAGGCTGTAATTGACATGCTACATTGTATTAGTTTCAGGTGTACAACATAATGATTAGAGGTTTGTATATGTTGCAAAATGATCACCACACTAAGTCTAGTGTCTGTCCCCATAGATAGTTAACAACTTTTTTCTTGTGACAAGTATTTTTAAGAGCTACTCTGTTAGCAGATTTCAAGCATGCAACACACTATTATTACCTACAGTCATCACGCCGCACATTACATCTTCATGACTGTTTTATAACTAGAAGTTAGTTCCCTTTCACCACCCCAACTCTTCTGCTCACCTCCTCTACCCCCTGGCTGCTGCCAGTCTATTCTCTGGATCTATGAGCTCAGTTTTTGTTTTGTTTTGTTTAGATTCCACATATAAGTAAGATCATATGGTATTTATCTTCCTTTGTCTGACTTACTTCACTTAGCCTAATACCCTCTAGCTCCATCCATGTTGTCATGAGTGGCAAGATTTCCTTCTTTTTATGGCTGTATAATATTCCATCAGAGCTATGTCTGTCTATCTATCTATCTATCTATCTATCTATCTATCTATCTATCTATCTATCTATCTATCTATTTATCTATTTATCTATACATATCTCTCTATATATCATATATATTACATATGTATCATATATCAGATCTATTTATATATCTATATTTATATAGCATATCTACATCACATTTTCTTTATCTATTCATCTGTTGATGGATACTTGGGTTGTTTCCATATTGTAAGCATGGGGGTACACAATACCTTTTTGAATTAGCATTTTTGTTTTCTTTGGGTAAATACTCAGAATTGAAATTTCTGGGTCATAGGGTAGTTCTAATTTTAATTTTTTGAGGAACCTCCATACCATTTTCCACAGTGGCTACACCAGTTTTCAATCCCACCAACAGTGCGTGAGGGTTCCCCTTTTCTCCACATCCTCGCCAACGCTTGTCATTGCTGTTTTCTTTTTTTTAATAATAGTCATTCTAATAGGTATAAGGTGATATCTCACTGTGGTTTTGTTTTGCATTTTCCTGATGATGAGTGGTGTTGAACACATTTTCATGTACCTCTTGGATATCTTCTTCGAAAAAAAAAGTCTATTTGGATCTTCTGCCTATTTTCATAATCTTTTTTTTTCTATTGAGTTGTATGAGTTCTTTATATATTTTGGATATTAACACTTCTCAAGATGTGTGATTTGCAAGTATTGATTGTCTCTTTTTGGGTAGGTTGCCTTTTCATTTTGTTGGTGGTTTCCTGTGCTGTGAAGACCTGCGATTTTTTTTTTTAAGATTTTATTTATTTGACAGAGAGAGACAGCCAGCGAGAGAGGGAACACAAGCAGGGGGAGTGGGAGAGGAAGAAGCAGGCTCATAGCGGAAGAGCCTGATGTGGGGATCACGCCCTGAGCTGAAGGCAGACGCTTAACCACTGCACTACCCAGGCGCCCCAAGACCCGCGATTTTTTTAACTTGACTCCTATGCCCACGAGCATTACTCAGCACAGTGTGTAGTATTCCGTAACCGCGTTCCTGCTCTGCTCTCAGAAGGACGGGAGCCCCGCCTACGATGGCTCCTATAGGGGTGCACCCAGAAGGAAGCTTGTGCTCTGAAGAGCCCAACAGTCCCTTCCCTGTGCTGGGCCCTGGCCTGTCTCTCATGCAGCACTCTCGTGAGGCTGGACCTCTCCATAACCAGAGCGAGCCATCATGAATGGGAGGCCCCGGTCTCAGTTGAGGCCCCGTATGCGAGATACTTGGGAAGATGGCACATCAAACTTGGGACTCAGGTCCCAGGAGGAATGCAATCCTGGCTGGGGGCTTGGGTCCCCTGGGGATGCCACCACCCAGAGGACATCCTTCGTTCTGGAAGCCACGGCCCCAGGCTTCCGCCTCACTCCAATCCCGCCTCTTCCTAGATGCTGGAACAGGTGTCAAGTGCTGCCTAGGAAGGGCAACTCCTTAGGATGCTGAAAACCTCTCTTTAGAGGTTTATGGTCATTTCCATTCTTATTAAATTGCTTTGATAAAATATTCAGCCACAGCCCCTCCATTTGACTCTTAACTTGGTAAGATATAATTTGCAATTGATTATTGCTCAAACATTCCTGTCACCACATTACCATCTGCTCATACATCTCGCCCTCTCTCTGCCAATTTGGAATGGAGGGGGGAAAAAATGGTTTCTTCGACCTTTGACCTGGCTGAGGTGGGACCATTAGGTCATTAGGGCCATCAGGAATCAAAACACCCCCGTCTACAGCTGACAGGGACAGAAATGGAGATGGGCAGCTCCGAATTGAGCTTGTTTTTTTGTTTTTTGTTTTTCTCTTGGTAAGATACAGGTATTTTTCAGAGTTGGAAAATGTCTTGAATAAATGAGCTTCGTATATATATGTTTTTAATGTGATTTGCCTGTATTTATTTGGGTGATCACAATTTATGCCAAGTGAAAAGGTTAAGAGTCCTGGAAACTGAATTATTCCATTTATTTGCAGACATGATACAGTGCAGGACAACAGAAGGGTGCATTCTCGTCTTGCCCTGCCCCTGACCTTGCCCCTGACCTGGCGGTGCCTCCCCCACCAGGCTGGCAGGGGCAACCACCTCAGGGCTGGTGTATGCTCATTAAGTAAGCATTTACTGTGTATCTTCTGGGGCTTCTCCCCTGAAGCCTAAACTCCCGAGGAAGGGGAAGGACCACCTAAACAGGAGCGGTGGCCACAGCCCTCCCTCTTCCCTCGGGTCAGTGTGCAGACTTATCCTCACGTGGGTAATTTCCTCACGTTCGTATAACAGCCCTGGGCAGAAGCAGGCGGGCAGGCTGGCTCCCAGTTCGCAGGGAGGACCCTGGGGCCCACAGAGCTCTCACGCCTTGCTCACAGTGAGGCCTCCGGCCCACAGTAGAGGGGCTGGGACCCGGTCTCCAAGGCCCTGGCATGACACTCTATGTCCCCTTTCCTGTCCCCAGCCAGACCCATTTTCTTGGAGCCTCTGGGAGGGACTGAGCAACTTCTGACTCCAAGGAAAGGCTCTGACTTTGAAGGACCAGCCTGGGGGAAGGCTTGGCTGGAGGGAAAGTCTGAGGCTGGGGACTCCCTCTGCCCCCCCTTCCAGATCTTCTCTCCTTCTTGCGCACGTAGCTGTTTCCATGGGCCTGAGCCAAGCCTCCAGCTTCCTCTTTGCACCCACGGTCCCTGGGCTGTGGCCTCTTGGCTTGCTCCCCCCTCACTTTCATATTACCCTGGAGTAATTGGATATTGGCAACCAATTACTGAATTTTTCATGTCAGCTTCATCAGTGACTTTTAGACAACTGTGCCAGAGTCTGTCTCAATGAAGAGAAGAATTATAATAATTTGCATTAATGTTCTGTGAGACCTGGAAAGCCCAGGCACTTGGCCTGCTGGGGAAGGGGAGGAAGAAGACCAGAGCCCAGGCGCTTGGTGCATGGGACTAAGCCGCCCTTCCATCTGCTTCCATCCTGACCCCAAAGATACACTCCAGTCCACCCCTCCACAATGCTCGCCTCTCGCTCATTCTTGATGAATAGGGGAGATTCTGGGTCTGGATTCAGGAGCAGGGGAGGGCCTCCTGAGGTGCATGTGGACGTGCAGACCCAGTGGGAGATCAGTTCCGTAGTCGTCGGGGAGGCTGGTGCAAGGAAGGGGTGGGGGCGGAGGAGGTGGACCGAGCCGAGCTCACTGCCTGGGCCAGAGTATGCTTGGTCCCCTGGGAAGCCACGAGCACACAGTTCCTCCGCATGCGGGTGGAGGGAATTTTCTGGCCAAGGGAGTGTGGGTGACCCAGGGCAGGCCAAAAACCCAGGGGAGTTGAACAGCTCAGGAGTAAAGGACAGGAGTGAGTGGATAAACGGCCCAGGCCCCAGTCCCCCCAGTGACAACCTCAGTGCACGCCACCTGCTGTGGGCTGTGACTCACGTTGCCTCCAAGGTCACCTGACCCGTAACTCACCCTCTGTTGGATGTCTTCTCTTCCCTGGCTCTGGTCCCTACATCCCAAATCACAGCTTGCCCATTTCCTCGTCTCAGGATTCATTTCTGTAGAAACCCAAACTAAGGCAGGCCTCGACCAGCACGTGCACGGTCTTTGAAGACGGGCAGTTCTGACCAGGTGGCTGAGGGTGCCGGGGTCCCGGATTTTCAGCCTTGGGAAGAAGCCAAAGGCCTCCACACTGATGGCCGGGCCCACCGAGCAGGCCGTCCTGCTGTCCCGCCGTCCTGCTGTCTTTGCTCTCCTCCAGCCCTCGGCCCACACATGCTCTGGTGGTGGGCAATCTGATTTATCTGGAGTGTCTGGGCTGAGGAAGGGAGATGAGCATTTCTCCCTGGGAGGGATTTTCAGCTCATTTCACAGATAAAATCAATCAGATCTAAAGGGCGTTCACTGCGGCCGCAAGAGGGAGACCCAAGCAGCAGGGGCCGAACAGGAGGCTGTTCCCGCCCTTCCCGTCTGGCTCTACCTTGGGCCAAGAGCAGCAGGAACCACGGGCCCTCAGGCTGTGGAAGCCGCAGAGGCGGGGCTCCTCTTCAGGATAATTGGCACAGGCCTGACTCGGGAAGCTCAGCCGGAGGACAGGTCACCGCTAACAGGGGACGAAGGGGCTGCATGAGCCGGCAGCCTTGCCATCAGTCACCCCAAATGCACTTCCTTTGTTCTCTGCGTGGTGTTGGCTGGGGGTGAGGGGATGGTGAGGGCACAGTAACCAATTATAAATACACCTGTTCCTTTCGTTTTCTTTGATGATAATAAACGAAAGTAATGGGAAGCAGAGGCGCACGGCTGAACGGCAATGGGCAGGGCGAGCTCTACTGGGCTGTCTACGGGCCTTTGGCCGTCGGGTGGGTGGTGGGGGTTTCTCTTTGTCTCCAAGTGTCCACATTGAGGCAGAGTGTTGGGTGATCAAGCCCTTTCTAGGCTGGCTAGGGTCCATCCTGCTGCCCAGGAACTGGGGACTTGTTCTGGTACTTACCCTGCCTAAAAGCTGTCCATACTCTCTGCCCCTGGCATTCACACATCTGGGGGACCCTGCAGCAGGTCTGCGGTGTTGGACCCAGAAGTTTAGAAGGAATCTGACGGAGCAGATACTTGTTTTCCTTTTGTAGCTTTAAGATGACAGCTTGGTCTCATCTCATTTCCCCAGTTCCTTGCAGGCAGGAGGGAGACCACTGCTTCCTTATGAATGAATGGTCATTCTTTACAGTCTCTTAAGAGACCCAGAGAGGCTAGGCTGAAAAGGCCTATATCTCTTATGAGTGTCTCCTGTTCTCATCCAAGGAAGCAGCCTTAGGGAGTAGGGCTAGGGACCTGGTGGGCACCAGGCCAGCTTCTGCGGGGAGAGAGCTGAAGGTGCCTTCCAGGCATCCATGCCCCCTTTTCTGGAATCAGTAGCTGGTTTATGCTGGAGACCGCTCCTTCCCCCCCCCCCCTTTTAGTTCATGTGGTTCAACTAGACAAGCCCAAATGATGGTCATGTGACTGAAGTGATGGTCACATGACCTAAGCCAAGCCAATCAGAACATCTGAGTCTTTAAAGGGGGAAATACTTCAGATAGAGATATCATCTCTCCTCCAGTTGCTGAAAGGATTGGGTGGAAGGATGGAGCTTCTGGCAGCCATTTTGGAACCATGAGGCAAAGGCCTACCTGAGAACAGAGCCCAATGAGGAAGAAAACTGAGGGAGAAACAGAGAGAGTCAAATGACATGGTTTGGAATGAGGGGCCCAGCAGGGCCTGAAGCCAGATCCAGTTCGGGACTCCTATCATGTAAGCTTACAAATTCTCCTTTTTTTTTTTTTTTTTTTTACTTAAACCAGTTCGATTTGGGGTACTCTTGTCCTTTGCAACTGATATGTGGAGAAATACCTATGACTCAAAGGTAGTCTGTCATATTCCCATCCATCAGTTTCAAAAAGTGCATTTCATTTAAAGCAACAAACAATTACTCAGCTCCTTTCAAGCCCCGTTCCAGGTTTTAAGGAAACAAATCCAAATTTTGTCCTTCAGGGGCTTACAGTCCAGAGTGGAAAACTGACACCGTAGAAACTACCTTCAATCTAAGGAAGTAGATACTCAGAAGTTATTGTTAAAGGAGTGCCTAAAAATGGTACACATTAATTAATGTATGCTAATGACTAGTTGAAAGCAATATGATGTGAGAACACAAAGAAGCAAACCATGAATTCTGACCGAAGACACCGAGGAAGGCTCAGAGGAGGAGGTGGTATTTAATCCTGCCTTGAAAAATAGGTAGGATAAGAAGAGAATGAGTGAATAAATTAATTAATAACTTAAGGCAACACGTTTATACTAAGTGGGATCTACTATGTGCCCAGGTGCAGTCAAGGCACTGGCAGTGAAAGGTCAGGTTGTGTATACGTCCTTCCCCTACAGGCTAGCACAGAAGAGAATTCCTGCCGATGACTTACAATGGAAAGCACAGCATGCAGAGGGACAGCTGATTCTAGCTCGGGGCTTAGGGTAGTCCCCTGGAAGGAGAATAAAGAGGGGCCAGTTATGCGGAGATGAAGGGAGTCATTCTAAGAACAGAAAACATCCCGGGGAAATATTCAGAATTGGAGAAATGAGGGAACTCCGTGGCTACTGTGAGCGAGGAGTTGACTATGGGGAGCAGTGGGTTGGGGAAGTCTTGGAGAAGCTAGAATGCTGAGCTAAGGATCGGTGGTGTTACATGGTGGGCGATGGGAAGCCATTGAAGACTGCAACCAAGTCGGCCTGAGATTAATAAATTCAGGGGAGAAGGACGTACTAGAGGGAGGAAGGGGGGACTTTTGAATCCAAGTGGGAGAAAGCAGAACCAAAGTCAGGGCTCAGGGTCAGGGAAGGAAGTGATGTTGCCAGAGACCCTGGGACTAGGGACCTGGCACCGCGTCAGCCTTCCCCTTGACCAAGGGAGCCAGCTCTTTCCATGTGGTGGGTGGGGAATGTGCCCTCCAGTGTTTCTGGGCCCACATCCTTGCTTTAGTACAAGGGAGAGGATTCCTTCCCCTGTTCAGTTTGGAACCATTCCGGACGACAAAGCTGACTGGCCTATTTGGGTCTTGTGCCTACACTGAACCATTCTTCAGACAAGGATGGTGAACAAATGATTAGCTCAGCTTGGATCAAGTGTCCACCTTCAGCCAGGACACTGAAAGCAGGGATGAGGGGGAGCCCTTACTGGAGTAAAGATCCCCTCCCCCTCAACTGGCAAATAGCCCAGGGATGGCCTCTCGGGAGACTCTCGTGAGCCGTGAAGCCCAGGTGACTTGTGTCTGCCTCGTAGACCTGGGCATGGTCCAGGGGGACACTTGGGTCCTGAGTGAGATTGGTGGGAGGGGGATGGAGACACAGGAGGGGCCAGGAAGCAGCCATGTGGGTGGCTGCTGCGCCCATGATACCTTGGCTCTTCACCCACGCACTCCCACACCGACCACTCAGAAGCCGAAGCCCGTGGCGGGAGGCCCGCCTCCATGTCTGCTGCCCCCCCTCCCCAGGGGCCTTGTTCAAAGCTGGAGGGTGTGACACCTTCTGTCCTTTGCCCACAAGCATTCAGAATTGCTCCAACAATTTTAGCAAGGGAAGGGCACACGCTTGTCAGTCTGTTCGATGTTTTTTAATACGGCCTGGATATTATGTTGACAAAAGCATGGGGGAAAGTCAGATTTTTTTTTTTAAAGATTTTATTTATTTATGTGACAGAGAGACAGCCAGAGAGAGAGGGAACACAGCAGGGGGAGTGGGAGAAGAAGAAGCAGGCTCACAGCGGAGGAGCCCGATGTGGGACTCGATCCCGGTGCGCCGGGATCACGCCCTGAGCCGAAGGCAGACGCTTTAGCTACCCAGGCGCCCCGGAAAGTCAGATTTAATGGGCCACCTCTTCGGCCCATATGAAGCCAGTCTTGGTGGAGAAATGATACAGTTTTAAAAAGTAGGAGCCCCAGAGGAAATATTTACCCACTTGGGTCTTAGGGCTAAAATCCTTACAATACACCAGCTAGAATTATGCCCTCCATGTGAGGTAACAGCAATTAGGTTGGCACCCCCGGCTTTGGCCCCCGCAGCCCAGCCGGCAGACACGTCAGATTAATACATCACCAGGTATGAAAGCACAGTTAGAATTTGACTGAAGTACTTCCAGCCTGAGAAAGAGAACGATTTATCAATGCAAACTTAATAACATCTATTTGAATCTAACTAAAAATCAATATTTCATTACCAAATTGTTAGTGAGAATGAAGAAAAATTGCGGAAGTCGGGCAGTTTGGTGCTAGGGAAGCGTCAGGAGTTCAATGTGAAGACGGAATGATTCATGAGGCCGCATTGGAGTAAGGGTGAAGGAGGACGAGTGGAGAAAACTTGGAGGGGCCCCCTTGCTCATGACCTTGGCCGTGAGGGGGGGAAACACAAGAAAATGAGAGTGACTGTCAGTTCCCTTCAGGGATGGAGCCCTCCATAAATCACAGGGAGCCAGCCCAGGGAGAGAAGAGGAGCAGCGCTGGGGCGGAGGGGGCGAGCAATTTAACTCTTAGGACCCTGACAACTGAGTTGGGCTTCTCTGGATGGGAACAGATAATGGATGGGTAAATCGGGGTGGGGGGTTGCCTTGTGGTTGGTTTATGCAAAACAAAGGGGGGGTGTAGAGACTATGGACCCTTGTCTTCCAGCTCGTCCAGTGGATACAGCTGATCTCCAAACCAGCACGCTTTCCATTCCCATCAGAGAAGTGGAAATGACAGCTTGTGTCTTGTCTGCCACTGACGGAAATCAGCTAGTTGGGAGGTCTGCTCAGGTGAGGTTTTGGTGAAGGTTTTCAGTCTGAACATACAGATCGGAAAATGCTTTGCAGTGACATTACTGGAATGGAGTCTCCATATGAATAAAATCCTGGAATTTGTTCCCAAATCGGAGACATAAATAGAACCTGAGGGTTTGCCTTTGCCTGTATCATTGATCTCATCCCACTCCGTGTTTGGTGTCGTTATGCTGGCCGTGTTTGGCTAGCAACACATTGAAAGGATATGCATTTGCTCTTTAGCAAGAAAAAAAGAAGAGTCACATAGACGTGCTTCTTATATGTAGTGACTCCATAAATTAAAAGGGGAGCTCTGCTCACTTTATTCACCGGTTTGCCGTGCACGGGACCCCATAGCACCTCCGGTAGAGATCACAGTGCCCGCCTGTGCACCTGCGCTTTGGAAGTCATGGGAAAGACAGTGTATTTAACCTTAATGGCTTATGTCTCAGGACCTCATTCAATATAACTCCCTTTAAAACATGGAGGTTAGCTTCTTGTGCCCAAAAGAAAAGGTGCTGTATTTTGACAGAAGTTAGGAATACACTTTATGAACCTTTTTCTAGAGCACAACTGGTCTGCATGGGGATAAAGGATTTGAAGCTGCAGGTTGAGCATAAGGGAAGCCGGCATTGTCTGGATAAAATAGGCAAGTGCAGGAAATTCTTCACATACACTTATTATGGGAATAGAAAGTGCCATCCCCAGCCCGAACTTCTGGGGATATAGTCATAGACCCTATAGGAACCCAACCCTAATACCCAGACACATAGTAAACATCAACATTTGGAAGCACAGATCCTATGTTAGGGACTCTCCTGAGTTCTTTCATGCATTTCTTCATTTGCGTCTCTGCGAGGTCGGTACCATTCCTGTTGTTTCCATCGCATAGAAAGGAACTAGGGCCGGGGATGCCAAGTGACCTTCCCCAGCTCAGACAGGAAGTCTCAGAGCAGGATTCAAACTCCAGTACACCCTCCAAGCACATCACCCTCCTGCCCCCACTTGCAAGGATGCTGTGAAGTCCAGGTCACGTTTTGGTTTGTGGTGACATCCTTGTCACATTTGAGCCTCTTCTCCAATAAGACACACTCTTGTTCTAAGTCAGCATCACGTGTGACATGAGCCAGCAGTCCATGGGGGGTCATGCCCCTCGCTGTGGTGGAGTGTCCACGCTTACGTATCTCAAGATTTTCAGAGAAGCTAGCCCAAGGATTGTTGAAAGTCTCAGCCCTCTGCTTAATATATAACACCTTGGTGGCAAGGCCAGGAGTCCAAAAACGAATTAAAGCACCATAGTCTCTGTAAAGCCGCCTATGGTACATCTTGACAAAAGAATGGTCTGCCCACCCCTGAGGTCTGAGCAACTCTCCAGTTTAGGGTGGTTTCCTGAAGGCATTCTGCAGAAATCAGTGTCTGTGACCTTCTTCCCAAGATTCACATGCAGAGAGGCTTTCCCATGCAGGGGTTAGGGCAGATATCTCAGGAGTTGGCAGGGCAAGTCATGGTACCCACCGGAGGTTGGAAATATGAGTTGAAATTGACTCTAGTCTAGAAATCAGGAGGGAGTAATGCCTCTGAGAATGGCGTCTCTAAAAGTCTTTTGCAAAACCGCAGGGTCCTGGTGCATTTTTCAAGATGGCAGCAGTACCCTGGCTGGGAATGTGCACTGGGGCCTGTGCAGGGAGCCCCTTCCATTGCCCCTCATGGAGTTGGCTGTGGGAAGTCTGTGGGGAAAGATCTTGATTGCCCCTAGTGCCAGGGCATGGCGTCCAAACACACCACAGGTATAGCCATAGTTGAAAATTGGCTATAGAATCCCATTTGCATTGGAACCGTGACTTGCTGTCTGGAAACATAACAACTTTGAAGTAAAAAGAAAGCAAAAACCACAGAAAGCATCTAGTTAAACGATCTCACCTCAAATTTTCTCACTTGCACGGTGGCCACACTAACAGGCAAAAACATTTAACAGAGAGGATACATGGAAGGTCGATACCACACACTAGCACAACTTGGAATTAGCGGCTGCAACCCATCAACTCCCAGCTGAGCATGCTGACAGAAGAAGGGTCTCGGTGAAACTTGACCTTGCCCAAGCTTATCAGCACCTGTTTGCCAGTGATACGCTGGCTTGCACTCATCACTCACCGAGGGCCATTTTGAGTTAAGTGCCTTCATTTGGGGATTTGTATGGTCCCTGGACTTTTCCAAGGCTTCACAGAGAATTCTGGGAGGGGTCCTACATTCCACTAAAATCCTGGCTTAGGATTCAATAAATACATGTACAGAAATGCTTGGGAAAGTGGCTGTGTTGGGTATCACTGAAGAAAAGAACATCTGAACTTGGAACTCCCAATGTAGTGTATGGAGGCTGCTGTATCTATGTGGAAGAGGGTAGGTTTCTCATGACTCATTTATAAATTGTGAAATAGTGCAGGAAGTCAAATTAAATGAGGAATCAGATGCAAAGGATAGAGTGAGTGATTGATACCTCATAGTAATTGTAATTGCTTTATTATTTCTATCACTGTGGCCACTACTCCTAATAGTGCTTCTCCTACAGTTATCACTTCAATTTCTTTGGGTTTGCTTTGACTATCCTTACCTAAATTCACTGCGGCCTTACACACACAACCAACAAGGCTGGGCCTTGAATACTATACTTGATGATTTGCAACATTTCATCTAGATGGCTCTCTTTGTATTTAAGAGAGGGGGGATGTCAAGAAGAAGTGCTCTTCAGCTGTAAAGAAGAACAAGGTATATCTCCATTTACCACTATGGAATGATTTCCATGATATAGAGTTTTGTGAAACAAAGCAAGGTAGAGAAAAGTGTATATGGTTTGCTATTATTAATTTAAGAAAAGGGAGATACAAATACATATTTTATACTAAATTAGTGGAGTTAAAAGCCACAAATGTAATTATAAGGGGAAGGAAGAGAAAGAGTGGAAGGGAAAAAGAGAAAAGTTGGACTTGTCTGATTATATCTTTTTTGAAATATTAATTTTGAAATGAGATAAATATTTTATAGAATTACCAAATACAAATAACTTGAAATAAAAAAGTAGTTCTTAAAAACCAAGAACAAAATGAAACGGATGAAATGGAATGTGTGTGCAGTTGATTATGTAACCTACAGAGAGAATTTACTTCAAGTGAATTTAAAACAAAGTCCTTAGTGGGTTACATCCTAAGAACAAACAAACCACCCAAAAAATAAAAATAAAACAAAACTGCAAACATGGTTTTCAATATCACATTGTTAGGGGTAGTGGTAACATCGGTATTGTTATTCTGAAACTGACTTTTTCTCACACACATATGTATTAGGAGAAAGTGATGAAGTAATTATGTTAGCATCATTAGAATATCATTAGCCTAATTAAAATATATATAAATATAAACTCAAAATTAAAAACTAAATTGGAATTGAAAGTGCCAGTTTGAATTTGTGATGCATTTTCTTTGGGGGAAGGAGAATCTTTTCCTATCTGTTCACTAAAAAGGCCTAAGTACTATGGTCAGCTCAGTAGTACTAGGTATCCCTGCCACCAAATTATGGTCTCTAAATACCATTTGCCACCAAAACGGTTGAGTAGAGATTGATTGTAGAGATCGAACCTAGAATATCTTGTCTTACACAAAAGCAAGAAAGCTGTCAAGGATGACTGGAGTCATGTCAAAAGAACATAGATGCCAATTTGAGGTGTCTGCTGGCCAAAGATATGACAAATTCTGCTGACCAGACAGTGTCAGTGTAAACACTAACTACAGTGGATTGAAACACATCAAACCTGCAGAATCCATCAGTTCATAGTGATACTTAAACAATAAAATTGGCCCCCTTGGGAAGCTGGACAATCCACTCATTATTCTGAAGCCTGGTAAATAGGGAAAGAATTCAGCATATAACTTGCCTTTCATATAAGAATGTACCTCAAGGTAACCATGTAGTTAATAAAAGAAAATTATCCTTTATACAATATTTATAGCTAATTAAGGAAGAAAGAACGATAGCATTGGATCCCTGAAAAAATTTTGATTCAGGCAACAATTTTTAATGACTAAAAGAAAATAGTCAAGCAAACATTACGTGCTTCCTGACGGAAGTACACAGGGCCACCTGTGAAGCGGTCTTACTAAATTCATAGCCAGCTTCTAGATCTAAGTTCCAGTTTATGAGAAATAGAAGGAATAGAGAAACATGTTAAAGGACAGAACGGAGATGCAATCAGCAAAATTCAGCATAAAAGAAAGTCTCTTGGACAAATGACATGGTTTCTTCAACAAATAAAAATGCAGGAAAGAAAATAGAGAGAGGGAATTTAGTAAGTAAAAATTGAAAAAAAAAAACAATTGTAAATAAATAAACATGTAAATAAAATTTCCTTTTGTGTCTGCTAAATATTTGAAAACTTACTGGATATTTGATGATATTAAGAAATTATTCTGATTTCCTAGGTGTGAGTATGTTGTTTTTTAGAAATACAAACCAAAATATTTATTGATGAGAGGAGGTGACACCTGGGATTTGTGTGTGTCACAGTAGTTTACTTTGGTCGTGGTGGGAGGGATTAAGTTGGGGGGGCATTAGAGGAAAGAAGACAGGCCATGGTGACAATTGTTGGAGCTGGGTGAAGTCCAGATTGGATCTCATTGTATTCTCTTTATTGTGTGTATGTTGAAATTTTCCATAATACAAGCTTAAAAAAAAAGTGTGTTATGTGATAAGCCTTGTTTCTCACACATCTATTGATTCCATGCATGTGGCCTGGTACCATGCTAAGTTAGGGCATGAAAAGTTTGCAATGACATGGTCCTGTCCTCTAATGGGGAGATAAGCCCCGGGTGGAGGGAAGGGTGGATATACTGGGAGTATGGAGGAAGGAGAGCAGCTCTACTGGGAACATGTTTCCCAGAGGGATCTGACACCAGCAGAGGTCACTTCTTTAGGGTCCTTTGCCTCCTGACTCCTCAGCAGAGTCATAGAAAGAAGGGAGGGGAATACCCCTAGTGTAACAGCCTGTATCACTAAGAGTACTCCTTCCTGGCTAGTGAAAGCATGTGTTGCTGACTCAGGTTCCACCCAGGGTATCTCAACCCTTTATTTCATGGGTGGATCACTGAGTCACGAGAATGTGCAGGCCTGGAATAACACCTTAGAGTAAGCCAAGAACGTGTGTCCACTGGAGCACACGGCAATGTTGAGTAAAGTCCTGTCCTCAGTCTGAGCAGACCAATGCTATCTGATCCACGTGGACCAGGTAGGTAGAGCAAACCCTATGAAAGAAAGACATCCTTCATTGGTGTCTGTGATATTTCTGGTTCAGGGAAGCGTGTCTTAAAACAGAAAAGGGAAAAATCGCTGCAACAGGTAACTGGGGAGGGCTATCGTGTATCCCAGGGTCCACTGTTCCATGGAAGGAAAATGTTCCCTGCACCCTGCCAGGTTCTCAGCTGAGACCCCTCCCTCCCAAGCAAAGGCAAATTAACAAGAGAAGAAAGAACAAGAGAAGAAAAAGAAGCAGATGTCTATTAACATGTATACCTCCTGCATATATGGGAGATACCGAGGCAATAAGGGTAAACCCCACACATGGCTTAGAACTCAGGCTTAAATACCATCTTGAGCTGAAGTCAAAAGAAAGGTGTGGGGGAGACTCGTGCTGGGAAGGTGACCAGGAAAAGCAGAGGTGATTTCTCCATTGAAAAGGGTCTAACATGGTTTTCAGGCATTAACTTTTTACTTCCTAGGAGAAAGAGGAGAACATCTTTGTAAATTCATGTCCTGTTTTTAGGTAAATAGAGAGATAGGTCTTATGGCAAAGTGCGATATTTTGAGGTGGGATGTTCTGCATCCAGTTAAGGCATTTTCGTTCTTTGCTCTCATGTGCATTTAGAGCCTCTGGCTGCTCTTGTTCAGAGGAGCCCAAGGTCTGCTGCTGGAGGCTTGCTCCCCTCTTTGGCCAATCCTGGCACCCAGGAGAGACCCCACATATGTAACCTAAATCACGAAGACATACCCACACGCGGTGAAGTGACAGGCAGCAAGGAAAAAGCGAGTGACAACCCAGCCCTGGGCTCTGCAGCGTGAAGGGGACAATGCAAGCCACAGCAGGTTCCTGGAAATGGGGATGTTGTGATTTTACTGGCAACAGCATCCAGCACCACTCCATGTGACATCTGGTGGGTTCCAACCCATCAGCTTTGCCAAGGATATCATTTCGTGGCTCAGGAAGTGTAAGGTGGACACTTTGTCCATTTCCTCTTGCTACGAGTAGAGGCTAAAGAGTCTGTCAGTGATCAGTGAAGAGTTTGCTCTTTGGTCTTCAAGGACATTCTTTTTTTTTTTTTTTTAAGGATTTTGTTTATTTATTTGAGAGAGGGAGGGAGGGAGAGGGAGAGAGAATGAAAACATGCAGGGGAGGGTCAGAGGGAAAGGGAGAAGCAGACTCCCGGCAGAGCAGGGACCCTGAGATCATGACCTGAGCCTAACTAAGGCAGATATGGAACCCACTGAGCCACCCAGGCGCCCCCTCTAGGACATTCTTGTTCTTTAAACCCCAGCTGCTGTGGGGGGAAGGGGAAAACACCCTATCCCCAGAAGAGCTTCTGCAGAAGTCCATCGTGTCCCTTCCCCCACTGAGGTTGGCCTTAGATGCTGTTAGCTCTACATGATTTCCTCTGACTCAAGCCCGTACTGTAGCAATAAAATGTAGCCTGGTGGGCTGTCCATCTTTGGGGCTCACCCCACACTCACGAAGGGCTTAGTGCAGAAAGCGGACGAGTGATGACTGCAACAGTGGGTTCTGCCCATAGCGTGGTCCTACCCTTGGGGATGCAGGATGCTGAACTGGCCTCCAGCCAGTTCAGCTGGGGCATGTGGAGTGTGTCCTTGGAGGTGGATCTTTGAAGGAAGGGAAAGGAAAGCTGACGGTAGAAGTAGGAATTTCTTCCAGAACCAGCCGTAAGTATTGAGGGGAGAATGGGTTCATCTAGGGTATTGGAGCACATTTTCTGCTGTCACTCTGTGCCAAAACCACAACAGCATGAACACTCAGGCACTAAAGCTAGCCTTGAACTTGACGGTGTAGAGATGGGGTTTGATTTTACATAACAGATGCTTAACAAGGAAAATCACTGAGGAAGTCTCTATTAGTTTCTACTAGGAAGCCTGGGAGAGTCAGGGTTTTCCAATCTTTATCTTCTCTACCATTGGGTCCTTGGGCTAGTTAAAGCAAGAAGGAATATACAGGACAACATGAAAGTGGGGGCTCTTTCTCGAACATCAACGGAGAATCTTCAATTCAAGTCCCATTCGTCCCTCATGCAAACACAGACAAAGAGATTTCTTGGGGAATTTATACGATACACTTGTCACTTCCACACACAAGGTACAGGAAGTCCTCTGGCTTTTTCTTATGATCGTGTTCAAAGATGTCGCAGGTCATATTAACTATTTTAATGTCCTCTAAGGACATATGGCTGTTTCCATAAATAGGCAAAAAAAAAAAAAGAGGCTGTGGTGGAGTGAACGTTGGCTCTGTGGCTGCTGTGCAAACACATTAGGTTATTAAGAACACAGAAAAATGTGTGTGTGCATACGTGTGTGGACCTGTGTGCAAAGTGGGCATATTTTCCTGCTCAAGGAGGATCCCGAGATGCAAGATGTTTTAGGTGGGAACAACCCTTTCACGTCTTGCCTTAAAAGCGAAAGAGCTCGATCATCCGTGTGTGCGTGATACAGAATGCCCCTAACACCCCTCAGCCGAGAGCTTCCTGGGATAGCTGTCTTCATTTGGCTTTAAAAATTAAGGGCCCTCTGTGATATCAAATTCCAGAATTCTTTGCAAATTTTCGAATAGGCTTGAGTTTTGCCTTCTCACAGGGACGCGGTTAGGCAACAATATGAAAAATCCAGTTCATCACGATGAGATTAAAGGATTTTTTAAAAAGCCGAATCGCAGTCCCATTTACATTCTCCGCTAATTTCATTTTTTTTTCCCAAATCACCTTTCATCTTCTTCCCATGAACTGTAAAAATCCTCCCAAATTTCATCATGGGCCAAGAAAAATGGGAGGGGGGCGAAGGAACGAGGAAGGAGGCCCCTACCTTTTCCCCATTCTGTTCCTACAGTGTTCAAGGCCCGCCAGGAAAAAAACGGAGGCTCGGGTGTCTGAGGTATTCTGTGCCATAAACTCCCATAATAGAAACAGATGGTGAAACTGCCTTGCAAGGGAAGAAACTAGTGTACACGCAGATCACCCTAACATATGAAGAGATTCAGGGCTGACACATGAAGGAATGCGGCTGGCGTGGCGCCAGCGGCACACTCTCGTGCGAGTGCTCGCGCGCCCCGCACGAGCCCCGCAATTTCAGGGTGTGCAACGCCGGGAGCGGGGGGGGGGGGGTGGGGGTGGCGGGTTGCTGATCTCGAAGGTTCCCAGGGCTCCTCGGGGACCCGCCCAAGGAGCACGGAGCTGTGGGTGGTGCAGGTGAGCGCGCCCCCCCCCCCCGGCGCGGAGCCGGGTCTGGCTTCTCGAAAGGCTTCATCCACACAATAGTGGAGGATTGCCAGCTTTGCCGGAGCTTCCTTTAACTAAGTTCGGCTTTGCTTTTTACCTAGAGCTGCCACCAGTGGCTGCTGAGAGAAGGGAAAATCTTCCGCACAAAGAGGCGTGGGTGCGAAGGGGCTCGGACGGCGGGTCCCCGGGCGTCCACGTGGCCCCTCTGGAGCAGAAGACGCATGGCAGGTGCCGAGGAACCGGTCCCCGGCTACCGTATTTTCCCGAGTAGCGCCGGACGCACCCCCGTGGTCCTAGCCCAGGGACATGAACACACACGTGTTCGGACTTGCTTTATTCATTAGGACGGACTAATATTGTGCTACACATAGACCCCGAGATGTAACGACGTACACACGATAGACCCTTATGGTCCATGGAGAGAGCAGTCTAGGGTGTCCGCGTGGTGGGAAGTTGTTCTCTGGGTGGCCGTGGGGGGACCCAGGCTCTGTCCGCTTTTTGGCAGGTTCACCACCTAATGAGTCTCGTCCCCTCCTGCATCCGGAGGAGGCCCAGTGCTGTCCTTACAGCCGTGTTTCAGAGGACACACATTTCCCTTCCGTTCAGATTCCGTTGGCTGGAAGAACTTGCTTGTCGTGTGCCGAGGACTTGGAGAGAGGGATGTCAGGGCTTGGCTGCGGTGTGGCCCTGAGGAACGATCTGAGGCATCCCCAGGAGTGTCTTATAGGTGTTCCCCACAGGCCTGTCTCCTTCCATCTTCCAGCCCCGCCGAAAATTGTTGTCCCTGCAGACATGCCAAGCCCAGACATGCCTGGCACGACTGCATTTCCTTCCGCCCGAGTCCCTGAATTCTGATCAGAAATGAGAAGACTGCCCAGCCTCTCTAGGGCTCAGCCCTGCTGGCGTGGTGGGGCTGGACCAGATCCTATGGAAGCCTCAACATTTGTTCTTTCCCAGATCTGACCCCTGGAACTCAGGTCCACAATGTTCTCCCGGCCTTTCTATGTGCGTGAAAAGCGCTCAGATAATGAGACGCGCTGCTGGAGCATGCGGGGAGCTCGACAAGCCAATCTCTGTCTAGGCTCAGCCTGGACCACCCGTGTCCCTTGAAGAACTCCCCACGCCAGCACTGGCGATCACTCTGTTGCCCTGATCTTGGCCATGTGCAAAGAGCGGATGGTAGTTCCACTCAGAACGGGGCCTTTTCGTAAGACATTAGCAAGTCCTTGGTCCCCAAAGGAGGCAATTCTAGTCTCTGCAAGGCCTGGTGCTAGGGTGCCTGTGTCAGGGTTTGGGAGAGAAGGGGTCAGTCTGCGCCACTCTGACGTCATCCCGTGATGCCTCCTGTGGTCTGACTGCTTCAGCCAAGGGGCACTGTGAACCTGGAGGGTCAGCCGTGCAGAAGTGAGAACCAGTCTGGTTTGGAAGAATACGCAGGTTTGGGAGACATAAAGCTAAAACAGTTTTGGGGTCCTCTAAGAGAAAGGATACAAAATTGCTGGGGTTCCTCTCAGACTTGTGCCTGAATGAGGTGCGGTGAGCTCCCAAGGCTTGAGTTTCATCAGAATCCCACTGTGCAGAGGAGTCATGGGTGGGGGAAGGACAGGCCGCTGGTCTACTTAGCATGGCCAGTAACAAGAGGGGGCGGCGGGGGTGAGGCTGAAGGCCTTTTGAGAGCAACTGAAGGAGGTAAAGGAGACCTTTCTAGAAGAGAGGGCCCTCCTGCTCATGATGGAACTAAAAAGACTGACTGCATAGATACTGCACCCCTTCAAAGCTAACTTGGCACTTGGCCCTGGTTGAAAGAAAGGGTTCTTTCTACTTCTCCTACCAGCTTTCTCTGACTAGCCATTCCCTCCCCTGGTTACCCCTGAGCCACAAGCCCCCCTTTCATTGAGATTTATAACAGGCTTCCAGTTGAGCTTGTGGTTTCCACCAGATCATGGATTCTCAAGAAGCTTTCCCACTCCCTGTACCTGGAATGGTGTGAGGAACAGCCTGTGTGCAATAGATGTTAGGAGGAAGGCAAGTTGCATGTATAAAAGGATGAACAGGTGGTAATCCAGAAGATATGTTTATTTAGCGGAAGGATCAGACATTGCCTTACAGTTTCTCCTGTGTTTAGCTTCTCCTGTTGGTGAATCTTTTCACTGGATAGATTGTAAGCCCCTGGAGAGCAGGGTGTGACCATGACGCATCACTGTTAACCCTTCAGTGCCTGGTAGACGGCTGAGCGTATGGAAGGAACTGAGTGGGCTATTACAGACCCTCCTTGGGCACCGGGAAGGTGGCAGACCCTCTGTGCACAAGGAAAAGTTGGGCTTGCAGGAGGCAGTTCTGGTAGCCCTTAGAAGATGGTGGGCATGGCCCAGCCATCTCTGTGGACACCAGGCAGCAGCAGGCTTGGCAGCCTCGCCCACTACTATTTCTGCTCTTCTCGCTCTCCTCTGTATACCCAGCTCCCCTGAGAGCCTCTTCCAGCCCCAGAAGGCTCAGCTAGCCTCTCCTGAAGCCCCCTATTTCCCACTAAGAAGGGCCAAGAGTGGACAGAAAGGGGCCAGGGAGCTCAGAATGGGGGGGCTCTGGACCCTAACAAGATGTTTCCCGACTGTGTCTCCAAGCCCACAAACAGATGGGTTCCCTGTGGGCTCTGCTCTGTGTCTGGGGGAAGGAAATACCCAGGACTGGTTGAATTCCAGTGATAATGTTGCTGGCGTTGATTTGTGGTTTGACAGTCAAAAATAATCCAAGCATTGCTTTGCATGTGATTTATACAAGTGTCTTAATTGGCATCTTGATTATATGATTGCGTGAAGTGCTGTTTTCAAGAAGGTGTATCTCTAAATAGAAAAAAGAAGAAATATACAGCTGTGAAGTGTACGTGAAGCTCCCTGTGATTTATCTCACCGCCCCTCCCCCCCACAGTTTTTGCACTAACACCATATTTTCCGGTTTCTGCCCCTCTGCTGGACCTTTAGTGGGAAACGGTTCCCTCAACCCCACACATCTTCCTTGCAGACGTGGCGCTGGGTCTGCAGTTTCTCTCTGTGTCTGCTGCGTTTTTTTTTTTTTCCTGCTGCACAAACTCAGAGATGTGGCCTCTCTTAGCCTGATTACAGCTAATTATTTTAGAAATACATTTTAAAGGCAAGTTATCTTAACTTTATGGCTAATCTGATGGAGGAGATCTAAGGAAAACCCGAAAATCATAAAACGTTCCAGAACATTATATTTTATGCAGTCCAGAATGTGACACACGGGGTCTTTAATAATTCACTGCTTGTTAACATTAAACAACTGTTAACACGCTCAAATAATTAGTTATGCTTGCTTGACATGTTTGCATCTTTAATAATTGATGCATTTATCTTAATTACTAACAGTATTATGGTCGTAAGATGCATCTTTTTTCTATCTTAAAATTTTAACAAAAACTGACTTTTTGCCAAAAATGATTATGCTCTAAGTTTTAATTACTCATTGTAATTAAATTGCAAGCTGCAGTATTTTACTAAAATATCTTTCACAAAAATATTTAATGGAAAAGGGGAGATTTGTTGTTTATGCAGCCAAGTTAGTAAATATTTCATAAGTTTGATATTACCCTTTCAGCGTGGATATAAAATAACATAGCTTTCAGGATATGAGTCCATTTAAAAGTCCTCCGTAGCTGAGAATTTTTCTACCACTTCTACCCAAAATGTGTGCCCCTACCCCGCACCCCCTCCAAGCCTGACATGGCTCTTTGTGTGTGAGAGAAAGTTTTCTTGAACCAGCCAGGCATATCTGAGTCTCAATGTCTGCGGGAGGAAGCAGGGTTGATTGGAAATCGATGGGAGAGTGATGTCTACACTTTCCCTCCATCTTTTCCCCCCAGCCCCCTTTGTTGAAGAGAGCCCTGAAGAACGGCGTTCTGGTGACGTGTTTATTAAAGCGCTCCTGTAATGGCGAGGCAGACACACTCCTCATTGGCCAGGCTTTGTCAAGCTGCACCAAAACACGCCTGGAAGGTGTCTAAGGGACTCAGAAATACCCACGCCTGTAGAGAACATTACCCCCAAGAAAGGTTTAGAAGATGATGAGACATAAGCTTAATCTTCCTAACAAGGAAACTGGGGTTTGTAGGCTTTTGGCCCAAGTTCACAAAAAAGTGACCAGGGTAGGAGAGAATGTGAATCTTCACATGGTGAATCCAGAGCTCTGCATATCAGTCTGGGTGACCTTGCCTTTGACCTACGGGATGTTCTTTGGGATTCATCAGGGCTCCTGCCCTAAGCAGAATCCCTGTCATCACAATTGCCATGGAAGACAGAGCCATGCACCAGGAGAAGTCATTTCTTGACTTTCTGGTCCCTTTCCTGGATTCCCCCATTTCCCCTGCCTGAGGCTTACCTAGAAGGGGGACATCAAGAGGTAGAGCGGTTGGGATTTGGGAAAAGCCCTAACATGTCCTGAGTTGATTACTCACTGTTGTAAGTCATTAGAGGTTTTCAAGATGCAAATCAAGCAATTATGGGGCTCTTTGGAAATGGCAAGCAGACCCAGAGAAAATTTAAGCTCCTCCAGAGAGAGGCCTGGCAAGCCAAGGACCTGGAACTCATCCCTCATCCCACAACCCTTGGGCTCCTGAACACACGGAATTCTTTTCTTTGTCCCTGAAGCCGCCTCACTTTTTGGGACACTGAGAGAGGCAGAGCCAGGGGGTTTCTACAATACTGGCTGTTGTGGAGAGATGTGTCCTCCTTACCATCTAATTTTTTTTTCATTTTGTTAATATTTATTAATATTTGTAATGTTGCTATTTTTCAGGATTGTTTTAGCTATTCAGAGTCCTTTGTATTTCCATATGAATTTTATTTTTTTTATTTTTTATTTTTTTAAAGGGTTTTTTTTATAATAATATTTTTTGTTATATTATGTTAGGCACCATACAGTACATCCCTGGTTTTTGATGTAAAGTTAGATGATTCATTAGTTGCATATAACACCCAGTGCACCATGCAATACGTGCCCTCCCTACTACCCATCACCAGCCTATCCCATTCCCCCACTCCCTCCCCTCTGAAGCCCTCAGTCTGCTTACCATCTAATTTATCCGTTAGAATGTGTATAGCTGTAAGTAGCAGAAAATCTTGACTTGTGCTGGCTTTAAAATGTGGCAATTCATTAGTTCATACAACTGGGTCCAGAACGGCAGGTGGGGGTGGGACCTCCATTCACAGTATAGTAATCTTGTCAAGGACCCGAGTTCTTTCCACTTCCCCACCCTACCACCCTCATAACCTGCTTCATCACACACCTGAGCCCCCTTGAGTCACGTGATGGCTGCAGCTTCTCAGCTATTCCGTCTAAACACAACGGGCAGAGAAAGAAAGGTGGGACCATCTCTCTCTGTGCCTTCCCTTTCAGGAATAAGAAAACCCTTCCCAGAGGGCACAACAGATTTCCACCCACATCTGTTAAAAAAGAGACAACAGGCCCAAAATGGAGTCACTTGTGTTCAGCTATGTCACCCAAACCAAGACTAAATTCCTCACTTAATTACAGTTTCAACCTCTCCCAAGAGTGGAATCCTAAGCCAGTCAATTTGGAACTATGTTGTCAGCATTAGTGAGATAATCACCTAACAGACTCCTGTTGTCCCCAAAGGAAGGTGGCCTTACCTGAAATAATCTTCTCTTTGCTAGAAACTTCTTTGTCCTGTCCTCTTCTACTTATAAAGATCTTTCATTTATATACAGCTCTTTGGAGCTTTTTTCTATCTCCCAGATGGGATGCTGCCCGATTCATGACTCATTGAATAAAGCCAATAAAATCTTTAAAATCTACTCAGATGAATTTTGTTTGGTGGCAGTGATGGGATCCGAAGGAAACTTCCAATGGCTTTGGGGACAACAAGAAACACAGGCATGATACCCGTGAACTCTTTGAGTGTTCCATCCTTCTTGTCATTTCCAAGGGCCGTGGATAAGTTCTGAGCTCTGTTGTCTTTGCTTTGAACTCCCAATCTCATTGGCTTTCCAGTCCAGGGCAGGTCAGCTTGTGGGGGCACATAGTTCCATCTGGAACTCAAGTCCCTCACCCTTGGTTCAGTCCACAGTTCCCTATGTTTTTGGAATCCCAGTCCTCCCTCCCTATTTGTTGGCATCTGTTGGTTCAGTCCCTTCCCCAGTCCCCAGTTCCTCCTTGGGAAATGCTGGTGCAGAAGGCCTTCTATTGGCTTGTCCATAGTAGCATACCTTTGGTCACTACTGGTGTGTTAACATGCACGTTTGTCTTGTTTTGTGCAGATAAAGGCTACTGCTAATGGGAATCTGGAAGTCAAAGCCACACAGTTGGTGGGCCCAGGTTGAGCACTTCAATGCTGTTAGACCACATGCAACCTGACTCTGAGACTCCCAGGTTAGGAAAAGATGGTCACGGAATGGGTTAGGTTGGCACTAGATCGCCACCAACCTCCAGAAAACTCCCGTCCAAAGAGGTGCACGGCGTCACATCACACAATCCCCAACCCCGTGGCACACCCCTATTAGGTATTTATTTGGCTCCAAGAGACCCAAGACACAGGTTAAAAAAAAAAAAAGTTAAACATTAAAGGGATCCTTAAATTCCAAAGACTTGAGTGTGTTGCCTTCTGGTACACCTGCTTGTTTTATGTCTAAAAACTATGGTCCTAGAAGTGATAAAGATCTTTTGAAAACGGCAACATCTTCCTCAAAACAACCTAGAATGAAAATGGCCACTATGGGGGAACAATCCAGTTAGACAAAATCATTTTGTGTCCTGAGAACATGGCTTGGTAACTGTCAGCATGGGGATGCCAAAACATAGCCAGACATCAATGTGGGTTGCACTCCATTTACAGCCACGTAAATGTGGGTTGAACGCCGGCTGTGGCTAAGGTCCTCCCAAATTGCTCCCTGCCCTCAAGGAAATTCATTTAAGAAGTGCGCTGGAACACATGTGTTCCCAAATTAAACAAACAGAATGCGATACCTATTTCAACTGGCATACAGAGGCCTCCAAAGAGCGGCAAAATTCCATGAGAGTCTCATTGAAGGATTTGTTGCAAAAAGGTGATGGGTAGTAAGGAGGGCACGTATTGCATGGTGCACTGGGTGTTATACGCAACTAATGAATCATCGAACTTTACATCGGAAACCAGGGATGTACTGTATGGTGACTAACATAATATAATAAAAAATATTATTATAAAAAGATAAATAAAAATAAAGAGACCTTGAAAAAAAACAAAACAAGCTAATGAAGAATTAAAGACACAAGAAGCACCTCGAACAAGTGACTCCCACTGCTCCCCTTTCTCCCCATTTAACGCAGACTCTGTTAATCGTCTTTCTGAAAGGTCTTCACTTCTGTAGAAACTACATGACCTTAAATTAAAGTCTACCAAGCTAATAGCCTTGCAGACACCCCCATGTCTCCCGCAAAGGAAGGCCCCTGTGTGTGCCTTTCTTAGGGTTAAGGGGACACTGAGGGATTTTCTGGTAAACTGTGACGTTATTCCCTTAAACAGCAAAGGGAAACTAAAATTAAAATTAATGGAAAACCTTGCCAAATTCTGGTAAATACCAGAGCCTGCAGATGGGATACTGGCAGAAGCCAGTGAAGGGTGAGAATTCTTACCAGAATCAGCTCTCCTCAGAGAAAAATAAAATTCCCACATTGTCCCTCCCTTTCCAAATCCAGACCTATTGGTTGTTAAACCTTCCCCGCCTGGGGACAGCCATTCCCATCTCCTTTGTCTTGTCTTTCTTTTGGCTATCTTTGGGAATGTTTCTAAATCTTGGGAGGGTAATATCTCGCACACCTTTTTTAGGGGATGTTTCCTGCATCCAAAGGGACATTCAGTGTTGATAGAAATACTTACTGTTCATCCCAGCTAAAAACTGACAAGATCTTTGACATGATTTTTTTTTCCCCCAAAGTAAGCTCTGTGGTCACAAATTGGCTACATTGGAAGCCGATATTCAGAGCCTGATAGGAACTTCTTTTCAGGCCTCCTACCCTAAGCTAACATGAAACTATGCATCCAGAGGCAAAGAAAAATCCCAGGCTTTGTGGAAGGATTTGCTAAGACATTCCAAAGACAAACAGCTCTAAATCCAGAACATAGAAATCTTTTGATTTCCATCGAAGTTGAAGATCTCGCCTCTGATACAAAGAATCAAACTGGAGATAATGCAGTTGGACGAATGGATCAGCCCCTTAATAGCATTTAGGCTACAACCCAATTACTTAAGGAATTAAGCGAAACTGTTCTTATCTAACAAATCTTTGCAAAAACCAGAAATGCAGCTCCAGAAACAATTCAAGGTCCACCTATCTTTACCATTCCCAAATCCTAAGACTGAAGGGAAAAAAAAAAAGCAAGGGAGAAAAGAGGCTTGTAAAAATTACAAGCTCCTTTAGAAGCCCCCTAGCCCCAAATCCAGTCCGCAGTTTTCATAAGATTACTTGTCAAGGATACACACAAACAAACCTTAAGTGTCTTCTCCACGAATATTAGTAAAAAGCTTCAGCCATCTGAGCAGGTAAACTTAACTTATTCCATCTGCCAGGAACAGTTTTGGATCCAAGTTCTTTTGTAACTAGTGAGTTTTGTATTATTGTGTCTGTTTCATGACTATAATTTTTTTAAAGATTTTATTTATTTATTCGACAGAGATAGAGACAGCCAGCGAGAGAGGGAACACAAGCAGGGGGAGTGGGAGAGGAAGAAGCAGGTTCATAGCGGAGGAGCCTGATGTGGGGCTTGATCCCACAACGCCAGGATCACGCCCTGAGCCGAAGGCAGACGCCCGCCCAACCGCTGTGCCACCCAGGCGCCCCTCATGACTATAATTTTAGAGTAAAAGTCATACGATCTCCGCGATCGTAGGTTTAGACATGTCTGTGTAAGTATGTTATAGATGTCTATGCTTTCCTACCTCTGGATGATATTTCCAAAATTAATTTGTAAAAGAGTTTTTTAAATTTAATTGGCTTAGAGAAAGTCAAGGGCTTATATAAATTACATATTCCTAAAACTCTCAGAAATATAATAGAAACTTACCCAAATATTTTTTCAAGTTCATGTGATCTGAGATAATCTTCAGTAAATGAAAGCTAGTTGAGGTTTGTTGGTTTAATTAAAATAAGCATGCCTTCAGAGTTATCAGCATTAAAAGAAATTCCAACACACAACTTCTGTTCTGCCTAGGTTAGCTAGCAAAATAAGTTCATGTTCTCTCTGTTACAAAAATATGTCAGCAAGAAAAATCATTTGGGATGATGGCAAGTTGTCTAATGTCTCACGGGGTTTTTGTGGGTCGTCAACCCATAATTGTTAGGTGCCAGTTAGAAATGGGATAAGAGTTCATGAATTAATTTTTCAACAAAAATTATGTTCTATGGTATGTGTTCTTAAAAATAGTTCCCAAGGTCTCTCTGTTTACTTGCAATCTTAAAGTTATACTGAGATACGTTAAATGATGGGCATTTATTGAATAAGTAGATCATTTCCCAATGAGATAAAATACTGAAACATTAATTCCTGAACATAGGCTTACCGACTTTTGGTTTCTTTTTACAAAAGAACCAAAGATATTTGGGTCTCTTAGTAAACATGTTTTTTGCCACCTGAAAAATTTTTACTGTGAGGAAGAATTTACTTGTTGAAATTAAGAAATGTATTTATAAGTCTGCCAATCTGCAAAATGCTAGAGGAACGGACAGTCCACAATTGCTTACTTCTTAATGTTCAATAGAAAATCAGGTTTTTAAGGATCAAGAATTCTAATATATGTAATTAAAGCTACTGGAAATAAGAAGGGAAACAGATCTACATACAAGGAAAGTAGGATATGTATTTTCAGTGAAAGAAGGTATGAAAAATGGAGATACGTTTTTGTTGAGTGAAAATAAAGTAATACAGTCCTCAAGTGAGGCTGATTATTTCAGGATGAGAAAGAGGAGGGAAAATAGGATAAAGTTGTAGAAGGTTTGTGGAAAAGGAGTCTTTGGGAAGGAAATTCATGTATGCTCAAGGTGGCTAAAATTAGAATACATTTAATTAAGTTTGATTTTTAAGAATGAACTTTAATATCACAAGTAAGCTGGTACAAAATTAGACTTCAGTCTTCTGTTAAAAAGGACAAAGTTTCTTTGGACTACTGGTCTGCTCTTGATAAGAAATTGTAAAAAAAAAAACAAAAATTTTTTTCTTTACCTTTGAAGTAACCTGCTTAGAAAACAAAGATTTCATGTCTTAGCAAAATAATTCCCTGCATTGCATGTTGTCTTTTTGAGGTCTTTGATTACTTAAGAAAACGGAGTCGTCTCTGTTAAAAGAACTAAAGGCTTTTTCTTTTTCTTTTTTTTTTTAACTTTCAGTATTTGCCTGTGAAATCTTTAATTGTCACGCTGGTAAATGGATAAGTAAGTATTGTTTCACAGTGACCTATGATCCTGTTTGACCAAGTGCTTTAAAAGCTTTTGATATTTTTGACAAACTTCTCGAAATTAAATTCTGAATGAAATCTTTTTGATCTGGAAGTAACTTTGAGATTTTCCAGAGGGGTCCCTGGAAATTCACAGTAAGATTCGTTCTCTTACAAAAAGAGAAATGCAGAACTAATTAGGCATATCTGATATGTTAAATTACATGGGAAGCACTGTCAAATAAGAGGTAATACCAAGTCTTCTGGGTTTTTGGGTTTTGGAGTTTTTTTATTTTTGTTTTTGTTTTTTGGTTTTGGTTTCTTTTAGAAAGGGAGTGGGGGAGGGGCAGTGAAGAAAGAGAGAGGGAATCTTAAGCAGGCTCCATGCTGAGCTTGGGACGGGATGTGGGGCTTGATTTCCCAACCCTGAGATCATGCCCTGAGCCGAAATCGAGAGTTGGAGGCTTAACTGACTGAGCCACCCAGGTGCCCTAGCACCAATACTAAGACTTATTTATGTTGTATTTGTATAGGCATATGTTATAGGTGTACTAAAAATGGTATGAAGTTCCTAGAAATCTGATATGTCCTCGAATAATGTTATCAATCATAATTTCAGTTAAAATGCTGTGTATCACAGAGACAACCAAATTATCTTGTCAATTCCATTATAATAAAGTCTCATCAGGTCTTTAACCATGGGCGTTTTTGAGTCTTCTGTCATTTACAGGGAATTATTGTTTAACTCGGATGCTTTTGCAAAAGTATTTCTGCCAAAGTGCTTCATCTCCAAGGAGATTCATGGAAAGGACTTTGACAAGTACAGGTTTCTGATAAGTTTAAGATCATAAAATAAACAGGGTAAAAATGTCTAGAACTAATGGAAAAACTGGATTCAAGCAGCACAAGCATTAATTATATGGCACTGAATGCATTGAGGAGGAGGACTGTAATATTTTATGACTTTTGATTGAAACATTTCTGGTTCCTTAATGTTTTGTTTTTCCAGGTTAAAGGAAACCTTTTATCTTAAGCTATCTATGACTCACAGCAATTTGGTAAAGTATACCTTGGAAACAGAGATGAAACATTTCCTTTTTCTCCCTACCCGATCCCTCCAGAATTTGGAAACTCTTGAGTATTCTTTTCATGGCGATATAGTCAGTTATTTGCATAAGTTCAGTAAGAATTTGTTCCCCTTGTAACAGGACACAATTAGAAATAGGGGCTATATTACCCAGGCTTTAACTGAAAGGTCGTATTTGAGAGAAATGTATATAGACTCAGATGTGACCAGACAGATTTAAGGAATGGCCTGGAAAAGTCAAGCGTATAGGGTTCCCAACTGCCTTGACAGGTGAGTAAGGAAGGTCAGTGCCTGTCAGGTCCAGGAACCGCAGGATGTTTTTGCAGACCTGGAGAAAAGAAGGATTCACCCAGATTATAGGTATTCCATGTAAAATCTGATGGTGGGTCCTTGGCTTGTCTTCTTGGCTTTAGGACTATTAAGAGTTCAATCTGAGATTCCTTATGAAGAGTTCTAGCAAAGCAGTCTTAAGAAGAACTTATATGGTCAATCACTATTCTTGCTGCCCTTATGTAAATAATCAGGTCGAGTTTAATAAAAGCAAATTTGTATTGCTGTGATTATCTTTGGTAAAAAAAAAAATAGGGTGATTTGGGGGAGAAAAAAATAAGTTTGCTCCTTTGCAGATACTAGGTGATAGTCTTGTTAATGCTTTGAGGTTTTCTTGTATACCCCAAAACTGGACTGGATCTGAATTCCGACACACATATGACTCCCCAAACGAATGTTTCCAATTTTCTTCCACTCTTTGGATTTGATTAAGAGCAAAAACTGCCCTCTATTCTCCTTGAAAGGGAGTAGTCCTCCTCTCTACTCAGGTGGTAGCCAAACATCAGGGACTTGAACCTTGGGTTTCCTAATTAAAAAGGGCTGAACCAGGGCGCTTGGGTGGCACACCGGTTAAGCGTCTGCCTTCGGCTCAGGGCGTGATCCCGGTGTTATGGGATCGAGCCCCACATCAGGCTCCTCCGCTATGAGCCTGCTTCTTCCTCTCCCACTCCCCTGCTTGTGTTCCCTCTCTCGCTGGCTGTCTCTATCCTGTCGAATAAATAAATAAAATCTTAAAAAAAAAAAAAGGGCCGAACCGCACGTGAGCTGGAGACCTTAGCATCGAACTGATGAAGAAGAGTAGTAGCTCACGCCATGGTAGACTGCTTCCTCCCAAGATGTAAGATCAAGAACTTTCCACTCTGATCATCCTTTTCCTAATTCTCACACCACGAAGGTCTTTATGATTCTTTTATCCACCTTGGGCCTTGCTCTGGCCCAGAGGATGATATCTCAGGCCGTTACAAAGTGGGGGCTAATGCAACCTCCACATGATGGTTGGATTTTCCATGACACTCTTCATCCTGCAGTTCTGCCCCTCACAAACTCCTCCCTGATTTCCAATGCCTTCATTTCTTTGGAACAAACTCAACTCTTTCTCTATTGTGTCAAACCCCTAACCCTCACGTGTGTTTTTCTGTGTCTGGTTAACAACCCCAAAGCTGGGGAAGCTTGTGTCCAGATGCTACCAGAAGAAGGAGACACAAGATTACCGGAAAGAAACCTCCTGTGTGATCTACAGACCCGTAAGTGTTACTGGCCTCCATGGCTGTCACCTTTCTAGTCCTGAGCCACAGACACTAACAAGAATTACCAGCGGACAGTCCTGATTCAAAATTAGCTCCCTTTGGTAGATCACTGCTCCCTGGCTAGGAGAAGTACAAATGAAGACATGATCAGTGTCTTGAAGACACTGCAGAATTTTCTGCTAACACAATAGCTGTCCAACAAAAATCCCTAGAATCTCTGGCCAAAGCTGTTTTGGGTAATAGGGTAGTTCTCGATGATCTTTTAGCCGAGCAAGAGGGTGTCCGTGCCGTGGCCAACACTGCCTGCTGCACCGAATTCTGGGGACGTTGAAATGTAGTTGCTTAAGGTCACTGATTGCCCCGCTTGGCTTGAGAAAGTGACTCCTTCAATGGACTCTTTCTTTGACTTATTTGATTTTGATTGGTCTGCTCTTGGGGACCATGAGCTCTTGGGGACCACACTTTGAAGTGCACTTCAGACACTGGGAATCATTCTGCTTATAATAATCATAGTAGCTTTCCTGTGTGTTGTAGTCTCTCGAAAATGTTAAATGAATGTTGGCAGTTGCTAAACACCAAGCCAATGATTTCTCCAAGACTGGACCATCAGAAAAGGAATGAAGAGAATCACCAGCTTAAAAATTTAAACCTGAAGCCGTGACCTGTAAATACCACACAGAGGATCAACAAACATCATCATAACCTGTGAATACCGCACAGAGGATCAGCAAACCTCATCACGACCTGTGAATACCGCACAGGATCAGCTAAAAGTGTGAGAACCTTGGAGTGGTAGCTGGGAGTGGTACCTTATGTTTCGATCATATCCCTCAGTTAAGCAGAGAGGGCAACTGTTAGAAAGAGATAGCTGGCCCAAAATGGAGTCATCTGTGCTAAGACCATGTCACCAAACCAAGACTCGATTCCACTTACTTACAGTTTCAACCTCTCCCAGGAGTGGGGAGTGGAATCCGAATGAGTCAATCTGGAACTTCCTGGTCAGCAGGTAACCTGCCTGTTAGACCCCTACTGTCCCCCAAAGGAAGTTGGCCTTGTCTGAAACAATCCCCTCTTTGCTAGAAACTTCCTTGTCCTGCCCTCTTCTGCCTCTAAAAGTTCTTGGTTAAGTACAGCTCTTTGGAGCTCCCCTCTACCTCCTCCATGAGATGCTGCCTGATTCATGAATCATTGAATAAAGCCAATTAGGTCTTTAAAATGGACTCAGCTGAATTTTGGATTTTAACACATCTGATAGGCCACTTTGGGGGCAGGAATGAGCTGACCAGGATTGCTTAGACTTGTCACCCCGAGGCAGATCTGGCACTGGGGAGCCAGCCTTCATATCCAGTACAGTACCCCCCACCCTGGGTCAATCCCCCCGTGTTCAGCCCACATCTGCTAGTACAGTCTCCATGCTTGGTGCAGTGCAAGACATTCCAGGGAAGATAAAATGAACAGACCCCGACTCAGCCCTAAGAGGATTTCAGATAATGGAGAAATGAGACATGTTCATGGGGGGAAAAGAAAACTAAACTAAACTAAATGGAAGCCAACTATAATTGTTTAGAAGAATAACTAACAAATGCTTGGCTCAGCACAATTCACCAGGAGTTTTCTGAACATCTTCTCTGTGCATAGATGCAGTGGGGGTGTTACCGAGGAGACAAAAGAACATAAAAATGCATTCTTCCTGTGAAAGGGGCTTCGTTAAGGAGACAGGATATGCTCATAAAGGAACTGCCTTTGTCTTTGCCTTACTCCAAAGAGAGGTAGGGATGGCCCCTGGCTAGTTTAAAGGAGTATTTATGGGGAGTAATTTCAAAGCTTTTGCTGGGCCTTTGCATAGCTAAGAGAGAGGCCATTAAGAAGTGTCTATCCGTTGAGAAAGCTTTTCACTCTAACAGAGAACCAGTTTAACCGTGCTTGGACAGGAAGGACATTTATTGTTAAGAAGTCTCGAGGTTGGCAGTCAGCTCAGGAAGGTAATCAAGGTTTCAGGATTTTCTGTCTTTCTATTCTCTCACCCACCCTTAGCTTGTTAGGTTCTCATATGTGGTTTTATTTGTTTGTTTGTTTGTTTGTTTGTTTATGCCTCAGGATGGCAAGATGGCTATTGCAGCTCCAGACATCGAGTCTGTGTTCAAAGCAGGAAGGAGGAGGAAGGCACCCTGCAGGCACACTACTTTCATAATAGCCCTTTTTACCAAAAAAGCAAAATGCCATTCTCAGAATTCTGCCAGTAGGACTCCCTGATTTCTTACTGGTCAGAACAGCACCTGTGCACGTATGCCCCCCCTCTGTGCAGGGGGGCCTAGAAATTTGGAAGAGATGGAAGAAAGAAGGGACTGGAAAAGCCGGAGTTTGGGCAACCAACAATGCCTCGCAAAGGAGATAAGGCTCATGATTGTGTCTTTTTTTCATTACTGGCAGGAAAACCGAGGGGACCCAAACGGAGAGCACAGGATGAAGGATGGGACCAACAGGGCCATTGAAGGTCTTGTGAGTCACTGATGTCATTGTAACAGTGCCTCTGTGCAAATTACAGAACAGTCGGGCACATTTTTCTTGCTTATAGTTTAGACCGGACTGTCTTGAGAAAAGATGTTCATTTTGGTTAGTTGCACATGTGTGTGTGTTGGTGTGTGTGCTCGATTCAACTCATTGGACAATTGGAAGAATAAACCCAAACAAAATGGAACAAACCAGCAAAATCCCTTACCTCGCAGCACTGGGGAGAACTTTCCATGAGAGCTCAGGGAATCTGATGCCTGCCTCCTTCCCAGCCCCAGCCCACAGGGAAGAGCATGGGATACTGAGAAACCACTGAAGGGTGGGCAAGTAAAGCGGGTACGGTCATAGTCTAGAGCCTTCTCTTCCGCAGTATTGGGTCCAAATGTTGGACCTTGACCCACAGCATGGCTGATGCTGAGGTCTCTCAGCTGGTAAGAATCCAGCAGTAAAAGGGGCTTCTCCCCTTCACTGTGGCACCTTCACTACCAGGACAAAGCCTGCTCTCATTTGCTTAGTGTCCGAATCCTGTCGTGATCTCAGCCAACTGAGGTTTTCCCACGTCCACGTTGTCCTGAGCCAGGTCCCTGGGTGGCCCCAAGCCACCCTGCTGTTACTCCTGCCACTGCCGGTGTCCAGAGCTCCCTTCTGCCCTCTCTCGCCGATGCAAAGCCAGGGGTCATCTCTCAAGATCCCACTGGACCCTCTCCTCCCACCAAGCACACTGGGCCTTGGGATCTGGGTCTCCTGGAGCCCCTCACTCAGCAGAGCCACAGGTGGCCTGGTGCTGGGGCTTCCTTTCATAGGAGTCAGCTCCAGCCTGAGGGCGTGTGGCCCAGCTGACAGGATGGAGGTCCCTTTATCCCGTTGGAGAGAGGAAGATAGAGGGCTCAAGAGCAGACTGCCTCAGGCTGCTGGGGTTTGACTCCTGGCCCTGCCAATGATTAGCTGTGTGGCCTTTGGCGAGTTATTTAACCTCTCTGTGCTTCTATTTTCTCATTGGTAAAATGGGGATATGATGTTTATGATGTTATTATAAGGATTAAATGGACGAATATATATAAAACACTTAGCACAAGGTCTGGCCAGTAGTCAGAGACATAGAAGCATTATTGTGTGGCCAGCTCTGGCAGCTTGGGGAGGAAACTGTCATCGTGTCTTCTGTATCTTTCTAGTGAATTTCTTGAGTGTCTGCAAGAGTAGGATGCCTGGAATCTTCGTCTTGATGGGATAATGGCCCTTCCACTCTGTTCAATGACCCGGGCTGCAGGGACCGTTTCTGCTTCCACAGTCAGGAATGGTTTGGAGTGCGTAGTGGGTCCCAACAACATCACTTCCACCTGCCTCACCACTGTGCTTCTGACAAGATCACCCACACCCCCGCCTCTGCTGACCTTTGCTGGCCTCTGCTGCTGGGAGCGAAGGATGCAAAGAGGGAAGTCTTCCTTGATCAGGTCTCCGGCTAGGACCCCCCATCATCACTCCTCTGTTCTCAGCTGAGCTTGGTCACTGCTCCCCAAAGTAGGACACCGTGTCGAGTGGCCTGATCCAGAGAGGCCTCCTGCCTCAGTCTCCTCCCCCCCCAGGCTAGAGCCAGGACTCCCTGCCGAGCTAGCCTCAGGTCTTCTCCCACATTCTCAGGGGTCTCCCTTTGGGGACCTGGGTGTCCTTTCTATTCTGCAGGCAATCTTGGCTCCCCTGAGAAGCTTCCCTGACATTGGTGCTCCGGGCGAAAATGTTGGGACCCGTTTCCCCCTCTGAAAATAAGTAGATTGCACCTGGTCAGTGGTTTGGAAAAATTATTTTCATCAACGGAAATCTTCAGAGAGATCTCACAGGCAATCCCATAATGTAAGACAGATTTGCTGTGGTGGAACCAGGACGGGTAGGGGCAGGGTGAGCAGAAGGAAGACATCTGCCCCCCAGCCTGCCCTCCCACTACCCGATTAGAGAGCTGCTTAGGAAGCAGACCTGGGGTTTGTGTGCACGGATTCGGTAGGGCAATGCTTTGGGCGGAACTGGGAAGGCAGTGGTGGAAGCAGACCAGGGAAGAGGAGGAGGCCAAGCCTGGGCAAAATGCCAGGCAAAGCCTCCCAGAGGGTCACCACAAGCCACAGTGGCCTCTGGAGTGTTGGTTAAGATGCAGGATCTTTCCATCCCAGGCAATGGCTTTCCCACCTGTGGGTCTTGGGTTAAGGATGACCCCACCCTTGCCCGGTCTGGGGAGGTGAGGAAATTCCTAGCCTCCCCAAACGAAGTATTGGTGCCCTACACCAAAGTCAGGGCACAAGGAAAACGGTAACATGGAATCAGCAGGGATCTGGGCAGAGCCACGACCTGGTGCCTCTGTGGGAAATGAAAGTGAAACTGGGCGAGGAGGAGCCCGGGGCAAAGAGCTCCTGGGGAGCCCCGCGGCCTCCTTCCCAAGGACTGATCCCTGCACCTGCAGAGAAGTGGGAAGCCAGCTGGTGAGGGAGGGGGAGAGGGGAGGAGAGCAGAGTCGGTGCCCCTGCAGAGCACTTTTCCATGGATGTGTTTTTCTTTCCGACTTTATAGTTAATTTATTTATCTGACCACTCGGGAAGGGAAGAAAAGTACCACTTTATGAGTCCGGGGCAAAATCAAAACCAATAGCACATTTAGGTGCTTTAATTTTTCTGTTCGCAGAGATTTATTTCATTTTATTATATTTGACAGCAGTCAACACACAACAAATAGGCAGCCTAGTGCGGCGCTCTCAACGCATAATGGTTTGTATTCTCTGTGCACAGGGCAGAGATTTTTTTACCGCATACATCATCTGGAACTTGCTGCATTGATCCCAAAAAGTAACACATAACTCCATTCTTCCCTCACAAGCCAGCAAAATACGTCCAGTGGATGGATGGGGGTGCAGCCACGGGAGCAGGTGGTACTCCCCTCGGGCGGAAGGAGCTGTGAGTTGAATGTGTGGGGGGACCTAATGGGGGGGTTCAGGGCTTGGGCTGGTGGAGGTGTCATGTGGGTATGAGTGTGGGATTGCATGTGGTGGGTGCAGTGGGCAGTGGAATGCCTGGTGCGATGGACCTTTCTAGTAAGTTCCAGAGAATGGGTGGCTTTGGGGAGTCCTTGTCTTGACCTTGGGTCGGGCCAAGCACCCTGAATTTATTACAGCCTACATCTGTGTTGGACAAGGGTTTTGGCCTCCTGGGAGTGGCAGATGGGGCCATAATTTGGGCAATCCTTATGCCCCATGTGATCAGCCTAGAAGTTGCATGGAGGCCATATCTATATTCATATTTTAACTTCCCCGTAGTTCTAAACCCACATCAGCTCCTGTTGGGATCCCAGTCCCCACCTTGCATCTCCCCTGGTTATCTCTGTGAGTTCCCAGGTGCTAGCATCTTTAATGATTGCTGTACCCAATAGGTACTATTCTTCTCTGCCCCAGATGGATGATTCTACTCTGCCCATTGACTCCATTGGAAGCTCCGAAAGCACCCACCTTCCAAAGCTAATACTGTGCTGGCCACCAGGCCGGAGTGGGGGGTGGGCCATTTCATTGACTACCTCCAGTACAGCTGAGAGCAGGCTGTAAACCTGGCAAGACTTGACTGAAGGCTTGGGATAGCATCAGGAGATGAAGACCTTAGAATGACAATAGACGTGGCCATCCCCAGAGCCGATGAGCCCAGGAGCAGCCTTACAAGGCGTGCCCATGGCATGGTCCCCAGCAATGGCAATGTCCTCACCCAGTTCTCCAATGCGTTAGAGTCTAGATCCAGCCAGCAAAGATGCCCAGAGAGATCATTTTTCCCAGCACAAGGGGACAATTGTTCGATTCTGTTCCCTGGCTCCCTGTTATGATGGTTGACAGTAGGAGAATCTAATTCTTTCAGGGGAAACTCTCTCACCTGTGCCTTCATTCATTTGCAGCCACAAGCGCTGAATGGCAGGAGAGTGCAGAGGCCACTCCAGAGGCTGCGTGGTGTGGCCTGAACCTCCCCACAGCGAGGCATCAGTAGCATAGGGCAGGCGAGTCCTTGCCCTGCCTGGTGGAAGGTGGGAGGGGAGTCTCTTTGGCTTTGTCCTCCCTGCAGTTGGAGGGTACTCAATTATGACCCACCAGCGACTTCTACTACTTTAAACTCAGCCACTTATAAGTAGTTTCCTGTCACAATCCAAAAACATACAAGCTACACTCTCCCCAGAGCAACCACACCATCTGAGGTCCAGATCAGCCTTCCCTTGACCAAACCCCGAGCTTGCCTGTTCAGGATAATCATGTATTCTGCCTTTTCTAAGAAGATTGGGGGAATAAGTGCTTTGCGCTCACACCCTGTGGGGTCGGTCACGTGGGTTGACCAGAAAGACGCAACAGTCTTCTCCAAAGGGATTTTCACATCCCCACCTCTTCTGAGAGACAAAACACCTAGAAATATCAAGAGAGCAGCTATTCCTTTTGCTCTTCCCATCGAGGTTAAAATGAACCGTATATGTCTTCTCCCAGGAACCATGTGACATTTGGATGGATTTAGGCAGAAACTCAGAGGAAGGTCTGGGGCAGCCTCAGGGAGCTGTGCACTATGTGGGCTGGGCCTTTGGGCTGCAAAAAGGGACCAGACAGGGTCCCTGACCATGGGGACACCCATCCCATGGGGAGCCCCAGCCTGTGGGGAGCGCCAGCCCGTGGGGAACTTGCTGTGTAGAGGAGAGCACCGGTGAGTCCTCAAGGAGCCACAAGGTGAGTGGTCCTAGGCAAATGCCAGCACCAGGATCCCAAGGAGTGACAAGGAAAGGGGGGCTAACTTCCCAGAGCCCTCAGTCCATCATCCTTCTTCTTGATTGCTACTCTAGGGAAAAGAGGTGTGAAACAAGCTGGCCTAGTCACATCTGAGAAGTTAGTCCTAAGTGTCTCTGAGACTGCCTGAGTGTGAAAGGGCTCTGAATGCCAATTCCACTTTTTCATTTTAAACTAAATACACAGGGGGCACCTGGGTGGCTCAGTCAGTTAAGCATCTGCCTTTGGCTCAGGTCATGATCTCAGGGTCCTCGGATTGAGCCCCGCATTGGGCTTCCTGCTTGGTGGGGAGCCTGCTTCTCCCTCTCCCTCTGCTGCTCCCCCTGCTTGTGCTCTCTCTCTCTGTCAAATAGATAAACACAATCTTTTTAAAAAAATAAATACACAGAAATGGCCAGAACCTGGAGATCACCCAGCTCCTCGCTTTCTGCATTTAGCCCAGAGCTGAGAGCAGCGTCTCAGACACGGGGCTTGCAGAGCAGATTGATGGCCTTCACCTAATACAGACCCTCCCAGCACCATGGGGGTCAGAGGGCCACCCTAACCTCCATAGGCCCTGTGATGTGTCAGGTCCCGTGTCTACATAAGGGGACTGAGGGCCCCTCAGGGGTTCCCCAGCTTCCATGCTCTGTCCCCTCTGAGCCTATCATGGTCTCATGACCTTGGCAAGGTCTCTTGACCTTGGTCTCATGACCAACCCAACTCAGCACCTGTTCGAGGGTCAAGTAGCCAGGACAACTCTCTCCATAGGCGTCATTACTATGGGCTTGCCCTGTGTGGGGATGGGGCGGTGTGGTGTCCGGGTCCCCACGGGGGCTTGGAGAGAAATCCACCACCACCAGCCAGTCTGGGCCTGGCCCCTGAGGTTTCAGTCTGATGGAAAAAGACCTGCGGAGTGGGATCTCAGAGCAGACTAGCCAAGATTCAGAGCAAGGCCGTGGGCCTCTGGATTCCCACAGAGAAGCCAAAGACTGGATGAGACTTATTTAAAAGTCTCTCTGTCCCAAATAGCCCGGATAAAATGGTGCAGGTGAGCTGAGTGGCTGAGAAATCAACGTTCTGTCTGGAGATTCTGCGGGGATCCAATGGGCTGGGATAGTCCCAGACTCAGGAGCCCCAGCAGGGTTTAGGGAGGGAGCATTTCATGAGGTGAGGAAATACAAGGTGCTTTCCACCAGGTCACCCTGAGGCTCCTGAAATATTCACAGAAGTTGCACGCCAGTGTCAGTGACTCAACTTGGGTCCCAAGCCCCTCCCCACTGACATTTCTCTCTGAAAAGGAGACCCCACCAGGAAAGGAAAATCCAGATTCTTCGGTGTCATGAGTGCTCCTGGCCTGGGGCCTGGTGTCTTTGGGACCCATCAGGCTCTTCTCAAAGTTGGCCATGAGAATAGATATGGCCTGGGACGGCGTTCCTCGGTGTCTGGGCCATACCAAGGAGCGGAATCTGAACCCCAAAGTCAGAGGCTTCCGGGAGGTAAACACAGGCTGTCTTTTCAACAGGGGCTTTGGACGTTCTGCCCCGGGATCCCCCTGGGGGACAGGCTTTCAGAGCTCCTCTGGTCTGGCTTTCATGAAGCCTGAGACACTGAAGACATAACTTTAATGGTCTCCACTAATTCATGGTCTGCCTTTATGCACTTAAAAAGAGAACCCTTCCTTCTCATGACACCTCCATTTATTCAGAATTAGCATGTAAAACCCTAAATTAGGCATTCTGCACTCGGGTTCTGACAGAGCCATTACTTTTTATGCTGAGAGAGTTGAGTTAATTTTAAATTATTGAAGCCCGGCACCTGAGTGAAGCAAGCATCTTCAAGCAGGTCGGGCATCTGCGGGCTCCACTAACGCAGGAATACAAACTGAATTAAAATCCATTTCTCCTCTGCTGGCCAGTAGGCACATGTCCCGTGGAACAGAGAGAGAACGGGTGGTGATGTCAGTTTTTCCGGAGCAGGCTCAGGGCAGGACCAGGTCAGGCTCTGTTCCTCGGGTAACCAGAGGGCTGAGTCCAGGTGAAATCTGCCCACGTGACCCAGGGAAGGAGTGAGAGGCTGACATGACCTAGTCCCTGTTCTCTGCCAGCCCCGGTGCTGGACAATGAGGCTGTGTCCTCAAGGAGCCCCAGGGAGTGGGGGCATGTAAGACAAATGACAATAATGCCATAGTTAAGGGAGAAAGGGATCTCAGGCCCATTTGTTTTATTCTTAGTGCATCCTGCCCGAGGTCCCACCTGCTGATGGGCAGGACATCAGGCTGTTGTCTGAGGACTTGAGAGAATGGCTTCCAAGACCTACTGAGCCTCCCTTATTGTGTGTGGCCAGTGCCCACGAAAGGGTGGTTACTTGCCTGGTGCCTCCCGTAATCTAAAGTGTCTACAACCCCCCACCATCCCCGAGTGGCCCACAGTCCCCTTCCCTAGATTGCTTTAAGATCAAACGGCCAGCCATTGGATGGAAATCGACAATAGAATCTTCCGAATGGAACAGGTGAGCCGCCTCCCCACCTCCCAAGGCTGCCTCCAGGAAATAAGGAGTTTGGGTCACCAGCCTGCGCCGGAATGGCCTCTCTCTGACTGTGTTGCTCGTTCCCAGGGCACCCACATTCTCCTGGCGTGTCCATCCCCTCCCAGCAGCCAGTCTCCCCTAGGAAACCCTTATTCTCCTTGGGCCCCCTGCCTCCACTCCCATTGCCATGGCAGCAAGATGCCCAGTAGCCTGCCCACACTATCCCCGTGTCACTTACGGTGGTCCTGTGGTTACTCTGACCAGGTGCTAACCAGTTCTGAATTTGCAAAGCATCACCCCATTGACATTCATTGCTGATTTTATTGTCTGCAGACATTGGAGCCGCTCTCCAAATCTAACACACATCTTGATGCTATCAACCAGGGCTGCCCAAGGGTCTTTGGTGGTTTTGATTACAGGTCATTGTGGTGCTTTCTGTAGGCCCTCTCCCCTCTTCACCAGAGCTCCTCTGGTCAGAGTGGAGTGGCCTGCACTTGAGAATGTGTGCTGTGGTGGAGGGGGGGAGGCCTGCCTCTGAATACCGGGGACTTCTGGCTGAGGGCACTGGATACTGTCTGCCCTGGAGTCTGGAAGAGCCCAGCTTGAGGCCCGTGGAGACAGGGGAGCTGTGTTCTGGGATCAGCATTCAGTTTACTGCCAGGAGCTGTGCAGGGCCTCCGAGGAGTCTAACTTGATCAACTTTCTGCGTGAGCTTGAACCAAATCCAATAGAGATCAGGCTGGAGCAAGAGCCAGCTGGCTGCCTGGGCCTGTGGGCTGCAGCCCCTGGGAGTGGCAGACCAGGAACCTTGAGAGGCAAAGCCCAGTCTCACCTCGGGGTGAATGGGAAATTGACAGCACGTTGCAAAGACCCCTGCGAGTCTCTGCTCCTGACCTTGGTGACGGGGAGAACCCAGCGTCCCCGCTGTGCCTGTTCCAAGACGACGGCAGCCCAGCTCAGCGCAGACTCCAAAGGCTGGCTGGCCTCCCCGTGCTGCAGAGGACTCCCATTCATCTGCCGGGAAACAGGCGGCAGCACCGACGAGTGTCGTGTTCGGTTTTAAAATGCCACAAATAACAGATTTATAGATTTTTCTAAATACATTATTTTAGCTTGACAGCATTAATCATTCATGCTTCCTTCTTTCATTTTTCTACCTGCAATGGATTATTGAAACAGAAAATAACAACGAGAAAGGCTAGCAAGCAGTATCAAAATGTCAAGTTTGTACTTACAGTTGTATGGGCCCAGACAGGGTCAAGAGCCCCAATTATTTGTGTATGTACACAGTGGTACGACACGAAAGGTTATGTCACCTGCAGCTATTTTCCTGCAGATTTAAATAGGACTGATATTCAGCTGTACAGTGAGCCGCTGACATGGAACACAGCACCGTAAAGGACTGCAAACTCTGATGTCAGAGCCTAAAATATGAATGGGGGGATTGCAAGGTGTAGCTATGGGCAAGGCCACACGTCTGCTGCGAATCCACTCCGTTACTTTGGGTTATTCCCGGCCGGCTCTTTTTTTCATTTAAACATAAGGCAAAGTGTAAAATCACAGTGCCAGGCCGGGGGTAAAAACAGCGGGACTCTCTGCTTATGAAGACACCTTCTAGAGACCAAGATGGCGCGCCTCCACCGAGCCTGAAAGGCGGATGGGGACCCGTGTGAACCCGCGAGGCTGCCGCTGGTGCCCCTCCACTGCTGAAATCTAAGAGGGGGGAGAAGGAGGGCCTGTCACTCATTTTCTTTTTTTTTTTTAATTTAATTTAATTTTTTTATAATAATATTTTTTTTATTATATTATGTTAGTCACCATACAGGACATCCCTGGTTTTTGATGTAAAGTTCGATGATTCATTACTTGCGTATAACACCCAGTGCACCATGCAATACGTGCCCTCCTTACTACCCGTCACCGGTCTATCCCATTCCCCCACCCCCCTCCCCTCTCATTTTCTGTAGATTATTCTTTCATGTTAGAATATAGCCATGGTGGAGAGATCTGTCCATTTGGCCAATAAATGCAGAGTTGATCGTTTTTCTTTTTTCTGTGAATGAGTCCCAAACCCGTGTCTTGCTCTTATGCCTTCAATGGATATTTGTGGTTAATAGCTGAAAGAGATGCTATCTACATGGGAGTCATACAGTAGATTCCGCAAAGCTGTTTTTACAGACAACTCAACATCTCATTTGATCCACCCACCAACAGTGAGATACGTTCTAAGCCAAAACAAACGAATAAAAACTATAGGACAAGGCACCGAGATTAAGCAACTGTTTAAAGTCTGTCGGCTATTATTGAGCAGAAAGGGTTTGGCCCCACTATTCAGGTTTCTTTCTCCCTGTGTTGTGAGTGAATCGTGAGGATGCTGCTCGTGGCCCCACCTCAAGGGGCAGTGAAACGAGTAGGTGACTCATAGTCAGATGGCCTATACGCTGTCCCTGGTTTTCCCACCATCTGGGCTTTGGGGATCAATAGACTCGATGAGGTCAAGATTTTATGGTGCAGCCTGCCCATGGGGGTGCAGAACTCAGAAGGCAGTCATTTGCAATGTCAGTTTTATATTTTGTAGTGTGCAGAAGTGTGGCCTGTAGACAGGGATACAAAGAAAGTAATTTTTTTTTTTTGTCAAAGTACAGTTGACACACAATGTTACCTTAATTTCAGGTGTACAACGTAGTGATTCAACATCTCTATGTTATACCATCTGTCATTATACATTGGTATTTCGATATCGCCAGCTATATTCCCTAGGCTGTAACTTTCATCCCCATGACTTACTCATTCCATCACTGGAAGCCTGTACTTCCCCTTCCCTTTCATCCATTTTTCCCACTTCCCCTCCAGTAACCATCAGTCTGTTCTCTGTATTTATGGGTTTATTTCTGCTTTTGTTTGTTTGTTTGTTTTATTCTTTAGATTTCACATACAAGTGAAATCATATAGTATTTGTTTTCTGCCTGACTTATTTCACTTAACATTATAGCCTCTAGGTCCACCATATTGTTGCAAATGGCAAGAGCTCATTCTTTTTTACGGCTGAGTAATATTCCTCTGTATATCTATACATCATGTCTTCTTTATCCATTCATCAGGAAAAAAGGCGACTTTTTAAACCTCAGCCTGTCTAATAGTTCCTTGTCTAGGCACTAGCCTATCTGTCCACTTTTACTGTCCCTTCTCAAACTTCCCATGCTCCAGCCCAGCTGCTCCTCTCCATTGCTTGGAGACATGCCCCATGTCTTTGCTAGTTCTGTTCCTACTGTTCCAGATGGCTTCCTTCTCTATCCTGTACCACTTTTTCTCCTATTACCAAATCTTCATCCTCTTTCCTGGCTCTGCTTAAGGCTCTGGACTCCTTCAGGAATCATTACATCCTATATTAGTTAGGACTAATGGAAAAAAACAAAGCTGTTTCTTGTGGACCTAAGTTAAGAGAGAGAGAGAGAGAGAGAGAGAGAGAGAGAGAGAGAGAGATCTTACACAGAATGAGAAGAATGCATAGGTTTCACCTGGAAACCAAGGGGAAGGATGTTTCTAGGCTTAAAAATTTGATAGAATGAATGGGTCAACAGGGTACGTTATATCCACAACGAATGAAGGACTGACATGTGCTATGCCATGGATAGACCTTGAAAACAGCATGCTAAGTGAAAGAAGCCAGTCACCAAAGGCTGCACATTATACAGTTCCATTTATCTGAAATGTCCAGAGTAGGCAAATCCATAGAGGCACAAAGTAGGTGTGGGAGGCAATGGTTGGGAGGAAGTGGAGGATGGAGAGTGCCTGTTAAGTATGAGTTTTCTTTTGGGGTGATGGAAAAGTTCTGAAATTAGTAGTGATCATTAAACAACTCCGAACATACTAAAAACAATTGGACTATACTCTTTAAGAGGGTATATTTTATGATACATGAATTACAGATAAAAAGAAAAAAAGAATGATGAGAACCAGGGACAAGATTCTCTCAGAAACATCTCTGCATTTCCTTATTGGGTTCCTTCTCTCTTGCTGAACAGCTTGCTGACTTTCTTTGCTCCTCAAGCCACATGGAAGAAACTGGCCTCCCACAGTTCCCGAATTTTCATTTTCTTTGCACAAGAGACCAATCAAAATGAGACTGGGATCTCTTAGTACCAATTCCAAATTTCTAGGAAAAGAGCTGATTGGTCCAGATTGGGTCAAGTTCCTACTCTTGGACCATTCAACTAGGACTGGGGGTTGGAGAGAGGAGAGCTAGGTAATCTGTCTTCTCAACGTTGTCTTACAGATTGAAATGAAAAGGGGCTTCCAGAAAAAGGATGGAGGAAGGCCAGACCATCCAAGACATGTACCATCCACCACCCATATTGATCTTCCAATATATGGCTAAGGTATTCAAACCTGTTATACAGATAGAGACATGACATATAGATAGATATTTCTCTTAACTCCTCTACTTAACTAGTACCATTTAGTACCAGTTAGTACTTCTTGAGTCTATCTGTCCCTGATTTTTTTTTACTATAAATCGTATTTTATCAATGATATTAAAGGCTTATCAGGTGTAGGTCATTGTGTTCTCCTGTCCTTCTATCCCTCCCTCTGTCTTGTGTATCTCCATAGCATCAGATGTGGTCCTGGGAGCTTACCTTGGAATTCATTGTGGGGAGTGGAGGTCTGATTGGGCATGGATCCAGATTTTATCCAAGCTTATAAAATCTTGGAGGCCTTCTTTAAGAGTACATTATGCACACAAAATTTGGATTACTATTTACTTAGAAGGAGAAAATAAATCACCAAAAAAATTGAAAAAGCTGACAAATATCACAAATATTTGTATTAATTAACATTCTGACACAATTCTATAGTATACGTTTTCCTACCATTTTTGTCTACATTCTTTTCGATCATCTTCCATAGTGGGAATAGGAAGATTTTTCCTCTAAAATGTATAAAGAATGCACATTCACATTCAGATGAATTGGCTGAGTGATGTCATGCTATAGATTTATGTTTTCCAAATACACGAATTTTCGTACGTTCTCATTTTCTTTTCTTTTTTTTTTTAAGATTTAATTATTTATTTGACAGAGAGAGAGAGAGAGAGAGAGACAGCCAGTGAGAGAGGGAACACAAGCAGGGGCAATGGGAGGGGAAGAAGTAAGCTCCCAGCAGAGCAGGGAGCCCGATGCGGGGCTCAGTCCCAGGACCCTGGGATCACGCCCTGAGCCGAAGGCAAATGCTTAACAACTGAGCCACCCAGGCGCCCCTTGTACATTCTGTTTTTCTTATTCCCCATCAAAAAGGAAAAAAAAATTGTATGGTGTGTTTATAACAGTACATTTTGTGTGAAGTATATTCCTGATAAAACTTCCATTTTTATGAGGCATCAATAAATACAGATCCTACATTAATAATTGTACATGCCTGATGATTAGAATAACTCCAGTGTTGTTAATCCTCCATTCCGCGTCTATCTCGTGTAAATATCATTGGACACACATGCATCTCAATAGGAACTTTAGTCCTGTAGTACCAAGGCTTGCTTGGGGGGGGATTGGAATAGAGGGCAGGAAGAGTCTTCCTCATGTAATTCCGGAAGCCCTCAGGATAGCAAGCACACAACCACACACAGAAGAACTATATACACATTACTACATCCCTCCAAACCCCAAATCGATGTAGCCACACTCACTTTCCTCTTGGCCAGGTCCCCAAATGCCCCTGGCCATGCTGACTCTAACCCAAACCAGAGGAGTTATGGTGGAGGGGAAGCTAAAGTGAAAAGAGACAGTGTTCACTCATTTAAAATCTTCTAAACTTTGTGACCCCATGATCACATTCGCAAGGTCCACCGCAAGGCTTCGGAAGGAACCTGTGCAGTGAGGGGTCCTGAAGATCTGGCTATGTCAGTGTCGAGGTGAAATCACCTCTGTCCACATGTAAGTGTTTTTGGATGAACTGATGCATTCATTGGATGGATTGTAATGGGGGCACACCTTTTGTCTTCTTCTCAAATGGAGTGAGCAATCGGGGACTGGAATCTAACAACCATTGATCTTAGCCCGATCTCTTGAAGCACAACATTCTAAATAGTGGAAGAGGGGATCCATGTCTCTTGGATCTCAGCACAACTCTGTGTCTCCCCTTGGCCTTGGCCCTGCTACCTACTAGCCCCCCAACCTATATCTGCTCAGTGAACTGATGGACAGTTTAATGGATGAGGGCCATGGATCCTTCTGTGAGGATGAAACAAGATAATGGATACAAAAGTGTTTTGTAAATAGAAAGTTGCTGTACCAAAAACAGGTCTAACGGGAGAGGTCAGTTTGCATTAGATGTTCCCTGTACCATTGACTAAAGAGGATCATTAGTGTTTTTGGACAACATCCTTCTCGCCCACCAAATCAATTAAAGAGAGGCACTTATTTTCAAAGGACTCTAGAGACTATTGCCAATTCAGGTTGTCCTTTGTCATCAGAAGCATGAGAATAATGGAAAGGAAAAGCCCCCAGACCATAGCCCAAGTTTTATATCATGTCAGTATTTTCAGAGGTGTCCCTGTCATGAACAGAAAATGTATTTGGAATACTTAATAATAAGCAGATATTGACCCACAGACATTCTGGTTTAAAGTAATACCAGTCTTCACTGCCCTATTACCAACCATCTCTCACCCCAAGACCCTTATTCTGGGCAGGATTTGTATTTCTTTAAGGGCGACTTAGTGAAATAGTTCTATTGAAGTAACGAGTCAGCCGAGCGTGGGAATTGCTTTATCAGATACTTTGCAAGTGATCAAAGACCCTTCCCAGGGAGGCTTACCTAAAAAAGAGAATATTCTTACTGGATTATATAAACGGAAACTCCAGAGTTAGATGGCTTCAGGCATAGCTGGATTTAGGGGCATAAGGGACATCACCAGGACCCGGACCTGACCTCTGCCCCAGCTCCGTCCCGCTCCACAGGCTGGTAAGGTTGTTGCCCAAAACTCCAGACCTCATTCTCACTGGGTTTGAACCCATTAGAAACCAAGAAAACTACATTCTCAAAAGTCACAGCAAAGTTATTGTGGCTCTCAGCCCCTGATAGGGTCACGGGACGATCCCTGAACCGATTGCTTTGGCCGGTGAAGCATGGTTGAGTACATAGGTCAGCACTGATTTGAGCCCACCCTGGTGGCGAGAGGAGCGCCAGTCCCATTTTGATGATGGGGGACAGGGTGGTCTTTCAAAAAGCAGATGCTCAGAGGGGGCTCGATACTAACCAACCACCAACCTCACACTTGGCAACAATGGCGCTGAGACTTGAAACCAGAAGGACCAGGCCGTAGTACCCACCATAAAGATGTCGAAACTGTCCCCCAGGGCGGTCAGCTTGTGATGACAGTGAGGAATCACTCCAACACGGGTTTATCTTCATCAATCCAGCTAAGCGAAGATGACAGCCCCACACCCCCGAATCCTCAACGTACGTGTATACCCGTAACATGTCGTTATTCATAGACAGCTGTTAATTGTGATTCTTTGGAAAGGTGGTATAAACAGATCACTGCCAATTGAAAGTTTTAATTAGATTTATTAATTCCAGAATGCAGTTGAAATGTGGTGAATATTGATTGTAATGGCCTCTGTTTTAAATATAATTAATTCATGATCTACATAATTGCTCATTACCTGTACCTTAATTATGGGGCATAAAACATTGTTTATCACTAACACAGTACTAATGGGAAGACAGGCTCTCTCTGATATCTTAGGATCCTTGATATTTTTGTTGAAGAGAGCAATGAGACATTTTATTTTCTCTAGAGGGAAAGAGAGAGAGAGAGAGAAAAGGAAACTCTGTCTCCAGTGACAACCAATTCGCAGAGACAATCCGATAAACACGGGGCGTTTATGATTGTTTTATGACTACATTTTCTGACAAGATAAAGTAAATACTCTTTTGTGGGACTGTACAGCAGCGCAAGGCTAAAACTACTGTCCAAAGAAACGGAAAAATTCGAACATAAATATACTGTGTTTGAGGCTGGCTCATGGGCGATGAGGATATCCCAGCAGTTTGACAATTTTCATATAAAACCATGAAGGATTTCATGGTTTTTCTTCATCTTACTGCTAGTACCAGCACGATACATCTTTGCTAGAAAAAAAAAATTATACAAATCTATGGTACTTTCTGTTTTTTCTCATACACTATAAATCCTAAAGATAGTCTATGTGCCTATTATTGTTAGCTTATTCTTTTTTAAAGCCCAAGCAACAGAACCTGAAATACACTCCATATACAAAAATATCACGTTGCCAGAAAATCTGAGTTAGGTGAAATTTTAGGGATTTTTGATTCTGTAGGGTTTTTCGGAAGTCCCTTGGCAGAGACCGTGGTGAACGACGGATAAGAGCGGCTGGGGACATCTGTGTCGATGTGTGTGAGCTCGGACCTTTCTCAGTGGCACAGAGGTGCGTCCCCGTTGCGAGGAGTTTGCGGAGGACGTGTCCTCACGGACTTGGTTTGGTCATACAAACAAAGCAAGACCAAGGTAGGAGGGGCCGCTAGGAAGCGATCAGGGCTGCCTCTGTGGGGATATTTCTGGAAGAGAACTACTTAGGTCAGGCCACACCCCTTCACCCAAGTGGCCGAATGGGGGTCTGTCTCACTCTTCCCACAGCAGGCGACTCTTTACAACAGAATTTCTCACCAGTCCTCGTCATCGATAGAGCATCGCTGTGTATATTTTTATAGTGTGTGCATTTGAGTCCCATAGTGCTGCTACCTGTCCTCAATCCTGAGACCAGGGGGCCGCCAGGCACCTGCCGGTGGTACTGTAGTCCCTGAAATAATCAAACAATGCATGGTCGTGTGCTGTTTGCCAAAGACGGATGACGTACTTTATCTGAATTTACAAACCCGCGTTAGGCCCCCAGGAAGCTCGGGAAATTGAAACGAACAAACAAAAACCAAAGCGGAAGTTAACAATAGACGAGAGGGAGAAATTTGGGTTGTGGTTGTTAAAATAAAAGTCAGACAAAAGGATTAAACTTTTTTTTAATATGGTATTTTCATTTCATCCACGTCAGGTTCTTTCATCTCCAGGAAGCATGAGGGAGTGGTTAATGGTCTCCAGATTTGTGACCAAAAACCCCACCAAATTAAGAGACAATTCCAGACAAAAGAGAATGCTGTGTTCAAAGCAGGTAGTACTCCTTTACACTGATCACGAAGAAAGAAACCTACAATTTCTTTCCATTGAAAATCTCTGCCTGGGCACCTGGGTGGCTCAGTCGGTTAAGCGTCTGCCTTCAGCTCAGGTCATGATCCCAGGGTCCTGAGATCGAGTCCCCAGTCGGGCTCCCTGGTCCACGGGGAGCTTGCTTCTCCCTCTGTCCCTCCTCCCACTCGTTCTCTCAATCTCTCTCTCTCAAATAATAAATAGATAAATCTTAAAAAAAGAAAAAAGATCTTTGCCTGGCTGCGCTAACTGCATTTGGCAAATACTAAGAGGCTGGGCAGGGGAGTGGTGGGGCCAGTGGTGGTGCATGGGGCATCCATGTTTTCTGTCTGGACCCCCACCCCACGAATGGCTCAACGCCTTTGGGTACGGTTCCTTGCCTCCCTCCCAAATGGGAAGTCTATCTTGCCAGACTCATGGAAGAGAGCATTAATCTGCTCAGGGTGCTCTGACAACGTGCCCCCCACTGGGGGCTTAACACTGACTCGTAGATCTAGAGGCTGGAAGTCCAAGGGGAAGTTCAAGTTCACAGGCAGGACTGTTAACTTCTGAGGCTTCTGTCCTTGGCTTACGGTGACCTCCTTCTCCCCGTGTCCTCACATGCTCTTCCTTCTGCCTCTGTGTGTGTGTGTGTGTGTGTGTGTGTGTGTGTGTGTGTGTGCGTGTATGTGTGTGAGTCTGTGCCCTAACTTCTTCCTCTCATAGGGACGCCACTTATCCTGGTTGATGCCCCCCCCAACAGTCTCATTTAACTTAATCACCTCTTTGAAGGCTCAAATGCAGTCACAGTCTGCACTACTGAGGGTTAAGACATCAACATATGAATTTGGCGGGGCACACGGATCAGCCCATAATAAATAGTAATGTAAAAAAACGTGAGTAGAGGTAAGGAAACCTACTTTGCCCACGATCAACTATCAGGTAAATCCAAAAAAACGTCTCCTCCTTCCCACCCAGTGAGGACACTCATGGGTGTGCGTGGAGCTGCAGTTCTCTGCGGGAGAGGGTCCAGGATTCCACGCCTCCCCCCATTTGGCAACATCTGGGGACATTTGTGGTTCACAGCTGGAGGGGAGTTGCTACTGGCATCTAGTGAGTAGAGGTCAGAAATGCTGCTCAGCGTCTCAAAGGTAGGAAGTGCCAAAGGCAAAGCCCCTCATTTGGAGGCATCTGCCCGCATTTTCTTTTCACTTGACCTGCCTGCTTGGAGGAAGAAGCGAGCAGCACAAGTGTCCCCGGGAGGCGCTGTGCCCGCCCCGCCGCCCAGCCTGTGAGAGCCGCAAAGCCCTTGACCGCACAGGGCTGCCTCGGTGCTTCTCCGAGACCATTTTTCTGCAGTTAGAGAAAGTTCCACTTCCCCCTTAGAATTATGATTACTTTGCTCTTCAGTTTTTTTAGGAAGCTTCTCCAGGGTCCAAAAGGCCCCTCAGAAAATGGATGAGTGTAAGTGGGGCTCCCTCGATGAAAGCCTCCAACGGTTGGGAAATGGTCCTCCCGCAGTCCTACAACAGGGGCATTAGGACAGCCTCATTTTCCCCCTCCCCTTCCACTTCCTCCCGGGCTCCAGATCTAAATTTAGCCCTCTCCCCAGTGACCTAGGGAAAGATCAAAGCACTCTTCACATTCCCGTGCTGTGGAGCCTGAGTGGGGTTAGGTCGTCATCATAAACGGGGCAGAGAAACGGTAGCCGAGGAAGGGACAGGTGCACGGGGCTCTCCAGCAATTGGCAGGCTCCCCGACATCTGGCCGAGACCCAAAGGCCCAGGGAGGTGGAGAGAAGGTCTTGATCTTCGTGGTTCTGGGTCTGCGGAGGCCTTAGGGAATGGATGGATGTCTCCACACAGAGGACAGGGCACAACTCAGTCCCTCCTAAGGGGCCCCCTGTGCCAGGTCCTTGGCTCAGGTCTTCCCCCTCCTGCTCCCTCCTGGTTCCTTTGAGCCTTCCCTGCTCAGCAGCTCCAGGTCTTCTGACTGGAGTTCTGGAAGGCAGCGGGGAGGAAGTGTTCATAGCTGAGCCTCTGGGTTCCCCGTCACAGGCTCACGTGGAGATTTGCAGGCAGAAGGTTGACTGGCGGAGAGCCGCCCTGTATACGGGTGAGGAGGGCAGGAGTGGGCAGAGGGAGACCCACCACAATGCTGCCCAGGTGAGACCTCGGCTGGTCCCACAGGGCGCCCTGGGGCTGGGAGCGACCTTCAGAGCCTTTCAAGTCAAGGCAAGAAGACTTTGTGGCCCCACACTGGCTGGTCATTGCTGTGGGTCCTCCGTGAGACGTGAGACCCCTGTAAGCCAGATCTGGGCACAGCGCCCCTGGGGCTCTGACAGACACCAGCGCGAGTCAGAGACTTAGACGCATGCCGCCAGCGGCCCCACCTGTGGTCACCTCCCGGAATTTTAAGGACGCATCCAAGGAAATTACCAGCTTATACTTCCACTTTTCCACCCAGAATTTCACTTTCGCTTGAAATTTCACTCCTAGCATCCTTGAGAAGCAAAATTAGCAAGAGGGAGGGAAATGGGTTTTTTTTTTTTCTTTTTTTCCTCACCTGGAAGTGGGGGGAGGGCTGAGCTGGGACAGGTTGGGGGTGTGGGCTGGAGGACAGAGGGGAAGCTCGTGCATGTGGGTGTAGGCTTTGAAAGGTGGGAGACCGTGGTGGGGAGGGTAAGAGCGCGGTAGTCATGGGGCTGCCCAAAGTCACTAGTCACTATTTCATGAATTCACTGGTTTGAATGGATGATTTTACAGAAGTCGCTGTGGGGTGAAACAGAGACAGAGACAACCGCAGGTAAGATGTAAAGTGGGCTTATCACACACCAAACCCTGCTTGGAGCACTTGTAATCATTTGTTCTCACGACACCCTATAAGGTATATACCCCTGTTAACGTCTTGGTGCCTTAACCTTCCCACCTTTAAAATGGGGCCCAGGTAGGTGCCTAAGTCACGGAACTAGGTAGCAGGGGAGCCAGGCTGTAGCCAAGGCAGGTTGCTGCTGCCTTCAGAGGGATCCTCTGGAGTGAGGCTGAGAAAGGCGGGCGGGGGGGAGCTTTGGGCTCCGTCAGGTGTGCTCCTGGCATTCAGGTATTCCACATCTATGGGGAAGGATAGAAATATTTTACAAGTCAGTCAGAAACCAGCAACCCACACAGGAATCAGGCTTAGCAAAGGGAGCGTACCCCAGCCAGAGATGGGGAGAGGGCAGACAGCTGGCGCCCTTTGGAGGAATATATGCTGGCCTGTGAAAAGCACGGACACCTGTAGGTCTCCTGGAAATGAGTGATGGAAGAACAAGCTTCTATGGCTGTAAAGATATCGTCCAGGAAAACAATAGCATGCATTCCTACCACAGCATCCTACAGTGGGGCGGGCTCTGGAAAGTACCTGCTCCTTCCCCTCTCCTTACAGACTGGAAATCTGAAGTTCAGAGAGGGCAAGTCACTTGCCAAAAGCTACATAGCTGGTTAGTTAGGTCTCTACCCCTGCGCCACCACGCTGGTCCTATTCAGGAAGCAACATGTTTTGGAGGGTGGGGAAAGAGGAGGGGACGGCTTGATTATCAGTGAAATCGATCAACAGAGTCACCATTTAATTAAAAAATATATCAAAACCTTTCTTGATAATGATCGACCTGTTACACTGGAGCAATTAAAGTGGTGATTTTATTTACTGAGTTACTGCCAACTCCTACAATTTTTTTTTATCTGTAATACCCTTGTGATAACTCAATTGGAAATATGTGGTAAGAGGCAGTAATGATAATGCCTTTCTTAAGATGACTTGAGCCATAGCCAACCAGGGAGATTCTCTGATGGGTCCGTTGCACAACTGAGATCCCCTTCGTGTCATTCTGTCTCCAATGGCTCTGGAGGGACCTGTCAGCAGTCTTAGATGGGGCCTGTCTTTAACTGGAGAGACGCACACCCATGTGTTCAACAGCTTTTAGGCTGTGGCACATTAGAGGTAATTAGAAATGGATCCGTTTTAAGATTTAAATATTAACTTTTTAAAATTAAGTTTTCATTAAAAATGTCACAGAACTGAAAACACCCCTTGCACACATTCTCAAGGAGTGAAAACTCCCTAATCCCACATTCTCAAGGAGTGAAAACCTAGCCTTGTCCAAGCAGACAAGCCCAGATGCTTCCCGGTGGTGGCGGGTATGTGTCCCTGGCAAGCAAAGGTTTCCAGTCACGTGGATGCTGGGCTTTCAAAAGGGAAATGATGAGTCTTCGTTCATTGAAAATGTCAACTGGCTCCATTTCCCTAGTTATGTGCCTGCCCCTGTATATTCACGTCTCAAGACATTTTGTTGGAGAGATAGATGAGAAAGAACTCCAGGATCAATTAAATTTGGGAAATGCTACACACAGTCCTGCCCTCCTGGATTAACATACTAAAAGCTCTGAGATACTCCAAATCAATAAATCAATTTAATTTTTGGTTCATCATTTTTCCAATTTATCTGACCACAGAACCCTGTCTTCATGTCATACCTATGAAAAACTTGAAGAATCCATTTTGAAAAACTCCTAATTGGGCATAACCAGATTGAAACTGATTATCAATCAAAGGAGGCATGGCAATAGAAGGAACCATCTGCCAGGGGTCAGGGGACCTGGATTCTGGTCTAGACTCTTCCATCAATTAGCAACATGGCTTTGGGGAAATCGTATCCTTCTGGACCTTAGTTTACTTGCCTATCAGTTGAGAGACTGAAGTTAGATAATCCCTTAGACCCTCCTGGGTCTGATAGATGATGATTTTCAGGCTTGCTAAGATACACCTGGTGGTGGGAGATCTGTTCTTTTATCACCCACCGCAGCTCATGTAGCCAGTCACAGGCTCTGCCCTGGAATGTCCCCAGACCAGGGGAAGTCAGCTTTGGTCCCCGAGGCCGCTCAGATGGGATTGCTGCCAGGATGCACCTGGCCCACCGTGGGATGATGGCAGCACCTGTCAGTGTGTCTTTTGGGACTCTATTCTCCATACACAACTCTGTGGGGAGTGTTGCAGAAACCCCCCTCCCCCTCCCCTGGAGCTCAGGATCCAGATGGGGGAAGAAACCAGGCCCACACAGGGATGCAAGGGACCACATGAAGTAGCAGGCGTAAACAGCTGGCCAGGGCTCCGGGAGATCCCAAAGGGAACCTCATCAAGTACTAGGTGATCATGGACATCCCCTATGGAATGGACGACTCAAGCAAGACCTGATGGAGGGTGGAGTTCAAACAGTTGGATAGAAATGAGAGTGGTCTGGAAAAGCAGAACCCCCTAAGGTCTGTCTGGGAGAGCTGGTGAAAATACTGGCTCAAGTTGTAGGCAGAAAGGGTGGGAAGTAATGTAGAACCAGGAACTGCAAACAGACCATAAAAGCCTTTAAATGTCATGTCATGAGGCTCCAGCGTCCTGCAGGCAATGGGGAGCCACTACAATTTCTTAAGAAAAATGGTATTTTAGTAAATGGAACTTGGGACATGCTTGGAATTTGACAATAGAGTGAGCACCATCCTTGAGCTTCACACATGGCCCTAGACGTGGAGCCCTCCATGTGTGTTAGCCCTGCTTCTCAGCCTGTGGGTTTGCTCACGCTCCACACTCCCCAGCCAAAGGCACGTTAAGACAGGACACCCAGTGCGAGCTCACGCTCAAAGAGGAGTGAGCAGAAAGAACCCCAGCTCCTCTAGGTCCAGAAGCAGAGATTGGAGGGAAGAATATTCTTGGAACAGAAGATTCGGGACAATGGGAAGGAGCCATGCAAATGCCAGCTGAAAACAAGCTTTATCTGCCAATCCTAGACTATCAACCCACGCTTCGGGTTCTAATAGAGATGGTGTGCTGTGAAAATTTAACTTCAGTGATCAACGGTAACAGAATCTAATGTTTTATGCCGTTGGGCGTAGAAAGATGAGTGAGATGCTTAGCTAAGTTCTGTCCCATGAAAGGCCAGTTGGTAGCTGGACACTCCTGGGAAAGCTCTCCTTCAGGCTCATGAAATGGCAAAGCATGAGACTAAGCAGCTTTTAAGGTAACTTTTAAATAATGATTAAAAGACCATATTTTTGGACATCTTGTCTTGGTAGGGATGCTGTTACATGGAAAGGTCTAAGAATCAGGACCTTCAAGTTCTTTTTAAGGGTATCTGCTCCTGCTTCAGTCACTTGTGGATCTGGACAGCCACGTCCCTGCTGCCCAGAAAGGCCGTTCTGCAGAAGCTGTCTGCACTTCAGTGGGTTGAGACGGGAAACTGAATCAGGAAGGACCTTCTCAGACTCCTCACTTGGGTTCTTCTCCCTTCTTCACTGCGTGCAAGGTTGGGCACTCAAACCTGGACCTCTATCACCAGTGTGCTCTCCTCCAGCCGTGCCCTGAGGCTGCTGAAGTCCCCAGTGATGTCTGGTGTTGGGTACCGGTCCCGTCAGCTCACCTGTGCGGAGGGCGGACACCTGGCTCGGGTCCCCGACACGCCCATCTCTGGAGCTCAGTCCGCGTGCAGGGCAGTCACACGCATGCGCACGGCTACAGGGCCTTTGTCTCCAGCTCATGGTGATCTTAACTCGAACTGGTATGAGCAGTAAGAGGGATTTACTGATTTACTGGGAAGTCCAAATGTAGGAAGGACTTGAAGGTCAGAGTAATGCTTTCCATTCTGCATTTTCCATTCTGCTGTTGGTGGCTTCAGCTTCCTCCTTTGGCCGCTTCCTCCCTCCGAAAGAAAGGTGGGTGCCAGCGAATCTGGGGTGATGCGTTTCTTGCCTAAACTGGGGGAAAAAAAGAGACAAAGACTTCTGTTCCAGGAAAGTAAGAAAGTTCATTTTATAGGAGTTCTAAGAGAACCCCCTTTTATGTTTTATCACATTGACATAGGACCCAAGACCATTCTTGGAACAATCACCGTGGCTAGTGGGCTGGGCCTTACTGCTTGTCTTACGGATCAGCAGCTCCCACCACGTGCTGGGGGACCGGCCACCTCTCAACTACACATCTGAGGCAGAGTGAGGGAGAGGTGATTCTGCAGGGGGGAAGGAGGGGATTTTCAGAAAAAGAAGCCTAAACTGGATATGGTAGGGAGATGTCCAACCCTGCATGGAATACTGTCCAATCAAGCATCATTCCTGAAGTACCCCTTGCACGTACACCACTATAACTGGCCCCTCGTGTATATCCCAACATCAGTTAGGATGCTGCTGGCTGCAAGTAACAGGAAATTCTAACACCAGCTGCCTTAAATAAGGAAGTAGATTATCTCACAACCAGATGTCAGGTGTCCCCTGGAGAGGGTGCTCCCATCCCTCATCTCTCCTGTCCTCATCATCCCCTTCACCCCACGGTCGCTTCCCCTTGTATTGGAGGTGCTGTTGCAGCTCCAGACCTGCCAATCCAGAGGAATGAGAAGGAACCATCTCTTGTGGCTCTCTCTTGGGAGAAGGACAATTTCCCCAAATCACCACTGTCAGTGATAGACGTCCAGTCATTGGCCAGAATTAGGAGAAGTGTAGGATTGGCTTACAAAGGTTGTGAATGGAATGGGTATTGGGAAGGCAACGTCATAACCACTGTTGCATCTAGCTGGATAAAAGAATGAGCATTGTGCCCACCCAAGACCCTGAGGTATAGATGCTCTTACACTGGGGCCAGTGCGATGTTAGAGTGCATTCCTCGCATGGGAGAGCTTCTGTCAATTTGGGGTCAAATCCCAGCTCCACTGCAGGGGAGTGCAGGAGGCCTGGGGCAGCATTTCTTGACCTCTCTGGTCTCATCTGTAATCAAGAAGATAATAATAATTCTGAAATCATTAAAGCTATTGAGTATCAGTGGAGCGGTCCCCCTTGAAACCCTCCCTCAGCCCTGGCACAGTGGTTCTCAGCAATGACTTGGCATGACTTTCCTGGCATGTCCACAGATGGATTGGATGCTCTAACGTGGATGGTCTCTGCTCACCGAGTGTTCAGTATGAATCTTTCAGACGTCTGCACCCAAAGTGAGAGTCAGAAAATGGAAGATTTGGGGGCTTCTGTCTCTTTTGTTGAGCTTTTTGGTCAATTTCACCCTCAAGAGTTCCTTTACTTAATAACCACAGAATGGTCACTTTGCTCTAACATTACCTTTTCAACAAAGTCCCAATGTACATTCTCCTGCCTGCAAAAAAGTCTAAAAGCTTATGTGTCAGGACCTATTTTTAGTGCTTTACAAGTCAGATCTTCCCTCCTTGCTTTCTCCAGTCCCTCAGGACTTTTAGATTTACTATTTAAATATTTATAAACTCTTACAATTATTTATTAAAGGTTTATGTTGTTATTATATTTAGTATGGAATATGCATTTCTTCCTCCCAAAATAACAGGACTTTCCATTAAACGACATGCGTTAATGATGCAGTAAATTGTCTCTTAAAGCCACAGAGAAAGTTTCCCTCTCCTTTGACAACCCTAAGTACTTTTATTTAAAAGTAGGGGTCTTACCTCACAGGAACATGCATTGCTCCTGACTCCCCAGATGTTATTCTATGCATGTTTAGGGAATTTTTAGTGCTGACACAGAGAGATTTTAGTATCAGAAATCAGTGTGTAGTCAAGAACAACAGATGCTTTTGTAGTTGGTAGCCCTAGCTTTGCTCCAAGACTGCCGGTGACACACATGCGTGCATGCATAAGTGTGCAGGTGCACACACACGTTATATGCATGCCTGTGTGCACGCGTGTGCCTTAGTCTTGTTTTGGATTCACTCATTCCTTCATTCCTAATCGAGTCTGTGCTAACACTGCACTACGCCAAAGACACAGAAATGGATAAGAAACACTCTGCCCCAAGAGACTCAGGGGTCTAACTGAGGAGAAAAACCAGGTCATCAAACAGGACATGTACGAAGTAATTATTAAGCCACATAAAGGTGTGTATACAATGTTGTGTGAACAAGGAGGAGCTAATTTTGTAGAGGAGTGGTTCTTTGGTGTATATGTGGATCTGTATGGATATCCACAGGGCTTGCTTGGGGAGGAATTAGCTGGTTTTGTTTGTTTTCTTGGAATTCGATTTTTCTTCCACCGCTCAGTTGACGACTCATCTGTATGAGTATGTTGCCCAGACCATGGTCTAGCTCAGGGGTTATCAGCCAGGGGCCATTTTGCCCTCCAGAAGACTTTGGCAATTTCTGGAACCACGTTAGGTGTCACAACTGAGAGGGATTACCGGCATCTAGTGCGTAGACACCTTGCGGCAGCCGACACAGCCCCGCAGCAAAGAACTGTCTGGCCCCAAATCTCAGTCGTGTCAAGTTCAAGGTTGGGAACACCTCGGTGCAGCTCAAAAGGGTCCTGAGTCGGGTGAGACCCTTTAGATGAGGCGAGAGAGACTGTCTTGAGTTCCTCAGAGGGAGAGCCCCGTTTGGGCTCAGGGAGCCAGTCCGGGTCAGTGAGGTGAGCACAGGCCCTTTCCTGTGACCTGGTGATGTCACATGGAACAATTCTCCCCCAGACAAATGGTCAGAGTGGCTGGTAGCAAATTATGCCCAGAGATGCTCAACACTGTGGTAACAACAGCAACAATGACAGAATTCAGAGCCTGAATGGTCGGCCCTGATAGATTGGCCAAATCCATTAGGACACGTGATGGATTTTAAGTTGTCTGCAAGGAGATTTAGTGACCTACACTTGTCTGTCATTTGAAATTCAGTGACAAAGACTGCCCCTCCCCAAGTACACATTCTCTCTCTCTGCCTCTCTGTTTGTCTCTCTCTCCCATACACACACACACACACACACACACACACACACACACATGCACACACAAGACTGAGAGAAATAAACCTATGGGTTAATCCTATGCTGGTAGATGGTAAAATTAGAAGCGGTGTCTTTTTTTTAAATGTACTTCAATTTTTCTGTATTCTCCAAGTTCTTAAGAATAAACAGTAACAGAAAAAAAAAACCCACATTTTTTCCTTACTTTGCTTTCATTTCTTAAAAATCATTTTTAATGTGAGTTATTTTTTTAAAGAAGGCCAATGAGACAAGGAAACAAGGGCCGGCGCATCGGCCAGCAAGGGCCAGGGGTCCCCAGGGACCCCACCAACCTCTCCCTTCTTGTCTTTCAGGGTGCTTCTGGGAGGCCAATGAAAGGGTGGAGAAGCGAAATGTTTCGAGCTCATCCTTCCTGTGGAAAGGATTTGATCAACACCTAATGCGCTGGGATCTAACCTTGTTAGGGTCCCCTTGTTCTTGGCAGGTCCTGGGACACCCAAGAACCGTCATGGGCCATTGCACTTTACAGATGAATGTCTCCACCTTTGCAGGAGGGAAGGAGAGACCCCTTTCGTTATTCGGTCACGGAGGATCTGAAGCTCCGTGTAGATCCCACGGTCTGTTTTTGTTTGTGGTTGGAATTTGAGGGATACACTTCCTGGCCCATTAGTTGAAGCATGACAACACACTCACTAATAAAATCAGTCCAGGAAGAGAGTGGCTCGAATTTCCAACAGGGGGCTGTCTTTGCCCTTCCGCCTGCCCCCAGATGGGGGTCCCCAGGCTCCTGTGTGCAATCCAAAGCCTACCACACGATGACTTCCTATTGTCTACCGCTCAGGCTCTCCCAGCCACCGCTCTGCGCCACGTGCATTCTCGCCCTCTGAATCTTACTTTACATTCAGTAGGAGACTAGCGCAGAGACACAGCCTCCCCCCCAAATCCCTGGCACCTTCGCGTGCAGGCAGGCATCCACTTGCTTTTATAGAAAGGATTTGCTTGTAGGGAATCTGCCCAAGGCCCATGCAAATCCAGAAATTTCGGGGGTTTGGCTTAGAAGACCCAGAGGGGCCTGGAAGGCAGAGTGATTTCAGCTCCGTGTGGCGTCTGCGAGAGTCAGTGTAGCTGCCAGTCCATTTTTCCCACTCAGAGAGTCGGGGCGCCTACTAAATAATTGGAGTATTAGTAACAGTTTCTTTCCCCCTCTGCAGGCACTCCCAAAGGTCTGCCGTTTTCTTTGCAGGAACAGTTGGCATTAAATACGCTGGGTGTCAGTGCAGCAGTGAGGTGGTTAATTTTGACTGAATATTATGCTATATAACCACTTGGCATTTAACTTGAAAAATGGCTTTCTGCTTCACCTGTCAGCATACCCCGTTCTCATCAAATAAGTGAGTGAGAAAAATTTTTAAATTTCAATTTCCTGATGCTATTAGACACTACTTCTTCCATACTTAAACAGTTTAGCGGTGCATGTATAGGCTTTGGTATTCAAACCATGCCTCAGACTACATGCTATTACAATAGCTTTTTTGTTTAAAGGGTAAAGAGATGCATGGATCTTTATCTTGAGGTTAGGAAAATGTATTGCAGGAACACGGCCAATCAGGTTCTGAATAACTTTGAAACATGGTACCGTCACCCCAATGTAGTACAAGGAATTCCAGCGCCTTCGAGAGAGGGTTGGAGACTGTCAGAAGGAAGCCTTCGAAAGGAGGTGCAAAGTAATCCTCCGTGGTACTTCAGGGGAAATCGATCACTTGTGTGTGCGTTAATCTATTTTTACTGTTTCTTTTGTCAATTATAATTCAGTCAACTATGCCAGAGACTTACATTCATGAACTCTCTATGTGTAAGATTAAAACCCCAGGCTTGCCCACTTAGCTGAGATAGAGATCTTCTGTTCTTCGGAGTTCCAACATCTTGATTAGGGTCCCTGTGTTTTGTTTATGCATCCTTGGGGTAAGAAGGGACAGGAGAGGAGGTGGTCCTCTTTGATTTCTGCCTCTCTGCACTACTTTCTAAGAACTCCTCCATTTGGGGGTTGATTGGCCTTGAACAAGGTGGGCGAAGATGCCCTGTGGGTTGAAGCAGGAGGGCAAGCCTGGGAGCCAAACCCAGCCCATGGCCGGCCTGACCCACAGGGGGACAGGGCCACACCTGTCTGCAGGGACACAGCCACACCTACTCCTTTGCCTACTTTTTCCGGCTGCTTCCGGTCGCCAGAATTGAGGCGTTGTAACAGAGACCCACAAAGCCCCAAATATTTACTATGTGGTGCTTTATGAAAACATTTGTGGCCCCCTCTCCCAATGTAAAATATCACACTTCCATTCTCTTCTCTCTTTGTTCCTGGGTCTAGTTTTTCCATATCCTTAGTGGAGATGTTTCTGGAAAGAATGAAACATCTTGGCTCAGGAAGGTAGGCACTTGTAAAGAGGTTTTATTTCTTTACTTAGGCCACATGGAGGGATAGGAAATGACCCTTCCTTTCAGCTGAGAAAACAGGTCTAAAGGGGTTTCTGTGACCCGCGGAAGCCACACAGTAAGTTAATGACAGATTTGGGACCAGAAGCACAAACTCCATTCTGCATAGAAGTTGTGGGGATTAAATAAGTAAGTAAATGTGAATCAAAAAAATGTCCCCAGCATACAGCAAATCCTCAGTCCTTGTTAAATATTATTATCCTCCCTTTCTCTATCATTCCGTGACCCTCACCCTGGTGCATCAGGCAACCAGCAAGAAGGGATGTCTGCTACCGTCGGCCTGTTCCAGCAACACAGAGACCCAGGACTTCAGACCAAGCGAGGCTATTTGTCTCCGTCGGAAACACGAACCACATTTCCTTGTAATGGGCTCCATATTTTGGCCAAGCAGCTTCAGATGTCTGGCCAATAGGAAACCCATGCCCTTCCTGTGCAATCTCAGCCCTAAGAGTCTGTGACTCTCTCTCCCTAGAGGCCCACAGAACAAGAGGGAGGGATGGCTGGAAATCAATAAATGGATTGCACACCTTCGGGGCTCTGTCATTTGTCATCCCTGACCCACACAGGCGTTGCCGGGGCACACACGAGTCTGCTACGTGCGTCTCTATGGTCCCCCTTATCCTCCACTTTGACCCCTGAACATATTGTTTCAAGTTCAGAGAGGCTGGATGGTGGGGAGAGAGAGAGAGAAGGAGGGAGGGAGCTAGTGGGGTGCAGAGAGAGAGAGCATGCATGCGCGTGGGGGCCAGCACACCTGTCCGAGGTGCTGGCCCCAGCTGGCTGGTGTGGATGCCAGGTGCCAATATCATCCTCTGTGGTCAGCCAAGGAGCTGGTACTCTTCCCTGGCTTCCAGGCGAGGCAGACGGCTGCTCCTGAAGGGAGCTCAGCCCTCAGCCCTGCTCTTCTCTGAAGTCCAGTGAGAAGGAAGGGGAGTGAATGAACCAAGACACTCAACATATGGTCTCCAGGATGAAGAGCAAGCTCAGCCTTGCTCGGCCTTGCCTTTAAGGACACTCAATCTCTGCCCCCAGTGTATCCCCTAAGTGCTGAGCACCGAGTGAAAGGAGATGGGGGGAGGGGGGCTGACAGCACCTGCCCCCAGACCTCTGCATCACACGTGTGATCAGCCCACGTGCTAGTTTCCAGGAGCCTAGTTACCAGGGTATTGGGAAGGCACACTGGAGATGATGAAGGAACCCAGACCCTGGCAAGGGCAGGAGGATCCCTGCACCCCTACAGTGGGAGGGGCCATGAGAAGAGGTGACTGTTTGGGGTCTGGGACTGTTCCCACAAGTTGGGACCTGGGAGGAAGGGCTTCCATGGGGGCCCGTGGAGCCACGGCCAAGATCCAGCCACTGGTGGAGGTGCCACGCCTCCCCAAACCTGCGGCTCCCAGGGATCCCTGCAGACGGTTGTTCAGTCTCACTTCCTGAAGCCCCTTCTTGCCATGGAGCGAAGGGAGCCCCTCCGGACAGCAGGGTGGAAAGTGTGCGAGGTGGGGGGAGTCCAGTGAGGAAGAAGGTCCCCTGCGGCAGTCATGGAGCACTGCTGACCATTCCCAACGGAGCCCGCTATGGTGCTTCCTCCCCAGAAGTTTCCATGGGGACTTCCCGCCAGCCTGGGTGGGGGGCGTGCTGTGCCCCTCCCAGGCCCTTGCCCCAAATCAGCCCGTCAAGAGCATCCCTGAGCCCAGCGCTGATCTGTGAATGAGCTTCAAGGTCCGCCTGTGTCACGGGCCAGTGATTTATCGCCCACACCACACCTCGCACTTTCTGCTATGCACTAATGTCCTGTCCTTCATATCTTTCTTTAATCATGAGAGAGTAATTGCAGATAGTTAAACACTTGAGCTTCCTGCAGGAATTTCTATACTGGGTTTTATAGGCCTTTTATAACAGAACAAATCACAGTTTGGATGAAATTCTGGGAATTCTCTTGCAGGATAATCATGCTTAGATTGCCTCCCCACTGCTAGCTTAATGCGGCTGTCCAAGTTTGGGATTTACTGGGGAGCCAATTTGTTTTAAGAAATTAACAAAACCAATACCTAAGTACCGCACTGAACATAAAGTTTTTATTCATTTTGGTGAAAGGGAAAAAAAAAAAAAGATACCCAACATTCTACTACTCACAAAACAGCTCTTGAAAATCATTTTTATGAAATTGAATCTCTCTCCCCAAATGATTCCCTCCTGCTAAGCGGGATGCAGCAGGGCCTTGCAAGAACGGCTCCCTTGGATTTGTCTGTTAACCCGCTCGAACTTTGCAGGCTCTGCCTGACCCAGAGGTCTCATTGCACCATCGTATACTTTTTTATTTTATTTATTTATGTTTTTGCGGAAATGCGGGGAGCCACGTCGATGAGAGAGAATTCTCACTTGGGGGAAGCCATACGAGGACTATGAGAATTTAGACACACAAAAAGGAATTCGTATCCCTCATACCCCGTACCCTACATGTACACAAATCACAACTTTTTTTCCCCCAAAAAATGTGACCTAGAAGTGAGATAAGAAGAGGAAGAAGAATGTGCTTTCATGGAGTTGGCTGTATCAAAACCTCTTTGAAAAGCACCGTATTTGCTCCTGGGTCTAGAGACTTCTCTTGCCCTTCCTTGCTCTCACTGGATGAGCCCCGATTCTGCTCTGTGCTGGACACGATCCTCTCTCCTCACGATCACAGCTACTTGGGAAACAGACCTTATTTAAAGCATCTCCGTTTTGTCTGCCTGGAGCTGCAAAAGCCTGGGGAGGGACCTCTCCAGGGAATTCCCTTTCAGTGTGTAAGGCCCTCGGGGGTCCCATCTTTGTTCTCAGGAAGGCAAGTCTCCCTGTTGGACATTAACTGAATATGCCCCCTGGCCAGTCCAGGTGTAAGTGGACCGAGGGCTGCGGGAAGGGTCCCAGATCCCACCGGAGCAAGGGTTTTGGAGCCCTGAAGTGCCTTCTTAGTCTGACTTTGGTGCAAGGAACCACTGTGGGATTCAGGGATGCCGAGGGGACAATAGGTAAGCCATTGGGCAGCTCTCCCAGCCCAGACCCAAGCAGGTGCACCCCGGCACTGCTGTGAGCTGTGGAAGGAGAAGAAGCATCACCCACCTGTCCTTGTGAGCGGGTATCTGTACAGAGACGGGCACAAAGAAAGGAATCAATACAGTCTGCAAACAAGTACAAACAAGCTCCTGCTGTGAGAGCGTGGCCTTGGGCCCTCTGTGGGGGGCAACTAGATGAGATGCCGCCGTGCTGCCAGATCCTTTGCCCTATCCCA